>NC_081408.1:20687282-20995925 GCF_030272615.1 Cryptomeria japonica | reverse complement strand
ATCATATGGCAAGTAATGACGTTGTCCTTTCATTCCACGCCTGCTTTATTCGTTTTAAACAAGGCATTTAGATGTTTAGATGGATTTCGCCCTGGTCCCTTGGTGAGGGACAGGAGCGATCTTTATGCTCTTAGCCAAAATTCTTCGTTCTTAACCTCAACTTCTCGTTCATCGCCTTCCAAACGATATCTTTGATCTTGTGTACCTTGGCTTTGACGTGATCTTGAAGGATAATGAGTGATGTGAAAATCGCCCTGGTCCTTGCCTGAAGGACAGGAGCGATACAGCTTCTTGGTTCAATTTGATCACCTTTTGAAGTTTGATTTTCTCGCATATCATCTTCTCAAGATCACCTTAGACCCTGTGCAACCCTGTACAACCTTGACTTGGCGTGATTTTTGAAAGAATTGGCTAGTATGATGATTATCGCCTTGGTCCCTGACTGAGGGACAGGAGCGAATTTGGGTATTCTGGGCTCAACCTTGTTTGTATCAACTTGCAATCACTTTCACCATGTAGAATGAGGTCCTTTGATCCCTCTTGGACACTCGAAACTTGATAAACCTTCAAAACTTAGGCCTTCATAGGAATTTCGCTCTGGTCCCTGACTGAGGGACAGGAGCGATCTTGGATATTTGGTGCAATTCTCCCAACATTGGCGACCTTTGATACTTCGTTCTTCGTCAAGACGCTTCAAAACGTCCTTGCCACCTTTCACCTTGACTTGGAGTGGTTTGAACTTGAGTGAAAGACATAATAACAAACATCTCGCCCTGGTCCCTGACTGAGGGACAGGAGCGAATTTGTACTTGTAGGCTCCATCACAACTTGCTAACTTCAAAATTTATCTTCAATGGACTCATTGTGTCCCCTTCCCTTCATCTTTGGCCGGGAGTTTGTTCAAACTTGGCGAGAAATTGTCCTAAGGCAAAAATCGCTCTGGTCCCTTGGTGAGGGACAGGAGCGCCTAGGCCAATTTGAGTCTCCTATTGATGTCTTGTAATCTTCAATTTGTATTCAACGGGTTCATTTCATCCTCCTTTCCTGCTTCAAACTCAAAACTTGCTCAATCTTTACCCAAATTTTGCCCTATGAGGAATTTCGCTCTGGTCCCTGGGAGAGGGACGGGAGCTACATTGAATTTCGCCCTGGTCCCTGACTGAGGGACAGGAGCGAACTTTGTATTTTTGGTCCGTTTTCCTTCACGAAGGCACTTCAAGTTATATTCAATTGATAAAACATATCTCCTTTGATCTCTTCAAATCGTCAAGTTGTTCAAATCCTGCAAGGACAAGGCAATGTTTGATTTTGAGCTTCAGTCCTTCATTGAGGGACAGGAGCGATTTTTACTCCTGGAGCATTTCCGTGTTCATGAAATTCTTCAAATTATATTCAACGGAAAGATCATGCCTCCCTTTATCACTTCTAATTCGAAATTCGTCTTGATCCTGCAGAGACAGTAAGATTTTGAAAAACAAGCTCCGGTCCTTCACTGAGGGACAGGAGCGATTTTGCTCCTACAGGCCAAAATATCAAGATTTTGGGATTTTAATCACTTCACAAGGTAAAAACAAGTCATTTCCAATGCCCGAGATCAGTTATCAAAATTCTCAAAAATTGGTCAAAATTACTCAATCGGACAAAAATCGAAATCTCATCATCAACACTTAGGCAAATTCATTCAAAATTCCAATTGAAAATAGACCAACTCACTTAGCCTCTGGCGAATTCACTTTATTCAAAATTGCATCCTGCGAGAGGAAGCTCAAAAAGCTCTCAAGAGTGACTGGACTTTGGCCTGAAAACGACAAAACAGAAACCCTAAGGCTTGACCCTAAATCCAGACAACTGACAAACTACCAAAAACCCTAAAAAGCAGAGAAAAAGAACAGGCAACACAAGCAAAAAGAGGGGGTCCCCATTTTAATGGGGCGATGTGTGAAATGGTCACAACAGGTACCTAACATGGTTGCATTTGCCGGGACCCATATTTTCACCCACCTAAGCTACGCTTAAGGGGGGGTGTTAGTGTAGGTTTTTTATTTTCCTTATGTTAGGGGATATTTATTTTTTCCTACACATATATTATTTAAGCTTGCTTAGGTTAATAGGAGTGGTTTATATGAGGACACGTGGTGAAATACTTCAGCTACATGTGTAACTCTCCACCTCACATGGGTAGTTGAGTTACACACCCTCTTTTGGCTGCTTGTGCCACCTCTCATAACCACTATTTTGTCATTTCCTAAGTGGGTTATGGGGTAGTTGGGTTTCACACCCTCTTTTGGCCTTATGTGCCAACTTTCTCAACTCCTTTTTTGTCTTCATGTAAGGAGGTTATGCCACATGTTTTGGCATTTACCAAGAAGGTAAAACCTCCCACTTTTTATGGGGAATAGGAGTTAATGCACCCCTTGGATGTATATGCTTATATTTTTCTATATAATAAGCACTATACTCTCACCTTCACTAGTCAAGCAGGTGAAGTGATAGTTCGGTGAGAGTCTTCTCCAAATTCTCTTCTTTGTCTCTATTTCTCTCTCATATCGAAATTATCTTCATTCAGCTATTTTGATCTTTGATCATCTGTTGCGTGAGGAGTTGCATGTGATCTACGACCGACATCAAATCTTGGTTCGATTCTCGCTTCTCGCAGAATCTCACACACAAAGGACCTAAATTCTTCACCTAAATCATTGAATGGTCGAGCAAATTTGCAAGGATATAGAAGGAAATGGATCTAGGATCAAGTCTAAGACAAAGTCAAGTCAGTTTGGAGGTGAATTGAGCCTAAAATAGGAATTTCGTTCCTGACCCTTCCAAAGGGTCCAGAGCGAATTCCTCTACAAGACACTCCACCTTGACCCAAACTATGAGCTAACCCATTCCTAGGCTTGAATGAAGGTAAAAACACTTGTTTGAATGAAGAAATGTGAAAAAATGAAGTCAGGATCATAGCCTAAGGTGAATTTCGCTCCTGACCCTTCCAAAGGGTCCAAAGCGAAATCTTCCATTTGACCTTCTATCTTGCCTAAAATGATGAATGGAGTTTGAAAGGATCTTGAAATTGATAAAGTTTGAGAGAGAATTGGACAAATCAAGATTTTCGCTCCTGACCCTTCCAAAGGGTCCAGAGCGAAAATCCTCATAACCCTCATTTCCTTCCTAATTTTGGCTAAGTGTTGGTCTCTAAGGCATGTATGGAAGTGTTTGACATGTTTTTTGCCTAAGGGAATGACTAGAGAAGGATGAGATGAAGGATTCTAGACTAAAATGAGAATTTCGCTCCTAACCCTTCCAAAGGGTCCAGAGCGAAATTCTTGAAAACACTCCTTTTCCCCTTTGCCAAAGTCAAGACCAAGATGGAGATGCAAGAAGAGTGACCTATGTTTGCCTCCCAAAGAAGATTAAAGTTGGAAAAATCAAGAATCAAGGTCAAAACATGATTTTCGCTCCTGACCCTTCCAAAGGGTCCAGAGTGAAAATCCTTATAGCTCTTGTTTTCTTCCTTATTTTGACTAGGCATTGGCATGATGGTGGATGAATTGGTATGTTCTTGCCTTGAGAGGGAGTTGGATGTTTTGGAAGATCAAGATTTTGCCTAAGAGATGAATTTCGCTCCCGACCCTTCCAAAGGGTCCAGAGCGAAATTCACTATAAACCTCATTTGCTACCTTGAATGGGCTTAAAACCTGGTTCCTCAAGTGGAAAATGATCTGTGTTTGCCTCCCAAACAAGATTGAAGTTTGAAAAACAAACAATCTAGCCCAAATCATGATTTTCGCTCCTCACCCTTCCAAAGGGTCCAGGGCGAAATTTCACTAAACCACCTTTTTTCCCCAATTTTATGCAAAGGCAATTGCAGACTAAAGTGAATTGAGATGGGAGAGGTCCTTAGGAGTAACTTCAAGTTGCTAGAAATCATTGAAATTGAAGGAATTGAGCCAAATCAAGAATTTCGTTCCAAACCCTTCCAGAGGGTCTAGAGCGAAATTCCTATAATCACCTATTTTTCCCTTCAAAATAAGTTAAATCCTTGGTTTTCATGGCATAGATGGAAGGGAGGTGGCTTGACCTTACCTTTGAAGGAAAATTGAAGTTGAAAGGATGAAGGAATATGATCAAGATCAAGAAATTTGCTCCTGACCCTTCCAAAGGGTCCAAGGCGAAGTTGTGCAAAACCTATATTTTCCCTCAAATTTATGCCAAGTCTAGTGTGGATCAAGATTAAAGGTGTCCTTAGGCATGTCCTTGAATTGCCAAGAGTCATCAAATATGAAGAAATGAGCTCAAAACAAGATTTTCACTCCTGACCCTTCCAAAGGGTCCAAAGTGAAAATCCTAAAACCCATCTTATCCTCCAAAAATTTGTGCCAAGCCAGGCCTAGACCAAGTTGGGGATGCCCCTAGGATTGCCCTTGAATGGTTTGTTGCCTTCAAAAATGATGATTTTTGGCTACAGGAAGAAATTCGCTCCTGACCCTTCCAAAGGGTCCAGGGCGAAATTCATTATAGGTCCTGTCCCTGGCCATGATTCCTAGCGAAATTCTCTTTTCTAGTCATTTTGAGGTCAAACAAAATGTTGCAAGCATGGGAGAGGGATCCAAGGATGAGATTCCAATTATAGAAAGTGAAAGAAATGGAGTTGAGTGAGGGAAAACAAGCATAGAGAGAAATTCGCTCCTGACCCTTCCAAAGGGTCCAGAGCGAAAAACACTAAAACCATCCTTTTCTCCAAATTTTGAGTGATGTCAAGCCTAGACTAGGGTGGGAGAAGCTATTTGGAATGCCTTGGAAAGATTTTTGACCATGAAAAATGCAAATTTTGAGCTAAAAGGTGAATTTCGCTCCTGACCCTTCCAAAGGGTCCAGAGCGAAATTCTTCATCTACCTATTTCCTCCTTGTGTCAAGTCAAGACTTGGAGTCTTAAGGCGTGGTTGAGGTTGAAATGATGTTGCTTTGCCCTGCAAGATAAATTGAAGTGAAGGAAATGAAGAGTTGAGACCTAAAACTTGAATTTCGCTCCTAACCCTTCCAAAGGGTCCAGAGCAAAATTCTAAATTTCACCTAAATTGCTCATGATGAAGATCAAGAGATGGATTCCCAGGCTTTGGTGGAGAGAAGACTAGTGTGTGCTTGCCTTGGAAGGCATTTTGGAGTAGAGACATAATGGATTTTGTCCTAAAATACAAATTTCGCTCCTGACCCTCCCAAAGGGTCCAGAGCGAAATTCTTAAAACCTCTCTTTTGCCCCAAATTTACATCAAGCTTGGTGTTGGTTGAGAATGAGGGCATCCTTGGGCATGTATCTAAGCAAGTACGGTCACAAAGTGAGAAGAATTTGAGCCAGGAATGCAAAATTCACTCCTGACCCTTCCAAAGGGTCCAGGGCGAAATTCTTATAGAGCCTGTCCCTGGAAAGAATCTTGAGCAAACTCATTTTGATATCTTCTTGTTGATGATTTAAGGTAGAAAATGCTATGTTAGAATAAATACATTATGTGTCCTTAATCATCTTATGGTTTGTTTTGCAGATGAAAGAAGACCAAGCCAGGGCAAGGACGGCCTCTTCCAGTCCGGCATCATCGAGGACGACCTCTTCCAGTCCAGCATCATCGAGGAAGACCTCTTCCAATCCAACATTTCAAGGAAAGGTACACCATCCATCCTACACATCAAAGACAAAGGAGGTTAAAGCAAGGGTCCGTTGAAGGAGCCAATAGTTTCAGAAGAGTTAATTAAAGTTATCTTCTCAGCATCATCAAATTGAACATCAACCAAATTACAAGTGTCAGACAGGGTGGCATCCCAGTCATCACTTCTCCAGTCGGATTGGTCCACCTCAGCGTGTCCAGATTCAATGTACCCGACTCATCAAAGATGACACAAACTTCGATGTACCTACCCCGATTATCCATTGGTCAAATATTCCAAAGAAGACATGTGTCCAAATAATGCAATTATTTCATTGGCTAAGGAAGTTTGTTGTAACAAACCCTAATTAGGGTTTCTATCTTGTAATCCTAGCCATTGGTTCTAAGTCAATCTGAGCCATCTATTTGTAAAAGGTTTCTCTATATAAGCCCTGGCTCCTCATTTGTAAAGGTTAATAGTGGATAGTGAGTTAATAGTTAATAGTTAGTTGATAGAGGTTAGAATAGCTAACGGTCGATAGTGAATAGAATAGAAATTAGAATAAAGTAGGAAGAGAAGGCAAGAAATTGTTGCCTTGATTGTAAATGAACCCTTTTTTCATTGAAGATATGGTGAAATGTGTCGTTTCTTTACAATACGCATGGTCTCTTATTGAACCTTCATTATAGATGGTAAATAATTAGATTGAATGAAGAAAATTGTTGAATGCACCTATGTGGAATCCGTCTGGTCCATACCACTAGCCTCTTACTGATTGTAAGTGCACCTTGCGTGGTCAACTGGCATAGAACGAGCTTAATCCCGAGTCATAACACCTCTATTGTTCACGCATTATCTTGAATGGTGATCAGTATCTGATGGTGTACGATTTGGACATATTTGAAACATCCCTTAGAAGATCGCACTGAGTTGGTGTTGAATTGTTCTACCTGATGGTGAGACCCAGCCCAGTAGGACTCCACCTAGTCATTCATCCATCTTCTCGCATTCTAGGTAGTAGAGTAGACTTCCTGAATCCTGTATCTTTTGCCATTTGTTTATCTTCCAGTTAGTAAATAGGACTTGTGATTCCAACAAATCAGACATTCAGGTCATCGAGCGTAAGTCTCCTTGTGATTCCAGCAAAATCACATCATACCACAAAGAGCTTATCCACACGTAGAGAACCTACATACAAGAACCTTGGAGTTACTCTGACTGATCCTTCGACGAAATCTTCAGCATCGGGAACTTTGATCAAGAGAGGATAAGGTACCTGTTGTGACGTTTTCACACATCGCCCCATTGCAAATGGGGACCCATGTTTTTTGCTCGTTTTGCTCGTTTTCGCTTTGCTTTTTCTAGGGTTTTGTTAGTTTGTTAGTTGTCTGGATTTAGGGTCAAGCCTTAGGGTTCTAATTACCGTCTTTTCAGGCCAGAATCCAGTCAGTTTTGAGAGCTTTTGAGCTTCCTCTTCTAGGATGCAAATTTTGAATGCAATAAATTCGCCAAAATGGTCTAATTTTCAATTGGAATGTTGATGCAAAGCTTAAATTTGTCTAAGTGTTGAAGATGAAATGTGAATTTTTGTCCAATTGAATATTTTTGACCAAATTTTGACATTTTTGATTTTTGATCCTAGGCATCTCTAATGATTTGTTTTCGCCTTGTGAAGTGTTAAAATGTGTAAAATCATGATATTTTGGCCTCTAGGAGCAAAATCGCTCCTGTCCCTCAGTGAAGGACGGGAGCTCGTTTTCAAATATTTTACTATTCCTGCAGGGTCAAGATGAATTACGAATTGGAAGTGATGGAGAAAGGCGAGATCTTTCCATTGAATACAAATTGAAGATTTTCATGAGCACAGAAATGCCTCCAGGGGAAAAATCGCTCCTGTCCCTCAGTGAAGGACCGGAGCTACAAATCCAATTTTGCTTTGTCCTTGCAAGATTTTAACGTCTTGACGATGTGAAAGGGTCCAAAGAGGTGCATTTTATCAAATGAATATAACTTGAAACGCTGTCGGGGAGATCTACAGGGTAGCAGGTCCGGCTTGAGTAAGGTCCTGATCCTGAAATTTGGCTAAGTCTGGAATGTCCTGATCCTGAAATTTGACTAAGTCTGGAAACTGAAAAAACCTCCAAAAACTAGATTTTGCAATATAACTCCTGGAGGTCTGAAACCACTCTCAAACATCCTGAAAGTATATATGGAATATAACTTAAAGTATAAGTTCTTTCTTATACTTAAATGTTATATTCCATAAAAGTTATCCTGATAGAGAGTGCGAAAAGTCAAAATTCGCTCCCGTCCTTCACTAAGGATCCAGAGAGAATTTCGCTCCTGTCCCTCACTGGAGGACCAAGGCGATGCGCTCCTGTCCCTCACCAAGGGACCAGAGCGAAATTCTTCATAAGGTACGATCTGGGCAAAGATCAAGCAAATTTTATGTTCGAAGGAATGAAAGGAGGCATTGCGAATCCGTTGAATATAATTTTCGAAGATGACAAAGTGAGATGGAGCCTACAAGAGCAAGATCGCTCCTGTCCCTCTCCAAGGGACCAGGGCGATATAATAAGTATGATGCCGTTCCTCCAAGTTCAGGACCTTCCAAGACAATGAACAAGGAGGCAAAGGACGTTTCAAGGCATTTTCAATCGAACGCAAGCATCAAGGTCGTCGCATTGAAGGGATTTGCACTCTAAGACCCAGGATCGCTCCTGTCCCTCAGGAAGGGACCAGAGCGTTATTTCCATTAAGGCATCGATTTCAAAAGACAAGCAAGTGTTAAGCTACCAAGAGGATCGAAAGGACGTCATTACACGCATTGAAGATAATTGCAAGTTGATAAAAACAAGAACAAGCTCACAATGTTGAACTTCGCTCCTGTCCCTCAGGAAGGGACCAGAGCGATATTGAGTGTATTGATCAATTCATGCAAAATTACGTTGAGTCAAAGTTTTTTCAAGGTCACACGAGGTTCAAGACATCTTTTTAAAGTGATATTCAAGGGTTTTTAACGTCCAAATGTTATTAATCAAGCTAAGGAGTCTATATCGCTCCTATCCTTTGGACAAGGACCAAGGCGATTATTGCAAAAACACTCATACTCCTTCAAAGGCAAGTCAAGGCGAGGATGGACGAGGTAAAAAGACATTATTTCGAAGACGATAAACGATGAACCATGGTCAAATGTTACCAACTTGAGCTCAAAACGGAGAAAAGACATGGATCGCTCCTGTCCCTCTCCAAGGGACAAGGGCGATGATCCTTATAACATCCAAACACCTCATGAAAGCAAGTGGGACGTGCGTGGAATGGACAAGCAATGATATTATTCGCCTTACAATGGAAGTTCGAAGGTCAAAGATACAAGATGAACGTGAAGACATGGAGATCGCTCCTGTCCCTCTCCAAGGGACAAGGGCGATGTTAGGCAAAACACATGATATTCTTTGAAAATCACGTTAAGACAAGGACGCACAAGGTTTTAAATGGCATTTGGAAGATGATACAAGGAAAGGATCGTATCAAAATGGAGAATTTCAAGCGAAAACCTTAGGATCGCTCCTGTCCCTCTCCAAGGGACCAGGGCGATAATGGTCATGAGATGCACTTGTTCGCACAAGAAAGAAATTCAAGCTTGAAGGACCCAACAAACATCGCAAAATCAACGTGGAGATGAGGACCTTGGACGTAAAAATTGCAAGAGTCATGACAAAGTTGATGGATCGCTCCTGTCCCTCAGTCAGGGACCAGGGCGATGAGGTACGTATCTTCCCACTTTTTTCATTTTTGGACGCTAAAACAAACATTTTTGAATTTATTTAAGTGCTAAAATTCGATAAGTTTTGAAAATTCAATTAAATGGCATTTAAATATTGCGCTTGATATTAGTTAATTGTTTTTGCCTTGTAAAAAATCGAAATTGTTAAATTAAAAAAACGTTGGCAAATAATTAATTAAGTTTTTTAATAAAAATTGAGTGGAGCGCTTGATATTTATTTGTTTATTTTACTAAAAGTCGGCCTTTTACTTTATTTTAAAATTCGTTTTTAATTGCTTTATTTTTACCAAAGTCGGCCTCAAGGTAGTTGTGAGGTGAGAGGCGCTTATATAAGGGAGGTGAAAGATTTTTATTTTCACATTATCATTTTTATCATCTCAAGTGCGATTTAAGGAAGACAAAGGGAGAAGTGCGAAGTTGTGTTCAAGGAGGTGCGAATTTATATCCAAAGGAAGGCGTTAGTACTATCCAAGGAAGTGCGAACTTGTCCAAGGCATTGGAGATCACGTCAATGACATATCAAAGATGGCGAAATTGCTAACTTGAAGAGGAGATCACGTCCAAGACTTGAAGGGTGGCGAAGGTGATAAGAGGAACGTTCTTTTGAAGATCACATCAAGACTATCGAATTTCAATTTTGCCTAGGCAATTTTATTCATTTTGCATTCTAGAGTTAGCTCTTAAGTAAGGTATGGCAAGATCTCTTGTTTTAATTTCGAATTTTGATCGTCATTGCCTTAATTTTGAATTTTGAATTTTGAATTTCAATAAGCTCAGTCGTTTTTAGGAAATGGTTAACAAAGGACTTATCATTAGGTTTCCTAAAAATTTGCTCTCTAATTTATGTTATGTATTGCAAAATCATGGTACTAACTTTGAAATGTTGTGTAGGCATCAAATGGAGATCTCATCAAGGAAAATCAAGCCGGATCAAGGACGGTCTTCGCCAGGACGATCAAGCCAGGACAAGGGCGAACTCTTTCAATCCAGCGTTCCAAGGCGAGGTACATCATCATCTTGCACATCAAGGACGCAAGGAGTTAGAACAAGGGCTCGTTGAAGAAGCAAAATAGTTCCAGATGAATTAATTAAAGCAAGCTTCTCAACAACATCAAGTTGAATATCTACCAAGTTCCAAGTGTCAAATGAGGTGGCGTCCTAGTCATCATTTCTCCAATCAGTGAAGTCCATCTCAGCATGTCCAGATTCAATGTACTTAACTCATGGAAGGTGGCACAAACTCCGATGTACCTACCCTGGCTATCCATTGGTCAATTTTTCTAAAAGGGACATGTGTCCAAGCAATACAATTTTATCATTGGTCAAACATTAAATGTTATGTAATGGTTGTAACAAACCCTAATTAGGGTTTTCATTGTAAAATCTTGGCCATTGATCTTGAATTGATCTAAGCCATCAAATTGTATTGTGGGCACTATATAAGCCCAGGCATTTCATTTGTAAAGGCTAATTAGCAATAAATTAGCAATTGTTAGAGAGAGTTGTAAATAGTTGGAAGAGTTAGAATATAGTTGATAGAATAGCAATTAGAGTAGAATAGGAGGACAAGGCAAGAAATTGTTGCCATTGATTGTAAACAAACTCCATTTTCATTGAAGTAATGGTGAAATATGTCGTTTTTCTTGCAATTTGCATGGTTTCTTGTTGAGTCTTCAATCTTAGATGGTAGATGATTAAATGAATGGAGGGAATGTGATTGATTGATGGTGGAATTCGTACATCCATACTACTAGCAGTTTGTTGATTGCAAACTTGCCTTGTGTAGTCGACTGGAATCGTTCAGCTTAAGCTCAATTTCAATTTGTCGCCTCTTCATTGATATGCATCAACTTGGATGGTGTCTATGCCTGCGGTGATAATTTGAACATCATAAAGCTCCCCTTAGAAGATCGCACTAGTCTTGTGTAGATGTTCCATTGATGTCAAAACAAGACCTAGTTAGAGTTTCATCAAAAATCAAATCATTGCTCCTACATTCTTAGTGTTAGGATTAGATCCTCTCTTCACCCCCATCCTTTTTCCATTTTTTAATCTAAGTTAGTAAGAGCCTGTGTCCAGCAAAGCAGATCGGAAGTTCAATCATCACATGTAAGTCCCCTTGTGATTCCAGCAAATCACATCATACCACTGGAGCTTGTCCACACGTGGAGACCCCACTAAAAGAACCTTGGAGTCTACCTAACTGATCCTTTACGCGAATCTTCAGCAGTTAGAGACTATTTTCTCAAGAGAGGATAAGATGCCTTTAGGTATTTTATTCTGTGTATGATTGTGTACAAAATACACGTCAACAGTACCTTAGGTATTTTATTTTGTGATCGCATGTGCATAAAAAACACATCAACAGATAGATGGGCTCAAAATAATGGAGGACGGGAAGAAGAGGAAGAAGATGAGAAAGAAAATGAGGATGAAGATAAAGAAGAAGAGGAAGAGGAAGAGGAAGAAAATAAAGAAGATATGGAAGAAGAAGAGGAAGATGATACAGGTACATGCACTTTAGCTCCAAGGAAGGAAGATTCAATCTTTCTTTTTCATGGATGCATTCAAAAGGAAATTGTTATTATCTCTATGAACCCTAGCAGCAAATATAACTTCATCAACAAAGAATTAGCAAAAAAGATACATATACAAGCAAAGAATATCAAGGACAGTATGATATAGGTATGGATATTCAAATTTATGAAGATCTAAAGCTCTTTATAGAAAAATATGTTTTACATTCAAACTTTCATGCTTTGGATATGGATGCATTGGATATTGTTCTTGGTTATCCTTGGTTAGAATCCTTGGGAACATTGAATATCAATGTGCAAAACAAATTCACGAGGCTTTGGCATATATAAGAAAAAAAATTACATTAAAAGATATTACACAAAGAAATCCAAAGGAAGGTCAAGGAAGAGAAAATTAAAGAATTTCATTGTAACAATGGATTAGGAGAAAAGCAAGAGGATCAAGATGTTGAGAAAAATGAAGAGTTAAATAATTCTACTAAGGAATCACTAAAACAAGTGGCAGAAAATTGTGAACAATCAAAGAAGGTTCCAATGAGAGCACAAGGTATAGTATATAGGAATCCACATCATTGTGAGAGGAAAAAATCATGTTGGAATGATAGTACAAGAAATAAAGAAGACAATCACTATGGACCTAGCTGGAATCAAAAGCATAATTACAACAATCAATGGTATCATAAAAGTAATGACTACTCAAGGAAGCATAGGAATTACTATAATAAGGAATGAAATCAAATGGATGCAACAAATTATGGCTCAAGAATGGTATCCAAGAATTATCAAGTGAAAGGTACAGCAAGAATCAATTATGGATGGCTAAATGATTGGTCATGGCATCATATTTGTAATAACTTGTGGCAATCATACTCTTTTGCTTCTTCTCATGTTTCAAGGATGAAAAATGTCAAGGAGGGATGGCATGTTACATAACTAGGGATATAATACTTGTAGAGGACGGGATTTGCTACCCTTGAAGTGATAAGCTCCAAGGAACAAACCAACCTTCTCTCTACCTCACTTGAATTGGCGCTAAAGGATGCAAAGTACAAAACTAAACTAACAAGCTACAGACAAGACTTACAAACAACTCTGCTAAGCCTCTACCTTTGGGACGAACACGCAGAATTGGGACACTAATGCGGTGCGCTACCGTCCTATACGGACAAGGTACAGAGATCATACGGAAGACACAAACACGACTATACGACTAAGCAAATGATATAATAACAAGAAAAGTAAACAGCATGGAATGCAAGAAACTAGAATGAGATAGGAAAAGGTGGTTGGAAACTCACAAGTCGTCCACAATTGAAGCCTCCCGCTAAACGAGCTTATTTCCTCAATTGGAAGCCTGCACACAAGCAACAAAGGAAAATGTTGGGGGTTGTGTTTAGAGGTCTGCCTCAAGCAGACCCCCATTTTGGTGATCCCACCTCCACGGACAACCCAGATGATAGTAACAATGGAAAGGTGAATGATAAAGAGAGAGATATTGATAAATGATAATGAATGTAGCAATAAGATGATAATGGAAGCAATAAACGATGAATGAAAGTGGGAGAGAACTTCCCTTCAACACACGAGAAGTTGATGCTCGAAGGATTGAAGATAAACACCCAAGAAGCTCTTGAAGCTGCAACAATGGTGGACGATAATCACTAGAGAAACCTGTGAGAGACCTAGAGAAAATATGCTAACAGCTTGGAACTTGCCAAATGATCAAGAAGTCCTTGTAAATTGCCAAATGCATAAGATATAGCCTTCTAAGAGGAATCCCAATGTCGGTGGCCACGGACAAAGGTGTTACTAACTCTTCCAAGCGCAGACATAATGCTCAAACAGCCACTTGCGGACTGACATATTCACAAGACACTAGCGCAACATGTGAATGTCTCTACGGTGCACTAGAGTCCACTAGTCAATCAATCAACATGTTGATAAGAAGTACAAACGCTAAGCTGAGAAGGCAATTCACGTGGACAAAAGGACAAACAAGCAATGAATGTTCCCAATCAGCTTAAGGCGAAAGTGCTTATGTGACGTGGAATTGCACGGGGTGCAATTTACGACGTTGCAATACTATAAGGGATTGAGGTGGATGGAGATGTTGACATGCGGCACACATCCCTTATGTTAGTTATATTGGGTCATGTTATGAATTTATGTAATTAATTATATCAGGAGTTGAGTAGGCCTTCATTAGGATTTACCCTTCCATAGTATTATTAGGAAGAGGTATGTATAAAGGAAGGCGAATGTCAATGTGATTGTAAGAGACATGTGAAGTATGATATTGCATTTGGGATCTCTTGGAGATATAGCGTGTAGTGGCTTCTTCCATAAGGAGTATTACATGGTGTTACTCTACCTTAAGGGTTTACTATATTCGGCATATACTGGATATTAGGGCATATTGGCCCACATAAATCTCTTGCGTCATGTGAGATCTATCTATTGCAATTTATTTATTTTATTATAGGTGAAGTTCTTATCAATTTTAGTTTCTAGTGCCATTGATATCATAATACATGACTTTTGTACACCTAGAACACTTGAGAATATTTATATATTTAAAAATATTGTTTTCCTAGACTCAAATCCACTTTTGTACTTGTTTCATCAACGTATACTTATCTACGTAGTAAAGTGGCTTCTAAATGACAGACTAATTATGTCTTTAAAGTTTATTTATTGAAGGGTGCATAGTAAAAGCTTAAACCCTTTAAAAATCCATATTTAATGGTTTTTCAGCTTGTCAAGTCTACATGTCGAGAACAAGTCTGATTCAAAAATCAGCCTAGCAAATCTAAGCCATGTCCAAGTCTTGTAACTACAATATATGTATATGTAACATGTATAGTTTTAAAATTATAATTATTATTTTATTATTACTATCTATAATATTGTATAAATATTTTAACAATTAATATATACTGCATTTAGTATTTATTAAATTAATAGTAATTAATAATAAGTATATTATTTGTTTATTAGATAGATTAGTGAGGGGTTCTATAGGGCCTCTGCCCATGAATAATCAAAGATACAATACAATTTCTATCAAAATAAAATATTCCTAGTAGCTATAAAACTATCTCCATCCCTCAAAGAATCCCAACAACCTTTTTGAATTTTTTACTGACTACCATTGTCTATCCTTTGTTTTTGGGACAAATTAGAGACTCGCCATCATCTTTATACTCACTCTTATTAACTATTTCTAGGGTAAATTTTTCTTCAAAGGGTTATGGGAGACCTTGCATGTCTAACATTCTTCTGAATTAGCATATGACAAACATAAAAGTTTTGACATTTACTCTTGGTTTGTCTGTGTTCTATTGCCCCAACATCACAATTACACTCTTTGATCTGCCTTGGCTCCTCAACCATACCCTAGATCTCTTCAACATTTTTATTTTCAACTTGTGTTGATTTTATCTCTATCTCCTTCCTATCTCTTGATATTTTATTGCTTTCTTCCATCTTATCACTCTTTGAGCTATTAGGTGCCAAAACTAAAGTGTTACCAACCAGCTGATGTTGTGGACAAGTGTCCTTCCCCCATGAGGATTGCCTAAAAGACCTTTTATAAATTTGTGCATTCCTTTGCATTATGTCCTACCTAAAAACAAGTCCAACAACGAAAAGAATTTTTTTTAATAATCTAAAGGTTGGTTCCAAAGTACCTTTTGCTACTTTCAGCCCAATTTCTAAAGGTAAATTATTAAGTAAATCCATCTCCAACAAGATTCGCATAGTTGCTCATAATGTATGCTTGTGGGTATTTAGCAACATTGTTAAAGATTTTCCAAAGGAATCTTCAAAATTTCTCAATGTTGAATGTATCCAAAAATGCAAAGGAAGATTTGGCAGCCTTACCATGTTGGTGATATTTTGAAATTCTCTATGAATGGATTAAAGCTCAGAAGCCACAACTTTATGAACAAAGAAGAATCCCAATAGAAATGCAGCCTTTTTTTCTAAAATCATATTTCTAACAAAGAATCGCATACCACCACAACAATATCCGCGCACTAGGATGGATAACCATTGTCACTTCCAAAAAGGCTTCCACGTATACTCAATCCATTGGTTCAACTTTGGAAGAGAGGGCCCAAGAGCACTAAACCTCCCAATCAATCCCATTTCCAAGTAATGCCCCATCTCCTCTAACATGTCCTCTACAAACTCCACTATAGGCCTTTTGGCTATCTTTAAACTACAACCGCCAACCATTGATACCTAGCTTTTGACCTTCAGCTTCTATTTCTTTCTCTTCTTGCCCTAAGACAAATCACTCATAATATCCATGTAGGATGGTCCGTTCACAGCCTTCTTGCCGGTATATTCTTCAGAAAACAGAACTTGTTTACATTTTTCCTCTCGACCTTGCAGCATGTTTGGCATGACATGCACTAGATTATTAGCAACCAAATGGTTCTCCTGACGAGACCAAAATTCACCCATGGAGTGATTTGTTCCTTCTCTTTATTTTCCTCACTTCCCATTCTCTACGACATCCCCTTACCCTACCACTTGCATATCCTCCACAACCTTCTAAAATGGTGGTTGTTCACAACCCAAAAAACAATATGAAGGTTTCTGTCTTGACATGCCTTCATTCTCACTAACCTCTCAAATTTTGCAAAACCTCGCCACCAATTTATAAATATATATTATTATATAAGATATAGATTATAAAAAATACTGCAATATTTATTTAAGTAAAACAAAAGTCCATATGATTACAAGGATCCCCCACAATCCTCCACTCATAATTTTAATTTTTATACAGCATTAATTCATGCTCCCCTTCCTTATATCTGTCCTATACATTAACTATTGTTTACAAATTACAATTGTGTATGGTGTGAGGTCACGCAAGCATATTCAACCTTATTGTGCTCCACATGCCAAAATCCAGCAAGAAAACTGATGTTCAACAGGATGCCCCTCCTCTAGCCTACACAAATAGCTTCCTGCCCATGGCCACTCCCAAGCAAAACGAATTCCCACGTACAAAGAAGTCGCCTGAAAACCACTTGTTCTCCATATAGACAGTTAAAGTTTCCGATTTGTTAAAAAAAAATGATTTTTGCAATTTAAAAAGGATATTTTGCAATTCATAAAAGGTTTTTTGTTTCTTTTCAAGGGACTATTTTCTTCCCCCTCTTAGGAAAATCCCACTCTCTAAAATGTAAGGATTTGGATAAGGGATGCATCTCATGGAACAATGCCTTTAATTCAAGGGAGGAAAGCATGCAACATAGATCTCTTGTATTGGACATACAACTTGTTGCAGCATTACTACCCTTAAGACCTGTGCATTGGAATGGAAGGGTACATACAGCAGCAAGATAGAGACAAAATGATAAGAACAATTAGGAAAATAATCTTATCATTACTGGCCACAAAGCCAAGCCAATTTAAAAAGTGAAATTCAACCTTTGTTCTATTTTCAATGAGCCATCACAAGTTCCTACATTATTGTTAAGGTGTAGGATTTTGGCAACTTAAGAATGCTATATTTCTATCACAAACTTAAGTATGCCAAAGCTATTCTAGAAAGTTTCAAAAATGAGTGTAACCTATTATCTCCAAGTATTGCAGTTGGAACTTTGGATAAAACTCTTGACTATAATCTCCAAGTATTGCCGTCGAGATAAAACTCTCAACTAACTCTGATTCACCACCTGTCAATGATTCAATATATCTTCAACTAGTGGGTAATTTGATTTCTCTTCACTACCAGTGAGTTGGACTTGTGTTTTGTAGTCAGCTATCTTCTACATTCATGTCCAAGCCTCAAGAAGAACACTGGCAAGTTACAAAATGTGCTCTTCAATATGTCAAAGGAACGCTCACCTTTGACATTGTTTATCAGTACTCTGGATTCTGGATATGCTGATTTCAATTTGGCTAGATCAATTGATACTCACTATTTAAATTTGGATTTATTTTTACTCTCAGGTTTGTAGTAATTTCATGGCAAAGAAAGTTAAAACATACAATTGACTTTTCTTGCATTGAAGCAAAATATATGAAAACTATTAGTACAGGATATGTGGCAATGTGATTACAAAGGATTACTTAACTTTCAACATGGTCAAACTACACTGACTTCACTCTTTTATGATAATCAGAAAGCCCTCAAGATGCTAAAGAATCTAGTCTATCATGCCTGCACTGAGCATATTGAAGTTCATCACTATTAAATTCACCAATTGGTTGATAATTAAGACATTTGTGATTATTACCGCCCTTCAGAGGAGCAGATTGCAGACATAAGGACTAAATCACTTAGTAAAGATAAATTTATCGAATTTAGCAATAAGCTTGGACTTAAATCTGATTGAGCCATTAGGGTGCATGCTAGATATATCATAGGTGTATTAGTCTCATTAATTGATCAAATATTTTCATGTTAGGGGTTTCTGTATAATCTAGCACCCAAGTTAAGAGAGCTGTTTTCTTGTAGAGATTTCATTTATCTTTGATCGTGCAGGCCATTTGACAGATAGACAACTTGACTTCCCTTTATAAGCCAATTTATTACCACCCTACAGAGGAGCAGACTGCAAACAAAATCACTAAATTGCTTGGTAAAGATAAATTTATCAAATATAGAGATAAGATTGGACTTGAATCTGATTGAGCCATTAGGAGGCATGCTAGATATATCGTAGATGTATTAGTCATTAATTGATCAAACATTTTCATGTTAGTGGTTCCATTTAAGCTAGCACCCAAATTAGGAGAGCAATTTTCTTGTAGAGATTTCATTTCTGTTTGTGTGTAAGCTGTTTGACAGATAGTCAACTTGACTTCCTTTTATAAGCAAATTTAATGGGCACAAATACAATGAGAAAGTGTCACTTGTTTGCGGCTTTGTAATATTGAAAGTCTTTCTTCTATTTCTCTACTACACTTATACTCGATAGATAAAAAAAAGCCAGTAAGATGTTAATAAACATCAATAGAGACTATTCTGCCTCGGAATCATGAAACAAAAACAATGTTACAACTTCCAACACACCACTATCATTCTCACATTTATAGGAAAGGCATAATAGCAATATTATACAAAAACAGTTATAATCTGGATGTCCCAACAATTGTTCCAAGCAAATTTTCTTATCTGGAAAATCTCGAGACTGCTACAAAAGACATGAAATATAAAAAGAAAGCAATTCTGGGAAAGCATGTGTATTCTAAGAAGAAATTATAATTACCAAAGTTCTAATATGGAAGATTTAGACTAAACTTCATAGCATTAGATACTTTTCCTATGAAACATACTTGATGCATAAGATTAAAATCATGAAATTTCCACAGTCCATATTAAATGCTAGCCAATATTTTTCTGGAATTGACTGTATATTTTTATTACTAACATTTCAGATCAAACTCCAAGAAGAGAGAAGAGAGAGTTTAAGCAGACCAAGATGACTAGATAGATGATGGAAATTGAGGCACCAGACAAATAGCACAAGAACACGTTTAATGCAAAGATGTGGAAAAGGAAGAGTTGTTCACTTTCACTTTCTCTATAAAGCAAGGAATTTAAATGACAGGGATGAAGATCCCACAAATGATGTTCTGGACAGGATAACTGCTACTAGAAAAAAAATTAATAAACGCAATTCTTAATCATCTTATCAGGTCTTGTTTCTACACATCTGATTAAAAGTTTGTTCCATGCTTGGCAGTTGTGCATCTTAAAGAACAGAATAGTCATTGAAAACATCCAAGAAATTGTAATTTCTAAAATATAACTCCACCCTACTTTAATTTTCTCGGTGATGTTCCAGGCTTCCTAACAAGGGTCTGCCTTTTGAAAAGCCAATGCCAGACCAACAGAATCAAAACCGAGTCTCAATATCAGTCTTGAACTAGTCATACCAAGTTTCAAAAGTTTTAGAATGGTATTATTGTTTGGAACTTTGGATACAAAGTTCACAATTAACAGAATAACAACCAATCAAAACAAGAAGATAGTCTAAAACTAAAAGTCATATTTTACTAATAAATATAACATATACGAAGTTTATTTTAGTAAACAAAAGCAAATAATTTCTCACCTATATATGGCAATTAAGGCTTCTGGTGCCATTCCAGCAGCTGACCCACAAATGTATGGGCCAAACTTGACATTTGTGGCAACAACAGCATAATTGAAAATAGTATATGGAAATGGTGATACTCTCACAAGCGCAATAATTTGGAACTGACGAAACCAACTACCTTCTCCTGCTAACCTTATCACTGCAGCTTTTTTAGGCCATCTTTTCAGCCATCTCTGAATCATTAAATTTTAGAATCTGTTAGTACCAACTTTGAATGAAATATGCCTTTTGAAAATTCTACCAAGAACTCTAAACTCATAGCAAGCTATTATAATTTGTGGTCAGAATCTATACATTTATTTGATTCCGAAAGAGTGATCCAATGAAGTAAGGCAATGCCATGCCTATTGTAGTTCCTGCCATTATTATCAGAAATCCAAGGCCGTAACCAAAAATCATTCCTGCCAACCACATGGAAGGCCCTGATGGTAGCAGGAAAACAGGAAAAATGGCCATAGTGGCAGTAAGAAGAAATGCGAGAACAGGCCTTTTGAAGGTTGATGCCTCCCATTTCATAAGTGGTAGGACAACCTAGCACAATCCAAAGAAAAAACATTTCTCAGAAGGAAGAAAAAATGAAGAAAATGTTGCTGTAAGTAAACATGGCAAATGAATTACACTCAAATGAGAGCGACCACAAATCTCCTACTTTATTTCTCACAGCAACAAATTGCTCAGACAGAATCAGGCATTCACCAGTAATGCTTAGGCCTAACTGGTTCACTTCTATAAAATATCATGATTGTTTAAAACTAGAATGAGAATGAAAGGTATCTATACATTTAGCTTAACATGTCAATTTCAAACTGCATTGTGCAACATCATTTTTGTTTTAAAAGGATTCTCCCAATCACTAGTACTTTTCTTTTAAATTAACCTACAAAGCATACTCAAAGATTTTGATCCATAAACTAGGGAGGACATGCTAGTCATTGAAAAATAACCCACCTTGACAACTATTTCAGTTTCTACCATCTATGATGGTTTACAATTATAAAAGGCATGTATACCATGGCATAAAGGAGATCTAAACATCAACAATTGTGGAAATAAACTCAACAAGCATGATCTGGAACAACACAATATAATCTGAACAAGCTCTAATGTGACTCAAGAGCTCTAAATCACTCAGTCTTACAAACTCACACATGCACACACAATGATGGCTCTACTCACCACAAAAAAGAGTGTCTAACCTCTTCTAAGACATGAGAAAGGTAGTTAATATCTCTCCTCAGCTTCCCCAAGGTAAGAAAACAAAAAAACCAACCATCAAAACTAGGGATGAAATGTTTGGCATTTCAATTGCTAACTCTCTTTTCTGTAATGTTCCTGCTCTATGTAAAGCTCCCCCTTAATGTAACTCTCCCCCTTTGTTTCTATGTCGCTTGGGTGACATACTTTTCTCTATATCTGTCCAGAAATAATTTGGATCAACCTCTCAACTTTAACAAATCAAGAACTTGATGGAGCTGAAAGATAATGCAATGATTAGCTACCCCTGAATTTGTACTTCTCCTTTGAACTTAGTAATACCTATTGTGCATGAAATGCAATTTGCATAAGTATAGATTTCTCCTTCTCTTGCTTTGCTTCTTCTTCCAAACTTTTCCTTCTTCTTGCTTAGATTAAGTTCTATAAGACAATTTCTACAAAATCTTGCTCTATGCCCATAGTTGTTGCATTTGTCGCCTATGATATTATAATCTACTAAAGGAGCAAATGAATTAGAGTTATTATTTGTCCATCCATAAGAACAACTATTTTTGTTCCAGCCATAATTATATCCCACATGTGCTCTACAATCTCTTGCCTTATGACCAAAATGATTACATGAAAAGCAATAAACAAAGAAAGAATGTTGAAACATTGTCATGTGTGCTTGCCTTGGAGGAAAATGTTTTCTGAATTTGCTTCTATTAACTTTAGGAGTGCTTCATTTCTATGGGACTTTACTATTCTTGCTACCTTCATTAGTTGATAGGACTTTTGAGGACATCTTCATAGCCTTTTCGCTTTTCTCCATTTATCTTCTCTGAGAATTGTGTAGCTTTTGAACTTTGACTTTCCTCATAGCCAATATCGGTCTTATTGTAAGTTGGCCTTTGGCTATTGATAATATCATCTAACATGTTCATACTCTTCTCATTCTTCAAGCTTCTATTCAATTGAGCACATGTTTTCTCCAATTCCTTCTTCAACGAAACAATTTCAGACTCAAGCTTTTCAAAATATTCATCTTTTTTGTTTAATTGAATTCTGATTTCTTCCTCCATTCTTTTTGCTTCTTCAAGTTACTTTAAGTCAATAATGAATTTTTCTGATTCCTCAAGTCTTTATGATAATTTTGCTTTGGAATCATCATCTTCTCTTTCAAATGGTTGGATTTGCAATTTCAGTTTCATGTTCTTTTTCTTGAGCTTTTTGATTTCACTAAGAGCACAAATGCGTTCTTGTTCCAAATCAACTTCTTCTTCATCTTTGTCATATTCTTCCTCTTCTAAAGCCTTTTCTTCTTTTCTTTTGTCTTCACTTTCAAAGATATCATTCCTTGTTTCTATTGCTATGTGTGCTCTTAAGATCTTCTTTTTGGCAACTAAGCTATACTTGAAGTAACTCGCCCCGATACCAATTGATGAGCACACAATTATATTGAGAGGCGGGCGAGGGGGTGAATCAGTACAAGACAAACTTGTACTTTTTCAAAACTTGAACAACCATAGCAATATCAATCACACAAGATCTAACAATTATTCAACACAAGATTTATATGAAAGCCCTTACACGAGAAAACCACAGCAAAGTATTGCTTATATAAATGCTTCTCTTACAACATTGTAGGCACCAACTCACAAGAGACAACAAACCCCTCTTAAATGATTTGTAGGCACCAATCCACGGTAGACACCAATTCCCACAATTCATAGGCATCAACCTACTTAAGGCACCAACCCCCACAGCTAAGCACCAACTTAGCAAGAGACAACAATCTCTCCTTTAAAAAGTACTAACTTCCACAACAAAGTTCAACCTTTTGAATGTTGCTTCCTCAACAGATAATGGTCAATTTGTTCTACTTCATATATTTACTCGATAATTCTATACTTTATTTTCTTTGGCCTTCGTGCTATATACTTATATGTATTCTATACTCTTTCTCCTTCAAATCTGCATGTACCCCCTTCACAAAATCTGCTGTTATACTCTTCCTCAACTTAACTTATTCATATCTTCTTCATTATTCCATGCTTCTATCTCCTTTTTAAACTCTTCTTTACATCTGCTTAAATCTGAGTGATCTACATTAATACATGCGTTTCTAACTCCAATCGCACCTTCTAATTACATCTTCTTCGTACCTGCATGAAAAGATGCAACTCTTTAAAATAGATACAAACATTTGAATGGTCATGTCCTTCTCTAATAAATCTGCCTTAACTCAATCACTGCCTTTATCCTTTATGAGATTGCTGTATTTTCACCACCTTAATTGCTGCCACTTCATAATGAAAATCGCTGCTTTTCATAAACTGTGATTAAATAATGTAATCTACTCTTCATTATACTTGCTGTTCCTCATAACAATGCTCACTTTAATCTTTATTACTGCCTAAAATAACTGCCATATTGCATTTGCATTTTTTGTTAGACTTACCTTACTCTGACTTGGCCAATGAATATGTATTTATATCTATCTTTTCCCAAGATATGGCTGGCCACAATGAGATATTTTTAGTCTTCATATTACCAAGAAAGTCGGCCATCATATAGTTTGCCTTCTATATGATGAATGCACCAATATGACTTGAAGGTCCACCCAAATGATGTAAATATTAGTTTAAACTTCAATTAATCTATTTAGAGAGAGGTTGGCCAGCAAATAAGACATTTCTTTTTCATAGTAGACTTTATTGAATATGTTTGGGTACTGCCTTAGATATTATTGGCTTTGTTCTTTGATCTTTAAAGGTCCAAGTAAAATAGATCTTGGCCAGCAATTACATTGGTCACCGTCCATTTTCTCAAACTGCTCTTTGTTGATGTTGTAGCTTCAGTAGACATCATTACCTGTGATGGTTGTGAATTTTTCAGTTCACCTCTATTGTTCGACCGTTGAGTTCTGTGTTTCTTTCTCTCCTCAAGCTAGCTGGAGCGTATCAGTTTTCTTGATAACCGTCTGTTTTCTCTTCATATTCCTTGAGCCTTCATGGAGTATGTTGTGCATGATTGCTGTGTCTCCGCTACTTATCATATTTCATCCTAGGAGAGGTGTGGTCGGTTCTTTGTCTATATGGCTCCCTTCGTCGGTGGTTTATGGAACAGCTGTATCGTAACTGACATCTTGTGTATTGCGGACGTTATTGTTGGCTTTTCGTCTGCTTCCATTTTCGGCCTTTTACCTTCTTCCGACTTAGAGTTGTTTCGAGCCTTATCTATAAAGGCATGTTGCTGTTGTGCTTCGCGAGTGTGTGAAAAAGTTCAAGAAAGAGTTTATATTATTTTATGTGATCTTTGGTGCATCATTCAGAGTCAGAATCTTCTTCTGCTTATATATTTTCTCTGTTGTCTTGTGTGTAATCGAGGGGGATTCTTACTATATGTCCCAATAAGCTTCGTGCTGACTATTTTGTAGAAGCCTTCAGTTTCAGGTGTTATCGGCTTCATCCTCTGACTAATAAGTGTTTTCAATTGTGTTTAAATTATTCAGCTTGGAAAGCTTTGTATTCAGTTTGCGACATTAATAAAGATTGATTTTTGGTGTGGCTGGGTATTTCACCTTCAGGTGGAGGGTTTTCCCAGGATAAATACTTGTGTAGGCCTTAGGATTCTGGGAGGGTTGCTTGTTTATTGTTTGGTGTTATTCAAACTATGTTTTTCTGAAGACTATGACATTCTCTAAGCTGTGATTTCATTTCTTCCTATTTCGGATTTCTTGAGCGCCCCTGCAAAAACTCGAATGCGACTGATCTGAGGGTATCACATCATGTGAAGTCCACTTTATTGTTTTTGGAAGGACAAGATCACGGCTTCTCTGTGTCGTTGCTCATCTGCATCCTATCAGCTTGTATTTGCTATGATGATTTATCACATTGTTGTCATTGCTATAATCTGCAATATCTGTTTTGTTCAAAGGAGAGAACATTCAGTATGTGGTGTATTTGAGCAAACCTTAATGCTTACCAAAAGATTCCTAATATAAAGAACAGTGCCGGGGGAGTCTTATGCCAAGATAAGAATCAGCTACAGGACTAACTCAATGGGAACCGGCAATAAAGGGGTGGAGGCTACACATGTTCTAGATGCATAGCATGTGTTTGTGAAACTGAATGCTATATTTGAGCATCGTCTAAGCTATCATTATGTTCCATACTACTGAAAGTGTTGGTCACTCTGCTGATGGGAGATTTGGAATTGGGGTATGCTCCAACATACTTCTTGACCACTACAACACTGAAATTATTATAATTGAGACAAGAGGGCTCTCCCAGTGAGAGGGAGCCTGACATTTCAGCTTCAGAGGGAGCTTGACTTTTTAGCTTTAGAAGGAGCCTGACATTTCATTAGAGGCAACCTTGGATGAGGAGATCAGAAGGCTGATATCAAATTCAGAGGGAGACCGTCATCATGAAGATTCTTGTAATGCATTTTTCTCTGTAACGGAGAAATTTGAAGTGAAAGCCCTTGTAATGCATTTTTAGGTGAAAGCCCTTGTAATGCATTTTTCTCTGTGACAGAGAAATTTGAGGTGAAAGCCCTTGTAATGCATTTTTCTCTGTGATGGAGAAATTTGAGGTGAAAACCCTTGTAATGCATTTTTCTCTGTGACAGAGAAATTTGAGGTGAAAGCCTTTGTAAAGCATTTTTCTCTGTGACGGAGAAATTTGAGGTGAAAGCCCTTGTAATGCATTTTTCTCTGTGACAGAGAAATTTGAGGTGAAAGCCCTTGTTGCTCTTTCCACTCATGGGAGTAGCCATAGTGGATCTCATGTCAAGAGACTACATGACAACATCACATTGAGTCGCTCCGTGATGAGAGCTTGTGTTTATTTCACACATGGGAGTAGCCATGGTGAACATCATGTTGAGTGAATCCATGATGCTATCACATTGAGAGAAACCGTGATAAAGTTTTGCTTTTTACACATATGGGCATAGCCATTATGTTTGTAATGTTGAGAGACTCCATGACTTGAAAATCTCTAAATGACATCTCCTTTGCTAAGAGGGAGTGTTAATGTTGTAGCTTCAGTAGACGTCATCACCTGCGATGGTTGTGAATTTTTCAGTTCACCTATATTGTTCGACTATTGAGTTTTGTGTTTCTTTCTCTCCTCAATCTAGCTGGAGTGTATCGGTTTTCTTGATAACCGTCTGTTTTCTCTTCATATTCCTTGCACCTTCATGGAGTATGTTGTGCGTGATTGTTGTGTCTCCTCTACTTATCATATTTCATCCTAGGAGAGGTGCAGTCGGTTCTTTGTCTATATGGCTCCCTTCGTCGGTGGTTTATGGAACAGCTGTATCGTAACTGACACCTTGTGTATTGCGGACGTTATTGTTGGCTTTTCATCTGCTTCCGTTTTCGGCCTTTCACCTTCTTCTGACTTAGAGTTGTTTTGAGCCTTACCTATTAAGGCATGTTGCTGTTGTGCTTCGCAAGTGTGTGAAAAAGTTCAAGAAAGAGTTTATATAATTTTATGTGATCTTCGGTGCATCATTTAGAGTCAGCATCTTCTTCTGCTTATATATTTTCTCTGTTGTCTTGTGTGTAATCGAGGGGGATAATTACTATATGTCCCAGTAAGCTTTGTGCTGACTGTTTTGTAGAAGCCTTCAGTTGCAGGTGTTATCGGCTTCATCCTCTGATTGATAAGTGTTTTCAATTGTGTTTAAATTATTCAGCTTGAGAGCTTTGTATTCAGTTTGCGACATTAATAAAGATTGATTTTTGGTGTGGCTGGGTTTTTCACCCTGAGGTGGAGGGTTTTCCCAGGATAAATACTTGTGTATCTTTTCTTGTGAAATTTTATTGTTTCAGATTTCTGTGTCTTATGTTTCTGGTTCTAACATTAACACTCTTTGCATCTATTAACATCATGATTTGTGACATTCATTTCATCTTTCTTGACATCAATGACAATGACCATACTAACAATATCCCCAATATGTCTTTGACATCAATGACAATATTTCTAACATGAAGCAATGGGGGCACTTGAGTAGCTCCAGTCAAAGTGTACATACATCATTATTAGCTATCTAGGTGATCAAAATTAAATATTTCTAGCATCCTATGTGCAATATCACACTTAGAATAAAGTACTATCCAAAGTGAAGTATGAGAATTACACCAACATGGTTTACGGCTATGAAAAAAATCAAACAATGCAAAGAAAATTTAATATTTCTAACATCCTATGTAAACTTACTAAATAGGTGCAATATCACACTTAGAATAAAGTATTATTCAAAGTGAAGTATGAAAATTACACCAACATGATTTAGGGCTATGAAAAAATCAAACAATGCAAAGAAATAAAACGTTAAAAAAGTGGTCATAGACACATAATTAAATCACTAAAGACACAAATATAATACAACAAAATAATAACAAAAACCAAAATATACATAAATAAAATATTTAATGTTATGATGCATTGGATGATGGTGTAATGGTAATTGGATATCTTGGTGAGTCTGAAGTTCCAAATTTGAATCTCACTTCATGATAAGGTGGCATATATAATGTCCTTTCCAGAATTTTAATGGAAACAATGAATTCACAATATAGACAAAATGTCCACTCAATAACATTAACACAATTTTCACCAAACTACATCAACAACAGTAATTAAACACTAACAATACACAAACTTGCACAATTGAATCACAAAATACAACAAAATAATAACTACAACCAAAATATACATAAATAAAATATTTTAAAATTTGTGTTATAATGCATTGGATTATGGGGTAACGTTAATTAGGCATCTTGGTATGTCTTAAGTTCCAAATCTGAATCGCACTTCATGATAAGGTGGCATATGTAATGTACCTTTCTAGAATTTTAATGGAAACAATGAATTTGCAATATAGACACAATGTCCGCTCAATAACATTAACAAAATCTTCACCAGACTATATCAAAAGCAGTAATTAAACACCAACAATACACATAAACTTGCACAACTGAATCACAACACTTATAATAGTATCACCACTGCAAAGGGGACTGATTTACACTCCCTGAAGTGAGAATGCAGTCAAGAACCAAAGGGTTTTCCTCCAATTCCAGAAATCAATGGGTTTTCATCTACTGATCACAATCTCCTAGGGGTTTTGGTCCATAGAAGATGGCTTGACATGAGTGTTCTACAAATACAGAACATAATATATGATGCCTAACAATGAAAAGTCTTCCTAGCTACCAATACACAAAACAAATTAGCTGGCCAAGACCAGTTTGGGTGCCAAGGCCCCAAATTCAACTGCCTTTTCCTGTCATTCTTTGGGATGTTTGCACCCCTGATCCTTCATAGTCAACAACTCTCTAGCCCTCCACTCCCACACTCTGGCTTGGGTTGGCTAGCATCCCAGAACCTTGATCCCTAACAATACTTAAGCACACATCAAGCAGAACTTCCAATACACAATTCATGGTACCTGGAATGCATCAGGCCTCAACCTTGACCCCCAAGCTTTGATTTGCAAAGGGGACGTGATGACCTACTGCCTAATGACTCCCTGTTAATGGGGCACCACCATTAAGTGGTGTAAACAGTAGACAGGCATAACATGCTTAAATTCCTACTCTAGGTATGCTGCCATGTGCATGATACAGCACAGAGATTTCCCCAAGTGCCCTTAGCTAAAAGAGAAATTGAATGTTATGCTCTATGCTTTAAGGTGCATAAAAAATTGAAAATGTGTATTTTTGTGATTGTTGTACTTGTATCAGGGGGTCTTGAAAAATCAATACATCTGTGTTTTATACTGTATTTATATCTGATACCATATCTATTTCCATGCAACTCTGGATTTTACAGTCAGTAATCTGCATCAAGCTCTATTCCCATTCCAGTTTTCTCCAAGTACAATCAACCTTCAAAATAATCAGATTTATGGAAAACTAAGAGCATTATCCATGCAAGCATGCATTATCACGACCATTCATATACTCCAGATGAGGATAGAAAGCCTTCATCTCTATTTAATGCAGCTTAGTCCCTATAGACCAGAAAAACAGAAGATGCATGGGAATCTGATACATAAGGGCTTTTATTCCCTATAAAAATTTGGGTACTAATCTGATAAAAAACCCTTATAGAAATTGGATTGCAAGAGCATTGCAGAAAGAATTGTCTTCTCAAATCAGAGAAAATGGCAAAGCTTATAGGATTTTACCTTCAAAGTATTGGAAAAATATTGAAGTAATACTTCAATATCAAATAAATTTCATGGATATGGGATCATCCAGGAATATATTTAAAAATCTGAAATGAGTGAAAAAACTACTTTAATGAGTGCTTTTTCTTATGAAACTTCATTTTATTGCAAATCGAGGGCACGTTAAATCCCATATTCAACCTCTTTGCAGAGATTTGCTGGAAAGTCTTCATACAGTTAGGAAATCCTTCCCAACTGCTGAGTTTGCAATAGTCACCGTTATGCAGCAATACTTTTTACAGGTCTGTCAATCTGTTTTAAAGACTTCTTAACATTCATATGTTGTGTAAGTAGGATTTTTTTAATATTTGTCTTTTTCCTTCTAAAAGAAAAATTATTCAAGGCAACAAACAAGATAAGCTTCATCAGAGATATTTTGTGCTAAGGTATTTTCAACCAGCTAGTTTTGTCATAAGATACCAGCTACCTTTGTTACAATTTACAATCAAGCTAAGAATTTACCTGACAACCAAATTCCTTCAACTTCACCAAAAGTCCCCTTCACAATCTAATAATATATCTATCAAGGATCTTTTTCCCTAATATTGTGTTCAGTTTTCATTATACAAAGGCAAGAGTGACACAAAAGATGTCTGAAATGTACTTAATTTAACTTAAAGCTGCCAGAATAAACATATAGAGCAACTAAAATATAGATGACAGAGAATGAGTATGCTACTATTTTTAGATACTTGACAAATTGCTTGACATGCAATCTGCATGATTACATATAAGGTTTGGAAGACCCACATGCAGAAAGAAACAGAAAAAGGTAGACCTGAAGCAGCACTAAATTAAGGTTGAAGACCTTTTCTACACCCATAGAAAGCGATTGAACACTGATCCATGTCAGAAGCACAATCTGATTTAATATAATTATGCGATCACTTAAAAATTGTTACAGGATGACATCTGCACAGAGACCTGAGCTCTTGTCATTGTCCCATTTTTCAATCCACCGCTACTTAGTGAATGGGTTCTCAATATAAGATTAGAAATCAGATAAGCTGGTCGTTACTTTCAGCTTTTAGTTTAAAAAGTATGTTACATCTTAAGAATAAAGTGGCTGAGTCTTCAGTGCCTAATTTAGAAGTAAATGCCACCAATTTAGAAATTAGAAGTAAATGCCTATGTTTGTGCATTGGCAGTTTTGAGGAAATGTTATTCAATTAGCTGCCTGCATTTGAGGAAATTGATTGTCAGTTAATTGTGAAGTTTGTGGACTGACTTCCCATGATTGAGGATCACTGAGAGCTGAGTCTATAAAACAGAGCAGAGGGCAGAAGCGAAGACATTTTTTAAAAATTAACAAACATTCAGCTCTCATTTCAGTGTTAGTGGCATTGCTACAGCAGCTGGACACATTGGAGATGAAACCCTTTAGGCATGAACCTATCATCTTGGGGACAGAAACCCTCTGGAGCAGTACAGATCAGTTAGGATAGATTTTGCATGCTGGGACTACCCAGTAAGTTGCACTGCATTGGTAGACTTCCCTTTGAATGTATGTTGTTAGCAGAAAGTATAAAAAACTATAAATAAGTATAGTTGCTGCTGGAGTGTTTTGTGTCTGTTATTTGCACAATTACTGGAGATTACTACAGCTCAATTTTTTGTCAAAAGGGATTTGTAGAAGAAGCACCACTAAGATCCTAACACAAGAATCTGCTGGACATGTTGAGGAGCCACTGATGCAGCCCTTACCAGTGGCTCCAAACTAAGCATTAAGATAAGCAAGTCTTTTACAGTCGTTACCAGTGGCTCTAAACTAAGCATTAAGATAAGCAGTCTTTTATCCTCATAGAAGAAGAACGAAAGACATTTGTTGGCCATCAACTAAAGAAAGCGGGGGAGCAATATCTGATAGATCTATTGCTGGATTCACTTCAATTTTGCATTTCAAGAGAGAATTGATTATTTTAGAATAATTAATATAGGAACTGGAATGTTAGTTCAACCAAATAATTACTCAATGTATGTTCTGGTACAGCGTTTGTCAACGCACATTCAGTGTTTATTGATTTTATCCTCCTGTAGAAATTATAATAAGCTTTTTAATTGTCTTCCTAGAGGGATTACTATGATTCTAAACAGAATTTTTCTTATTCCTTTGTCTCTCTATCATGGTCAAAGATTTTGTTTATTTTCATTTTTAAATTTTTTTCTCCATTTTCCTCTTAAGATTAAAGATTTAATTGTTTCCTACATTTGATTCATTATATCATAATCACACTTCATAGCATTGAATTACTATAGAACTTCAATTGTGTCCTAAAATTTGACAAACATTTAAAGAAAAAAATTTGTTATTCCTGACTTAGTGCCATCTTCGTCTGTATCAGCTAGAATGAGTATCAAAATTATGCTTTGTACTGTGCTTGTATTCAATTTTACTGTCTTGGGTGTCAGCCATTTTCCATCTCCCTCCCTTGCTATTTAAGATATTTTGAAGTGAATATTAAATAAAAGACAACCTGCTCTAAACTCCAGCATTTTCTTAGCAGTGGATATAACTTAAGCAACAAATCCAATGTATGTTGCAGTATAGTGTATACATAGTACAGGTGGAAACGATGAACATGCATGAAGATGTTTCGCAAAGATAAGAAATACCTTCTCTACAAGGAATGGAACACCCCATATAACAAAGGCAGCAATAGATACCACTATAATGATAAATAATGAGAGGACCTTGGTCCACCACAATAATGAAACAAACTTGGACTTTTGCACAGGCCGTCTTATAAACTCATCAGACTCTGTTTCTTCTGACAACCCCAACCTCACATAATTTGTACTTTCCTCTTGCCTTTGCTGCTCAATGTTGACAACACTACTCTCCCTCATCAAATCATTAGGAGAATTGGACATAGTCTTAATGTCGTAGCTTCAAAACCACTTTTGCTTCTATGGTTATCAGAAAGTTGTGACAACCAAGTCAAGTATAGCCCTGAGGAAGAATAGAGCAAATATTTAGTAAGACAAAATAATGAATAAAATTGCAGTACACAAGTAAACATAGTTACCATTACAATTAAGGATATGCACATGCAGGAATAAATTCTACAGTTCGCAATTTCCAACTTCAGAGCTTGTGTGACAGTAACTAAAATCAACAAACACCACCAAATTGACTATTGGAACTTTATATAACATAGACGATCATATTGAATCTGTCTAACAGAACAGTTATGACAGCAGAAGTCTATAGTGAAGCCTTCCTTGTATCAAATAAGATAGATTTCCATGTCATGCTATAACATTTGTTGAAAATATTTGTTCAAACTACTTCAAGAAAACAAAAAAGTTGAAACGATTGCTACTTTTTCTGATCTAATATTAACATAATAATATGTCTTCAAAACGCAGTAGACAAGGGATGTTTTTCTAACAAGGAGCAAGTGGAAACAAAATAAGATATGCCATTGAGAAAGAAGGTTTTGGAGTGTCATTTGTCCTCCATTTGGCCATTGTTCAGAAGGATTTCTCAAGTCTTTTTGCCCCTTCTCTCTGGGGTTCAGTTTCTGTATTTGTACAGGTCATTCTGAACTTTCTTTGCCTTATGCTCTGCATTATCTTAGGTTTCAATCTCCCTCTTTTTATTTTTCTGTCTTCTATAATTAAAGTGAACTAACCCCAAGATAGATCTTGCAAATGAAAAAGAAAAACTGTCCTTCAAAATTTCCTCTTACTCTCATAACCACACTCCCAAAACAAAACAAAAAAATGCAAACAACCATTTAACAAGAAAAGCCATAGTGTGCTACTTAATTTGGCTCAAAAAGGCATAATACCATTAGAATCCATACCATAAATATTGTTAGTAAAAAACTATCATCTGTAAAGATTATTGAGGAAAACTGTCAAAATATCAAAAAAAATTACGGATGTTTCGACAGAAAAAAAAATTGAGTATTTCCCTGAAAATCCAGAAATTTTTTGTGATGTCCCAAAGTTGTGATAGTTAGAAAAACTCGTGATTAGTCAGAAAAAAAAATTGTAACACTTTTACTCTATGAAATATCAATTGACATAACAACACTCCCAAAATCCAAAAAAAAAATGAAACTACAATTTAACAAGAAAAGACATAATTTAGTGCTAGCTGATTTGACTTGAAAGACAAAATAGCAGTAGAATCAAATAGTGTAAATGTTTTTAGAAAAAAAAAAATTATCACCATCTGTAAAAATTAAAGGGGAAAACCATCAGAGATTGAATAGATTTATGGTTGCTAACTTGCTGAGATAAAGAAAAAGAAAATTATTGAATGTTTCCATGAAAAAACTGATAATTTAATTAGTCGGAGACTTTTATAACATCTGTGTTGCACAAAATCTTATAGTTAAATTATATCATAATTGGTACTTAAAGCAGAAAATGAAGAGGAAAAACAATCCAGCATACAATACATTATTTCGATTTCCAGGTGTTAGCAGCAGGGAAATGGGGAGTAGCACAGAGCAGGCTTTGTGTACCCAGTCAAACAACTCAGCTCCAGCAACATTTCTACATGCAAGTAGGCCTAAAAGAGGTTTCATATTGATATTATTACACTAACACTTCATTTAGATTACCAGCTCTAGAGCTATTTTTTAAGATGTTTAATTTTCTTACATCTAAGCTATTTAGGAAAATAATGGTAATTAGTTGAACATTGTGAATTTATGATAGCCTATCTTTTATATGTCTATCCAGTATCCACTATGTCGCATGTTTCCAACTTCACTGTTAAGTGAATTTTAGATATTCTTGCAGATACTACTTGCCACAAGTTTATACCAATTCTCATTATTTACGGACAAATAATCTCAAAACAATTTTCCATAAGAAAATTAATCAATTGTTAAACATATTCCCAAACCTTGCTCAAATTCATCTCCAAGATAATTGAATCATAAACAAGCAGATTCCTCTACAAAGAAAGACAACTATCAAACAATTCATATTAGCTCCACTTTAAATTCTCCCAATTTGACTTTGTTCTAGTCCTTGAATAGAAAGAAAATCCTATAGACTCTAGAGTACCACAAAAAGGAAAGAAATATGTATCCAAACTAAAGATTAAAATAGGGATTTACTGTATGCTTTTACCAAAAACAAGATAAGATCAGTGAAATTGTGTTTGTTGTAACAGGTTGTAATTAAAAAAACAAATTCATCACTGAAATCTGGATGAGCTTGTCATCCACATAGGACTCAAGACACAGATGAAAGGAACTTGAGCTCACCAATGTCAATATTGTAGAGCAAAGCACCAACGTATGAATTTGCAAAGCAAAGTCTGATTCCAAATTGTATATGGCATTGCATCATAAACCATTAAGGCAGGAGATGGCGAAATTTAAACATTCAATACAGATATTAGATGCATGTGCACGTGCACTTGCACTATATTAGAGCATCACTGTAAAGTATAGACTCCACACCAACTATTTTACAGTTCAAGTAATTTAACATGGAATGCTTTTCTTGTATGTCCCTATTTTTGCACCTTCCTGTTTTGTGAGCATTGGCTCAATTGTGGGGATTTTGTGGCATTCGGTGATAATTTGGAGTTCAATTGGTGCTCTTGTTGGTGACAACACTCTTTGTAGCACTCTGTGTTTTTCCGGGTTTATTTTCTCCTTAATCCTTGGAGAACACTACTATTTATAGTGAGTGTTCATTTTGGCACCAGTATTCCTAAGTTTTTTGGGGTTTGTTCTCCTCAGTCCTTGGAGAACACCCATATTAATAGTAAGTGCTCATTTCAGCACCTGTCTTTCTAGGTTTTTCTAACTTTGTTCTCCTCAATCCTTGGAGAACATTTCTATTTATAGTCAATGCTTGTTTCGACTTCAATCATCATCCTTCAGCATCAATTATGTTCTTGCATGGTTGGTTTCCTTGGTGTCTTGGTGAGTTTTTCCACAAGGTGAATGGTATTATTTAATATTTGCAATAAAGTAATAAAATGGCGTTTAATTATTCACTTTAGTGTTCAAGTATTAAAGTGTTACCTTTTGTCCCCAAAGTTGGATGCCTAAGTGTTATGAGGAGCTTAAAATGTTTTTAAAATATCGGAGGGAAGGGAGGGTTTGAGGGAAAATAAAATATTTGAAATTTAAAATGCCCTATTTCCCTCCAAACTCTATAAATTGGAGTTTTGGCTCTCGTTTCATTCAGTTTCAAATGTTGCACACATAGCAAAATGTTGCTGGATGAACAGAGAAGTTCTTCCAAGATTGATTGAGGACAGAAACCCTCATCAAATACACTAATTTCGGTGGTGAAAGATCCTACCTAGCTAGTTTGGTGTTATCACATAGGAAACACGTTGGTTTTCACAAATTTTTTGGAATCGGGGTTGCAGAAAATGAAAATATACAAGGTATTTTGATTGCAGATTTGTGGATTTTCTTTTTGGTGATTAGCAGAGATTTTTGGGAGGGAGAGGGTGCCAGGTTCAAGGGAAAATAAAATATTTGAAATTTAATATGCCCTATTTCCCTCCAAACTCTATAAATTGGAGTTTTGGCTCGCATTTCATTCATTTTCAAATGTTGCACACACAACAAAATGTTGTTGGATGAACAGAGAAGTTCTTCCAAGACTGATTGAGGACAGAAACCCTCGTCAAATACACTAATTTCAGTGGTGAAAGATCTTCCACAGCTGGTTTGGTGTTTCAATACAGGAAACAAATTGGTTTTCACAGATTTTTTGGAATCGAGGTTTGAAGAAAATGAAAATATACAAGGTATTTTGATTGCAGATTTGTTGATTTTCTTTTTTGTGATTAGCGAAGATTTTTGGGTGTTTTTTGGTGATGTTTTAAGGTGCTCTTAATGCTGGCCAGACAACTGAGGGTTTAGAGCAATGCCCTAGTTGCAGAACCTTCTTTTGGATTTTAAAAAAAAAAAGAAAAAAAGAATTTAAATTTTGTGGGTATCTTGCTGGAGGTGTTTTCAGACTTGTTGCATACTCCATTTGCCATTTTGGTGATGTTGCATTGAGCTGGAGGTTCTCTTCTCTGTTGATTATCTTTGTTGGGTTATAGTAGAGTGTGGAGTTTAATCAGACCTGTTCATTGCTGCCTTTCATCTTTCAGTCTTCTAAGACCTTTGACCTGGGTATTTCGTGAGGGTTGAAGGTAATTGTATAGCTTGGAAAAAATCTAAAATAAGTATCTTGATAATGGAGAATCAACCCAGCAATGATGGTGTGTGTGTTTTTATGGTGATTTCTGATCACTTGCCCCTGTCATATTGCAGCCACCTGGAGTTGTTGATTTCAGTAGTTTGGATAGTGTGTTGATCAGTATCCCTCTCAAATAACTTGTTATTATGTTGAACAATGCTATGTATGTTAAATGCTGAAAGATGCTATCTTGTATATGCCAATCTTCTATGATGTCATGAGCAGCAGTGATGTTATTAGCAGAAATTTACGACTGTCCATCTTTTGACACTACTGTAGCAAGTCTAATCAGCTATATCATGTTGCATTTATAAGATATTCTGAAGCTTTGATTGCAGGTTCAGTTGAGTTATCGGTTCATATTGTAATGCTTGTGTGAATGTCAAAATCTTGAACAACACTGTAACAGAACATTGAATGATCATTGAAAAGATTCCAATCAGATTCCTTATCAGAAAAAGCTTGTTGTTTGCAGTGTCAAGTTGTCCACTTAATTGGCAAAATTTCACAAAAAAAATTAAAGAAAGAGTTGCATATTACATTTCTCCAAGTATAAAAGTAGAACTTGACCATGTATACACAGATAATATAGAATCCATAATCCTACTGCGGCTTGAATCACATGGGAAGGCACTATTGCAATGCTTCTGATTTTGCAAAGTCCATCAATGAGGAACAAGGTGATTCAGATTTTTTATTTTGATTCAGAAAATCCTGCATATAACTAATACATACAACTTTTCACAATAACCCCTCTTTAACACAGCAGCCTAGACTCCAACTTTTCACTATAACCCCTATTTAACACACAGCAACCTAGACTCCCAAAAGTTTAAACCGCATCATTTTCACACTAGGTTCCCCCTACAAGCACCAAGCCAAAGACCCACATGTAACAAGGTGACTAAGGCTAATCAAGGATTTTTCAACATGAGTCACCTTTATCCAAAGCTAGTTAATCTATTTTACGTTATTAGGATTTAAACCAGGGACATTCTCAACAATTTTGGTCTCAAAATGTTTTCTAGAACAAAGTATGTTATGCTAAAAAATCCATTGTGTATTTCAAGCAAGGGTATCACCTATTCTAGGTTTAGACAGATCGCTCTGGATAATTAAAGCTTACGAAAGTATTGTCTAAATACTCTAAGAATAACTGATGGCTTCTTCACAGAACTCATGCTTGAATAATGGTCACGTTCACATAATTTTATCTCTTCAAAGCTTTCTTATGATAATCTGTGCCTAATACAAGGATTCTCTAGCAAGTTAGCTTTAACCAACAGTTTTTTTCTGCAGATTAACAAGGTTCAACAAAGCTTCTTCAGATAATTGAAGCTGAATCCAGCATTTCCTAAATAATTCAAGTTCTTCCAAAGATTTCTTTGCATAATCCAAGCTCAAAAAGGGCTTTGACTGATAGCTTAATTATGCCCAGATTACTATAAGAGTCATGTAGGCATAACATTTTAATTTTTTTAAGCTAATTAAATGCTCGGCTATTTCTGTGGCAAAATCAGATTGAAGAAAGCTTTTTCCAGATAATTCAAGTTTCAACCATTCTTTAGACAATTCAAAATTTAGTAGCTTTACCAAAGGTTCCTTCACATAATATATGGCTAACCCAGGGTTTTCTCTAAATAACATAGGTTCCACGGATGCTTAATGAAAAGTTATTCTTGCTAAATAGCAAGAAATCACAGGTTCTTTTTGTGGTAGTATCAGGTTGAGCAGAATTTCTGGAGACAATCCAAGCTTAATCACACATTCTCTGGAGTACAGATAATTCAGGCTTTACCAAGGATTTTTTGAATTTTCAGATAATTCTTGGGTAACCAAGGTTTTTCTATACAAAATTTCTAATTTACTAGTTCATGTCCATGTTCAGGTTCAGGATCAAGTACAGTACAGGTATTTGAGCAGATTAGTACAGCAAAAAAAATTGTCATTGGTGCATTTTGGCTGCATCTGTACAAAAAGTTGAAAAACATATAAAAATAATAAATGTGTAGCTGTGTGTACGTGCATGTGCATGCGCACCTAATAAAAGGAATCAAGTTCAGATAACCACATAACATGCAAAGAATAAACAAAACAACCATAAGTTTTCTCTGTGGATATCCTTTGTTTAATTTTCAAACAGCATGCTGCAAAGGCACTAACTGTAGTTTGTCAGCGCATTCGACTGGATTCTGTTGCAGCATTTATGTTACCAAAGAATTAAGCTAGTTTTGGATACACTTGCTTTTTCCCAAGAAGTCAGTTCTGTACAGGAGTAATGGATAATCATGACCCTTCATCCAGAATGCAAAGAATACGTACCAATGGACATTCTCAAGTTGATGAAGAGGCCTGTGCCGACAATCAGATGGATCTTGTGTAAGTGTAAACTGCTACTGGGTGTTATATTCTGCTTCTTAAATTACTTTTTGAGATCCCCGTCTACCATACCAGTACCAGTACCCAACTCCTGGTAACTATGGTTTTAAGTATTAACAGAGTTTTGTCAGACAGTTAAGGCATAATTGTGCAGTGTCTAAACAATTCAGGATCTACAAAAGTTTTCTCCACAATCACATAATGCATGCTTACACCAGGGTTTACTCTACCAACCTATACTCTGTGAAAAAATCTTAAAACAAACTATTTGGAACAAAATTTAAGTTCTACCCAGGGTTCCTTGCATGATCAATTTAGAGTTTTCTCTGGACAATTTATGATCTACTAAGAAAATCATTCTGAATGTAAACTTAGTTAGTCTTAAGCAAGGATTTTTTCAGGCCAAAAAATCAGGTTTAACATTTACCTGAGTTTATTCAGATAATTGAAGCTTAGTCATGTACCATCTAGATCATTCAGGTTCTACCGAGAGTTTCCCTGCATAATGTATGTTTAAACCAGAGTTTTCCCCAATTAATTTAAACCCTGCAAAACCTTCCTGGAGGATTTATTCTTATTATAAACGTTTTTCTTTTCAATTAAGGATTCCCTGCCACTACACCAGGTTAAAATAGAGTTTCTTCATCCTTACGCAAGCATTCTCTACAAAACTCACGTCCAACTATATTTAAACTAGGATTTTATATGAATAATTTAGGTTCTTACAACGTAATTCATGTTTAATCAAAAGGTTTTTACTAGCTAAATTTCCTTACCAAGGGTTTGTCTGCAACTCAACCAGGTTAAACAAGGATTTCTTTGTGCGAAGAGTTAAATCAGACAGTATCACGGGGTTGAGTTATTTTTCCAAAAATTAATTTCGTGAAGAGGACAACCAAAAAGAAAGACAAATCTACGGTAAGAAAACTACAGATTCTAAGTGTAGCGTCTTCCGTGAAGCATTTTCACTAAAATATGAATCCTTGAGAGAAAAGAGACAAATCTAGGGCAGAATAAATACAGATTAACAGTACGGGTGCTTCCTTGGATTATTTTGACTATAATTTAAAGCCGTGAGAAATTAAAAACAAAAATCTAAAGCAGAAACATGGAATATGAATGTAGCGGCTTCCTTAAGTTATCTTAAATCGTGAAGAAAATTAAACATTAAAAATGTAAGGCAGAAAAAATTATAGATCAACAATGCAATTACCAGGTCTCACTAATTTTGCAGTACTTTTTAATCTGCAGAATCCACCATTGTTCCTGCCAGAGCAAATCTGTTTAAAGCTAAATTGACCTTGGAATTCTTTGTCTGTTAAAACTGTCTGCAGACAGAGATTTCCAAAGAGACGGCTGACATCTTTTTTAATTCGAAATAGTTGTTCAGAAGGTTGTTGCATGAGTAAATGACAAGCAAGATCAAAACACCGGCAAAAATGCGGTTCCGATGCTGACGTGGACAATGACGCGTGGAGAATGACAAGTTCAAATTTCTCGTTCAAATACAGCATCTATTTTAATACTCAAATAAAACGTCAATTAATATTAAAAAATAATATTTTGTGTTGAAAAAAAAAAGTCTATCGAATATTAAATTAATTTTTATATAAAAACAATAATTAGTAAATATTTTAATACAAAAATAATACTTACTTGTATATAAACTGAACTTGTAACTCGGATATTGTATTGAAGTATTCAAAATTGTTTTTATTTTTTTATTATTTTTTATTTTTTATTTTTTTTGGAAAATGTTGCTTTTAAATTGGAAATTGTATTTTATTGTTTTGTTTTATTTGGAATTAGTATTGACACGTTCAAAACATGTTGAAGACTACACATTTTGAAAGAGCTTCGACTTTTTTATTTTTTTTCCACTATTTTTTTGGGAGGGGCGAGAACAGTAGTTCAAAAGAAGTTTCTAGAAGAGCAAGAAACGTGCTAAGATAAAATGAGCATTTTACTTTGACAGGTCACTTTTTAAAAAGAGATTATAATGGTACCCAAGTCAAGAATCGTCTCAATTTTTTTAAAGCAAAATACAATTAAAAGAAAATCATAAGGATTAGATTACCTTTGTAGTGGAATCCATTATCTTATCTTTCATAATCAAATGAGCTAAGACATTGAAAATCATAATGATGTTTGGGCTTTTCTTTGTTCTAACGCTTTCTCATAGTGTAATGAGATGTTTTTTTATGTATTTTTGTGCATAAGCTTTTAGTCTTTTTTTTTTTTTATAAGTTTCCATTTAAACTTATTAACATTTCAAGTTATTAAATGTTGAAGTGGTTGATCTAGAGTGATCATGGTATCGTTTGTGAAGGAATTTTGAAAATTTGTTTGAAAAGTTATGAAATTCTTTGGGATGTTGAAGTGGGATAATGTATACAAGAGGCTAGAACAATTGATCCTCAAAAGTATTTTGTAAGTAGAATCTATTTTAAAAATATGCTTAAGAATTGTGTGAATATCGCTTGGGTTTCGCATGGGGTTGAATAGGATGTGATCCAAAATTTATCCATTAGTATTTTTCTGTTCCAATTTTGTGAAAGATAATCATATTGTGATGTGTGAAAAGTGATCCTAGCCTAACCAGTAAGTTAATTTGGATCAACCTTGTCTCCACAACACATTGGAACACAAACAAGCCAAAGGTGTATATACATGGTTATCGACCTAAAAGGAGAGTCAAGCTACCTAGGCTTCATTCCTTTGTTGCAAAGAGGGCAGATTGATTGATGTGTTGTCTAATTAGGTCTAAAAGTGCAATAGGAAAGCCAATTAAGTGATTGTAATATAAACAAATAAGAAAATTTCCATAGAGACAAATACAAGATGGAGCAAAGGGTACATAGAGGCACTTGGCACTAGAAATAGAGGCAAACTAGGCTATCCATGGGCATTAGGTGCCTAGATCCCAAAATAGCAAGTCGTTGAAGACTAAATTGGGAATGATCTCAGGAGGTATCTAATTTGCCACAATGTAAATTTCAACTAAAACTAGGAGTATAGGCGTGTTGGGGGGCCAAGTCCTAAGGTTTTACCTGAAACTTTAGATGATGAATATTGTCTATCTATACAATCCATTTGTATCCTCTCATCATCGTTAACTTTTGGATCTAAACCTACACAGGCACAAAGAGAGGAAAGATTATTGTAGCTATATATGAGCTTACTTTAGCAAAGCCCCTATTTAAGTATTCTAACCTCCACAAATAGTCAAGTTGATAATAGCGAATAGTGTGTGCTTTGAATCTTAAGTGTGTCTAATATTGTGGCAAGCAGTGATAAATGCAAATAAACAAATGTGGAATCCTACTCAAGTGTGTTAGAGTGGATTTTGAAATGCCTTGAACAAGATAATGATAATCAACCCAAGAAACAATATTATGCTCAAGGGCAGTAGATCAAGATAATTTAGATTAGGAGATCAAAACTTAGAACGTGAGAACATATAAAGAACTATACCAAACCACAATAGGAGAGGTACAAGTTGGTCATTATTCAATGATTCCAACTCATCCTTCAACATTCAAAGAGCTTCAATCATAACTTCAAAAGTGCTAACAACAATATAACTTGTATGTAGATGAAGAGCACTTTCAGATTTACAAAGCTAGGTCTTTATTTTGGTAGAAACTTCCCATAGAATTCAAATCATTAGTTGTTTTCAAATGCTAAAATTCATGCTTAAGTATGAGTCAAAAAGGTCATATTTTGATAAAAAGCCAACACATAATGATCAACTGTTGAAACCATAAGCTTATTACACAAAGTAAGGTTGACACACACCATGTCCAAGAATTCTAAGCTAAATAGGTAAGACAGGGGCATTGGGTGCCCAAGTCTAAGCCGATTTTCCTTTTCAAAGCAGGATATTCAAGTATATGGGCCCAAGATACTAGACATATTCTTGTCTTGAGCATTTGATGAAAGTTTCAAGCTTGAGGTCATTGGTAAAGGCTTTAGAGCTGAGCATAGCATTTCTTTGAGTTGAGGGATAGTTCAAGGCTAGAAATGATCCTAAAATGAATTAGGAAAGTGTACGCCAAAGCAAGTGCTAAATAGAGAATGAAATTGGGATTTCACCATTGGAGGGCAAAATTTATGATGCTACACATTACAAATCTTATCCTTAGAAATGGCTCAAGTTTTGTTTGCAATTTTTTATAGTTTTCTTTTCCATGAACTAAGGACTTTGTTATAACTAACCAATGTGCCTTAAGGTACTAATGTGTGTTGAATTTATTAGTTTTCCTTTGCCCTTTTTGTCATTTATGGACTTTAATACTTCCTCTCATGTGATCCAAAATTTGGATTAATAACAATAAACCATAAAGATTGAGAGATGTCATCTAAATGCCAAGAGGAAAGGATTTCATTTTTTGTGAAGGGGGTTTCATTTTTTGTAACTAGATGACTCCTAAGTATAATAGATTGATGTAGAAAAGTCATGCATTTGGCTCAATAGACCTACAAATCCTTTATCTAGCAACCTATTGTCTCAAAGGGATTCATTTAATTATCAACTAGGGATATATCTTCTTGGATAATGTTGGCACTATATGTGAAGCTAAGGAGTCTCTAAGTCAGTCATTGAAAGCAACAAACTGAATTGGAAACATAACTATGTTTGGAAACTTGATTATGCTAAAGGCAATTCTAACTACATAGTAGTGGTTGCAAGTTACTAATCCTCTTGGACTTTAACTAGGTTGCAACTTATTACACACAACTTATCTTAACAATCATTACCAATTAATTATATCAATCCATATAGGAAAATTAACTTAACAATTAGTCTACCAAATTAATCAATAATATAACAACAATAAACTATGATATAAAGGGAGTTACAATGCCTCAACTAATAGTACTAAATATTTAACCCAAAATTTCATTACCAACATTCTTCATTTATTCAGATTCAAAGAAATACATAAACACAATCTTGTTGATAAAACGATACTATCACAAAATCTAATGACTAACTAATTGATATATTATCTATCACCTTCCAACTCTAGCAAGATCCAAGATTTATGCATGAGGCCTAAGAGTTGGATTGTTTTTAGGACTCTAAACAACTACCCTAACAATTACCAATTCTCCCATGATTATAAGGAGGTGACTTAGTCTTCCATAACCAATAATAAAAACCTAGTTAAAGAGAGTCAAGGGTGTCATAGTCCCCTTTAAACTCATACAATCATTAAAGAACAATAAATAGAAAATGTGCAAGAACAAGACAACATCATTATGAACCATATTCTTATCATTCCATAATTTTTTCCTTGTTCTATGACTACATTTATTACTTATTAACAAAAATTAACAATTACTCCACACTCTCAATAATTGTGCCATGACCGATGCCTCCACAACCATTTATTTTTTTAATTAGAGGGGACATACATGCTATGGGTAATCATCCTTTAGCTACAAGTTAGTAATCAGCCTCTATTGTTGGAAGTTAGTTTCTCAAAAAGCATTCATTCACATTTAACTATCATTGTTAACATAAAAAACCCATAACATTCCATAAACATCACAAATCTGCATTCATTTATCATCATAGCATATATATCATCCTTCAAACTAAAATTCTTAAAAACTAATTAAGTCTCAAGTATTGTATTAAGAGTATACAAAATGTCATGAAAATTATAGGATAAAACAAATAAACAAGGTCACTTATAAGGCTCATCACTCCACCTAACTAACATCTTGCTTGTCCCCAAGCAAGTTAGGGTCCTAAGTTATACACTAATGTTATTAGCATGTAATTTGTTGGCTCAATAACCCCATTTCCTTGCTTCAAATAAAACCCTCTCTGACCTGTTATCTTCTCCCATCGAATCTATTCTACTAAGTATGCATCCATAACTAGAGTGTGGTATTAGATAAAGGAAAAGGGATGGATGAAATGTGAAAGGAATCCAAGTGATATGCCTTTCCATGAAGGCCTCAATTTATCTATCTACTCAATAGGATGAGGTGACGTAGTTATAGATGGAGTGAGGCTCTTTGTTAATTTATTTCATCTAGCTTGACAAAATCTCAATGCTTCCCTATTAAGTCCCATAACCAAATTCTTTAAGCTTTTGTAATCTTCCCTTCGGTATTCTAGGATTTTTGTTGTTACCCTCACATTGTCAATCAATCCAATACATTCTTCTATAGCACTATCAGGATTAGTGTCCTCTAAGCTTACTTTTAGGGGAACTAATATCTCCCAATCTTGATATTTTTGTAGTAATTGACAATTCATTCCTAATATATAATACAAATTATTTAAGTTTAACATCTCCTATAAATATTAAGGGATTCAATTTAGTGTTATAGGGAACAACTAGATTATGCAAGTAAAATTTTCAAATTTGGTCTTGCATATTTGGGGCAGCTCTAAGGTAGGGCGAACAAGAATGACCTTGGGGTTATCACAAAAATGGGAACATCATTGATCAACTAACTAAACTAAAAGCTTATAAATTGCAACTAAAAGCTTAAAAATTGCTCTTGCAAATACAAAGCATTAACCCTAATGGGAGGCATACAACTTGTGGATAAAATCCATAGCATATAACCAGGCCCCTTCATTGTTTTGTTCAAAAAATCGAGTTTCAATTAAGTTTTCTCCATTTTCCGCCACATGTCGACAAGGTGTGGTTTTGGAGTTGTTTTCATCTTTTATCCTCACTAGGCTCCACCTTGATGCCACTTGTCTTCTCCAAGCATTTTTGTTTCAACCTCTAAAAAGGGTTGTCTACTTCAAATCAAACCCGCCACATGTCAAGCGGGTGGGGCTTCTCTGAGAAAGTAAGGCAAATGCACCAAAACTCCCCGCCTACGAGCCATGTGTCTCACCCACAAGCTTTTGAGAAAAGAAAGAAAATAAGGAGGCAAGGGGCTTCGTTTTACTGTCATGCGTCCAACTATCTAGGCAGAGCTCCACGTGTCGGTGGGACATAATTTTGAAGAACACCAAGGCTTGTGGAAATGCAGGAGTGCAATCTAGCGGCTGACATCCATTCTGGGGTTGCACAGGCTGATAGATTGGACCATTTTTGTCAAGGCGATTGGACCTATAATGATGGCACAAGAGGAGAAAATTGTGACCAAAAACCATGAGATCAAGAGGGGGATCTTTTCTGTTACATTTGAATCTGTGCGAAGGTCGAGAGAGGTGATAAAAGAACAAGGTAGGATTGTCTTGGGGGGGATTCACATTCATAACACAATTTTTAGCTTAGTAGCTCAGATTTTAGCATTTTCTATTTTCATGCATATTGTGCTAACTTTTGGCCTCTTTCCATGTTTGTTTATGACCATTATGGGACAATGCTTTATGTCATATAGACAGGACTAAAATTTCATAATCCGTATAAGCTTTTATAATATCAAGCATAACTTTCATTGGACGAACCATGTCTCAGGCTCTTTCAATTCAGTATTGGTTATGTTTGAATTGCATTATGATGCTAGTGAATTCTTGTTTCAAACTATGATTATTAAGTTTTTAGCCTTTAAATTGTGCATTTTATGTATGTTTTACTATGTATGTAAGGTTTTAAAGTTCTAGCGCATCGCCTTAGTTAATTTGTTTTATTTTCAGTTTTCTTTCTCTCTCTTTTTCGTTTCCATATGAAGAGTCGGCTTCTAAAATCTTGAAGGTTGTTCATTGAAGCGTAATAGGTCCCCTGCTCATTAAACTTCCCATAAGGTTGTTGTCTTAAAATAATTTTAGGCATCGATAGTTATTTTTTCGGCATGCTCGGTGGGACCAAAAACATTAAAACCATAAGTGGGTGTATGAACCATAAACCTATTACAAGATCCCAAACCGCAATAAATCCTAGCTTATTGGTACCACCACTAGTAACAGTCCAAGCAAGAAGTTTGAGAGGAAGTACACAAGCCCCAATTCAAGCCCCTGTGCAAATGGTAGCCCCTCCTTCCCATAATTTTGTGACATGGAATAGTGGGAGTCCTCTTATTCCTCCTACTCCTCCCACACAATGGGATGTTTTCTAGCTTTTGTCTTGAAAGCTTTGCTCAAATTCACAAGGGACGATTCTAAAACCCCTATAGAACACTTGCAGGATGCAAGGGATGTGTGTACTATGCATAATGTCACACAAAAAAATGTGGCATTAAGACTGTCGACGACATCTTTTAAAGAAAAAGCACGAGATTGGTGTTGTTCCTTGCAACCAAATTCAATTGGTGTCTGGGACCAACACGTTGATTGTTTCTTTGAGAATTTCACAAAGAAAGGAGACTGGTCTTCGCTAGTGCAATAGTTGATAACCATAATGCGAGCTCCACACGAAGCTATAACTGACTTCAACATTGCAACAGTTGATAACCAGAAAGCGAGTTCCACAAGAAGATATAACTGACTTCAACACTAGATTTCACAACACTTAGCAAAGGATTTCAACGATGGATCGCCCTCCTCTGGATATGGCCTTTGTTTTCTATTTAAAGGCTTTTAACTCTGACATATATGTCATGATTCAATCCCTTGGAGGGAATACCTTGCCAAATTCCTATAGTTTGATAGTTAAAATTGAGAATAATCTTATTAATGTCGAAAATCTTTTGCCTAGGCCACTCTTACTTGTTTTCCCTGAGTTGTCAGCCTCAGTTCAAGATCAAGCTTCTCCTGGTTCACGAACACCTTCTCAATTTGTGTATGTATACCCTAATACCCAACAAAGCAATGATGGGGCTTCTACTTCACTAGCGACAGAGGTAAATGAAATGAAAAACTTATTGAAGACTTTATCAAACGAGATAATCAACATCAAGAGGCAGCAGGCTACGCCCACAATGCCTTCCTTCTAGAATTATAAGAGTGGAAATCCTCCATACCAATAAAATCAGTACCAAGGAGGAGCAACAAAAACATCCCAAGCTCAACCTAACAACTAGATTGTGCCCATTCCTACACCCTTGCAAACCATTCCTCCAAACCAAAACAATGAATTGGTTGCAGGCTAGAATAATTTAGTGGATGAGACTAAATCCCGGTGTTTCCCTTGCAACAAAGCACACATGCCATGAAATTGTTTGTGAGGCAATTTGCAGGAAAGGGTAGCTGAGAAATGGAATCAAGGGAATACACCTGATGTCAGAGTATATGATTATTTTTCTTCGAGAATGGATAACGTTGTGCTTAGAGCTCAAATGCAAGGCATGTCATTACTCTCGATCATGCACTATTTTCATGGATGGAGGGAGAAGATGTGATATTTGCTAGTGATGCTTCAACATCAAAAGTTCCTCAAGTGCAATCCAACTACAACCTTCGCTCTAAGTGTAGACTGATAGGGGAACCTGTAATTCAGCAACCTAAGGTTGGTCCAGATAAGGTGCAAAATCAGTGTGGCATTATACCACCTTTCCAAAAACCTAAGGAGGTCATGCCTTATGAGCCTAAAGAACCAAATCCCATTCTTCCAATAACTCTAAATGTGGTGGAGTAGCTCAAGAAGGCCCCCATAAATGTATCCTTGTAGAATATCCTAGCCATTCTCGAGCAAAAGTCCCTATTGCGAGAAGCTCTAGGAGAACCAGATAAGCTAATGATGAACAAAACAACTATGAGGTTCACTCAAGTTAAAGATAAAGGACCGGAGGTTGGGGGTCCATCATGCCAAGCTACAGTACTTACTAACGAAGAGGATGTTGCCGCAAATGAAAAGGTAGATACACACAAAAACCTACTCCCTTGTTTTTAATACTTAGTGTAGGGGATAAACTGCTCCATAATTCAATGATTGACTCTGGAGCTAGTACCACTGTCATGCCTAAACAAATAGCAGAATTTCTAAAACTTGAATATGAACCTTTGGTTAGGGGGGTTATGCAACTAGATGGGAACAAGGTCCAAGTCATAGTGGTAATTAAAAATCTTCCACTAACCTTATATGCATGTCCTAGTATCACTGTATCCCAGGAGGTGGTAATAATTGATATTCCCCCATATTTTTTACCTCTGTTTGTCAAGAGACTTCACTGCAATGATAGGCGAATACCTTTCCCTAGATTGGTGAAATCTCATTTTGAGAACTAAACAAGGAGTCAAATTGAAAATACTATCAAAACCTTTACATTCAGAACATATAGTTGAAGAAGCTATGATGAATTTCGAAGCTACTCATACCTCTATCACAAACAATAAAATGTTTTGTGTTAAATTGATAGAAGATGAGAAAGTGGTAGGAGACTGAACCCCTAAAGAGGAGGTCTTCCTCAATGAATTCATAGAAATAGATCTTTTTGGCAATTATCATGATAATGGTATTGGGACATGTGATTTTTCATGAAAATCAAATTATTCCTAAAGTTTCTAACAATCAACAAGAAGAAAAAAATGATAAAGAAAATCGTGTCTCAAAGCTCTAGACTCTATATTTTGATGGAGCAAGATGTAAATCAGGATCTGGAGCAAGAGTGTGCTTAACACTCCCGTTTGGAGAACAAACTCTTAGAGTGTTTTGCTTCCAATTTGCTTGTTCAAAAAATGAAGCAGAATATGAAGGGTTGCTCCAAGGATTAGGCCTTGCAGAACGTATGGGCATCAAACAGTTAAAGGTTCTTGGGGATTCTGAGCTAGTGTTCAACCAAGTCCGGGACACATCTGCAACAAAAAATGTTTGCATGTGCTCTTACCGATATAGAGTCTGGGACTTGATCAAAAGTTTTGAAGCTTTTAATATCCAATGGATTCCTAGGAAGCAAAATATGACTACAAATTGGTTGGCTACGGTAGGATCCAAGTTTGATCATGTTTTTGACTTACTAGAATAGAAACATTATGTCCGAGTGATAGTGAGACTAGTCATCCCGGATAATGATCAAAATTGGCAGGTGTTTGAAAGCGATGCTCATAGTGCAATATTTATTCAACAATTCTATGAGTTTGTTGAGTAGTTGCAACCCAAAGTAGTGGAAGCATATGACAATCAAATCATCCAACTCAAAACTAACAAGCTTCCTAAAGGGCTAATCACCCTGGAGAACTTGTTTGATTATGATGATTCCCGAAATGATAAAAGAAAATTCACAACAAACAAGGGAGATTGTACTGAGTTGCAAGTTGGTGAAGGTAAGAAGCTAAAAGTAGGGAAGAATGTTCTACAGATGGATAAAGACAAATTGATATACTTGTGTGAGAGGTACAATTGTGTTATTGCTTGGTATTATGATGATTTGAAAGGTTATAATATTGAGATCATTCAAGATACTATTGAGCTCGTTGAAGGTGCAAATCCCATTAGGCAAAAATAGAGACCAGTCAACCCTAAGATTGAGACCTTAATGTCTCAAAAACTCCAAAAATTGATTGACTCATGGATTATATATCCAATCAAGCACAACACATGGGTTTCAAATTTAGTTCTTGGTCAAAAGAAAAATGGAGATATCCACCTTTGTGTGGATTTTAGAGATCGGAACAAGGCTTCTCTGAAGAATCACTACCCTCTGCCTTCCATGGAGAAATTCCTATAGATGGTAGTAGGATCTAAGATATTTTTTATGCTGGATGGTTTTTCTAGGTATAATCAATTTTTTATTAAGGAAGAAGACCAGCACAAAACACCATTCACATATGCCAAAATTCTCTTAAGTCTCTCTAATGCAGGAGCCACCTTCTAGAGAGAAACGGACATAGCCTTCAAGGAGTTGATAAATAAAATCATATTAATTTACCTAGATGATCTCACTATGCTCTCCAAATGCAAGGAGGATCATTTTGACCACCTAGAATTAGTGTTTCAGAAATGCCTAGAGTCTGGAGTGTCCTAGAACTAAAAGAAGTGTATTTTTGGAGTTCCTCAAAGGAAGTTGCTTGGACATGTATCCAAAGAGGGCGATGCAACTGATCCAGACCGGGTTGTAGCTATTAAAGAATTTCCCCTACTAGTAAATAAGAAAGGTGTTCAATCCTTCCTAGGAAAGATCAATTTTGTTAGTAGATTTATATCAGACTTTGTAGGGACGATTAGTCCTATCACCCTCATGTTAAAGAAGAACCAACCTTTCAAATGGACCAGTTAGACGAGAGAAGCTTTTGAGAAAGTTAATGAAGCCATTTCTTCACCCTAGTATTAGTCAAACTGGATCTTTCTAAAGGTTTCATTATGTATGTTTGTAATGATGAACATAGTATAGTCATGGTTTTCACTCAAAATGATGGTGAAGGAAGGGGTGATCATCCTATAGCGTTCAATTCCCATGCAGTTAAGAATTATGAAGTCAAGTATAAATTCATGGAGAGACAAGCCTTTGCTATTGTCAAAGCATTAAAGAAGTTTCAACATCTGATCACTTGCAATAAAATAATAGTCTATGTCGCACACCCCAGTGTGCGATAATATGTCATGGAAGGAGAAATAAAAGAGAAGTGGGCTAACTGGATCACCAAAATTTTGGAGTATGATATTGAGGTTAGGCCAACCAAGGTAGTTTGTGGGAAAGGATTGTGATAATATATGGCACATGAAATCACAACTGTGGATGAAAGAAACCAATTAGAGCAAGTTTTGGCTAATCATTTGGAGCTTGCAAGTTGTTGGGTAATGGATTGGATTACTTTCATGCAAATGGGTAGGTATCCACCAAGCCTCCCTTTTTCATAAATAAAGATTCTATATATTACAAAACAGTGGTTACACACTTGTCGGAGGAGTGTTATTTAAATGAAACTCTAGTGGAGTCCTCCTAAGATGCGTGAATAAGGAGCAAGAAAAAAGGATTCTTCGTGAATGTCATAACAGCCCTTCGGGTGGAATTTCTCTACCATGACTACTACCATCAAAATTATGTATGCAGGATAGTTTTGGCCTAGTATGTTCAGTGAAGTGCACTCACTAGTCAGAACATGCAAAGAATGTCAATTCATTGTAGGAAAGAGAAAGAACTCAACTATGCCTCTTAATCCCATCGTGGTTGATGAACCCTTCGCACATTGGCGGTTGGACTTCATCGGTATAATCAACCCAATCTCAAGTGTGGGGCACAAATGGATATTGATGGTGACAGACTACTTTACCAGATGGGTGGAAGCAGTCCCCTTGAAGAATGCAATAGAGGCGAAAATTTTGAACTTCTTAGGAGAATTGGTTGCCAAGTTTAGGCCACCAAAAACTATCATTTCAAACAATGCTAGAGCTTTCCTTGGCTCCAAAATCTATCAATTTGCAATGGACAATGGAATATTTCTCAAATCATTACCCGCAGGGAAATAGTCTTGCAAAATCCACGAACAAGAACCTGATTAGGTTGATCAAAAGAATAGGATCAGAACACAAAAGAGAATGGCACAAAAACCTAAGGATAGCACTCTAGGTCGATAGAATCACTCCAAAACAAATGTTAAAGACCTCACCATATGAGCTAGTCTATGGAAAAGAGGTTGTGCTTCCCATTTCCATAGAAATTTTAGCGTTACAATTGTTAAAATCCTCAACAGTTGAGGAGAATGAGGCTATGGAGGTTAGGTTGACATAATCACTCGAGTTGCAAGAATCTAAAGAGAAAGCACATGAAGCAATGGGTACCCGACAATAACTAGTGAAAAAATGGTTTGATAAGGAGAGCTCTGACTCGGGTTTAAACGTGGAGATTTAGTGTTGAAATAAAACAAATGTGTAACTAAACCCGGACAACATCATAAATTTGATTCCCTATGGGAGGGTCCTTTTCATATCAATGAATGCAAGCAACATAACGCTTTTGAGTTGGAAATGTTAGATGGTGAATTGTTAGAGATCCTTGTAAATGGGATTCATCTTAAACTATTTTATTAAATGTAGTTCATTGATTAGCTTGTTGTAAATATTGTAAAAATGTAAATTCTTGTATTATAGTGGAATTTTGAAGTTTGAGCTATGAGAGTTGAGAAATACAACACCACAGGAGCCCAAAAGATCTCTGCAAGCTGAAATAAACCTGTTACAAGGAGATGCAAGGAAGCAACAACAGAAAAAACAAATACACAAAAAATATGCTCAAAAGATGAGAGCTCAATATTCACAAAATGTGTAATGTGATAATGATACAAAGAAAAGAAAATTAACCTCTAATAGGTCAAGAAACCCTAAAAGAGAAAACTTAGGCTTGCACATAATAATTAATAAAAGAATTAATTATTATGCACCTAATGTTAGCTTAAGTGTAAAAAGAGATAAAGGGAACTTAAATAATTAAACAAAAGTTGTTTAATTAATCGAGTAATGACTCGATTACTCTAACACCCCCCCTTAAGCTAGACTTAGGGAGAAGCTCAAACCTAGAACAGCTACTGAAAGTAGGAAATATGGGTCCCAGCAACAAGGCCTGATCAAGTACCCAAATACAATAAAATCTCTATGAAACGGAGAAAAAAGGAGAAAACCCAGTGGGAAAAAACTCCTCTCCAAAAAGAGATAAAAGAACATGCTGAAAGAAATAAGAAGGAAGGAAGGCATCATAAAGACCCCCCAAGGACAACTTCCTTCACCCCAAGCATAGAGCACAACTAAAGATAGCGCGGCGATGCAAAAGGTTTCGTGAAGATGTCTACAACCTGCTCGGCAGTGGGAATGTACTCCAGAATAAGAGAACCATCCTGAATCAACTGGTGGATAAAATGCATGTGAAGCTCAATGTGCTTCATCCGCTGATGCTCTATCGAGTTGCGAGAAATATGAATAGCATTCTCATTGTCACACCAAAGAACAGTGGGACTATTAGGAGGAAAACCAAACTCAGTCATCAACTGTCGAAGCCATAAGATCTCCTGACTGGAGAGCACAACAACTCGGTACTCAGCCACTATAGATGATCATGCATGAGTAGTCTGCTTCTTGCAAGACCATGTGATAGGACCAAAGCCAAGACAGAAAATAAAGCCAGAAGTAGACTTCTGATCAGTGACATCACCAACCCAATCTAATTCAGTGTAGCCAACAATGTGAGGTTTCCCTAATGTGTAGTGAATGCCATGAGAAATAGAGCCCTGAATGTACCGCAAAATCCTCTTTCTCTGTCTTTAAAATCCTATCTAAATATGAATACAATAGACATGGCCTAGGATATATTGAGCAAAGTATTGAGGCTCATGAGAAATATGCATCATACTTTTCTAAAGGAGGTTTAGGTTTCCAACCTCCTCCTTTTGTTGAATTCCCTCCCCCATTGTCTAATACATCTATGTCTTCTTCTCCTAAATTTTAATCTAAACAAGAGAATATTTTGTTCAAAGTTCTTCAAGCCAATGTGATTATTCTCCCTTAGCCAAAATAAAGGAGAAAATGTAAATAAAAATCATGAAAATCCTTCTATTTGTCTGTATATGATCATTCAACTAATGAATGTCAAACTTTGGAGTAAAAAATTCAACAACTTATCAATTATGGTGTCATACAAATGACAAGGGACACTGTAGACACCTAAAATTGATCACTTGTGTTTGATCAATTTATTCCCATTATTCATCTATTCTAGCTATTTATATTAATGAAATAATTCATTATTATTCAACTAATCATCCTTATACCTCTATTTCCTAAGGTAATTAATTTAATTAATTTACCTATTCAACACTACTCCTTAGATCCTCATCCATTATTTAAATAAATACCCTTGTTTATTTAATTAAAATGCCTATCCCCACTTTCCTCCACTTTTGAAGTAAAATTAATTCAAAAATCCTACTTACCCTCATCCACGTGCATTCTCCTAACTTTCCCACTTGCCTCCTAATCCTAATCTCCACCCAATCCACTCGCTAATCATGTGTACACACTTAATCCTTGATCAAGTGAAGCCAATTCCTCCCATCACATCAAGCATATGGGCTTCTTAAACAAGTACATGGTCTTGTTTACTCATGTTCCCTAAAAGAATTTTTAATTCCTTGTTATTCCTCCTTCATCCTCAACCATTGATCTTAATAAATCAATCTCAACCATTCATCCTTTTCATCCCAAATGATATCTATCAAACCATTAGTGATTTTGATTCTCTTCTTCCTCATGCTCTTCCATCTTCATCAATCTCTCTCCCTCACACACACAAAAATCTATCTCTTGCTCCTTTTCCATTTGAGCACCGTTATGTTGTAGAAATTTTGAGTGAGCACAAATCCAACCAAACATCATGGGAAAATCCACACAAGGGGTTTGACATACTTTTTTTATGCTCTTCATGACCTCTTTTAGCCTAATATTGAAGTTGCTTTGATTTATGCTTTTGGGTTCGTTTCTTAGTTATTTTAGTCTATTTTGAAAGCATATTTTCATTGCATACATTCTTGTATGCTCGATGGGACCCATGTCACGGGTCTCTTCTTAATCACCTTTGGTTGTTATTAGTTCTCATAGCTTACAGGTCACAAATCAACAGACTTTCATACGTATTGGTGGATTTACCCTTAGATTGGTGGATTCACTGGTATAACACCTGAATATCATCGAAGATAAACTAGTGGATCCACACTGTGTGTCAGCCGATTTGCTCAATGTTTTAGCAAATACAATTAAACATTCTAGTGGGCTTGCTCTGATTCCTAGTGAATACAGTAGGAACTAATCATTGGATATGCCAACAACTTGCAAGATCAAAATATTTTTACAAACCAGTGAATTAGCAAGTTTGTTTGGCAGATACACTTATCTTTTCAGTGGATTTTCTCTATGAACCAGTGGATTTTCTTTACGTGATCAAATTTTGGAATGTTACAATTGTTTAATCAGCGGATACACTCTACTCTCCAGTGGATCTGCTTTGTCGATCAATGGATTCGCATTACTCCAGCAGATAAGGTTTATTGATTAGTGGATGTGCAAGTTATTTCTATTTCCAGTTTGATAATTGTAACTGTAGACACCTAAAAGTTGCACAATGAATTAAGTGAATTTTATTCATTTAATTATTCTTAATTCTTCCTATTAATTAAATTAAGATTTAATTAATATACCCTTTTTCTATCTAAGCCATTTAATTAAATTTACATTTAACTAAATACCCTCCCTCTAGCCATTTTAATTAAATTTACATTTAATTAAAGATATTAATTTATCCCCTTTCCCATTTTAATTAAATCTACATTTAATTAAAATCTCATTTGTATTTAAATAAATCTAAATTTATTTATAAATCCCCCCACTTGCAAAATCCTACAAATGCAAGTTGCAACCAAATTGAAATAAAGCAATTTATTTTAATTAATTCTATTTTCCCTCACCCACTTGCATTTTCCTACATCTCCCACTTGCATCCTAAATCCTATTCCTAATTCTTCTAGAATCCATCTAATCCTAATCAATTAGCCAAAACCCATCCACTATCCCTTTTCCCTAAATTTGAGGAGGTCACTTCTCAAATTTGGAGTAAAGTCTTCAAAAAGCAATAAAGCCTTTATGTCTTCAACAAGTTAACCTTGAAAGTCTTCATAACCATTAATGGTTAACTCAACCCTATACCATGATTAAAGAATTTCCCTAAACTCAACCTCCATGTAACCCAAGGGTCTCATCAAGCATTTATTGCTTTGACCATGGTTATCCTTAATCTTTTACACAAGAGGTTATCCTTTGGATAAAACCTTTATCCATTGGATAACCCTAACCTAACCTTAAACTAACCTTAACGCTTACCCCCTAAGGTAACCATGAGGTCTTCTCAGGCATTTAATGTCTCCAATCCCTTCTCTCAACCAATCTTATGTTGACATTTGTCACCATTTCATTGGTGCCAATTGTAAACATGGATTCCCAACTTTCAAACTCAACCCTTGATTAACTCTTTCAATCCTGACCATCCATTGCCCTATTTTTGCTATAAATAGAGCTCCCATTCCTCCATTTTCATCATCCAAGTCTTTAGCATCATACTTATACTCAAATCCATCCAAGCTTAAATATCTCATTTTATGCTCATAATTTAGCCTCTCTTTTCAATAGGAATTAATATAAATATGCATGTTTAGAGTATGTTCCTTATCATTTAGCTTAAATCATGAACTAATATAGTATGCTAGGATAGTCTTGTTTACTAACCTTGTCATCTTATAGCTAGTTTATTGCATTTGTAACATCATGCATAGCTTAGGATGCATCTCATATTAAAATCAACAAAAGCATCTCTCGTTCTTGCATTTGTCATCCCTAAACCATTTTTCTCAGTGATCTGAGAGCAAAAACATTGGTTTGAGGGACCGTGCAAGATAGAGAACCATGGAACCAACCTTGGGAAGCTGAGCAATACTTCATGACTCCATAGCTTGCACCAAGAAGTCATGTGGATGTGTGAGCAAGGCTCCCTAGAGCTCCATTTTTCACATTTTGAGTTCTATCGACCCGCTTTTCCCGCATACATTTCTGGCGCCCACCGTGGGGCCCAACCCCATATATCAAATCGGTTTTTGAATTTAACCACTTTTGCAGGTCCGCAGGAAACAAGAATCAGTGCGTGGGAAGCATTCCCTAGCACATCTGGTTAATAGTCTAGCACATCTCGCCTACTGTTCAACGCGTTGGGTCCATCTTGTAGCGTGTGAAGTCTTTATCTTAGCGCATCATCCCACTAATATTTTTCTGTAGGTATCAGCGTGGGAGAAAAATAGAATAGTGCATCGAGAAAATAGCTTAGTGCATTTGGGGCACATAATATCGCATAGGTGCTTTTTCTTAGCGCATCTGCTCTATAGTTTAGCGCATAGAGTTAGCAGAGCCAAAAATTTATGACAGAGTCAAAAATTAGGATTGTGGGAGGCATAATATATATGGAATATAACATTTAAGTATAAGTACTTTAAGTTACATTCCATATATATTGTCAGGATGTTTGAGAGGGGTTTCGGACCTCTAGGAGTTATAATGCAAAATCTAGTTTTTGGAAGATCTTCCAAATTTCAGACTTAGTCAAATTTCAAGGCATTTCAGGATCAGGATTGTAAAAATTGTAACCAAGATCAGAATTTAGGCTTGTGTAAGCCCACACTAACATTTGATCACAGACTGTGTGCAGGTTCTAATATTTTTTTTGTGCAGGGGAAGGAGTTAGTTTAGAGGCTTTAAGTTTCTTTTTTTTACTTTCTTTCAACAAAAGTTGGTTAAAAAGAACTCACTCTCCTTTTTTGCACAAGTTAAAATAAACCTCATCATTTCATTTGGATGCATAAAATGAACTTCATGCCTTCCCTTTTGGTGTTTTAAAATAAAACTTCATCTTTTCTTTATTGCAAGATAAAAAGAACAACAACTTCATATTTGCTTTCTTGCAAGATTAGAGAAAAAACACTTCATTTTGGAAGCTGTAAAAAGAACCAAGTCAAAATATATCAGGGCAGTTTAGCGTGTGAGAGCAACTTCTTAGCGCGTGGGGACCATCTTTTAGAGCATTAGACCTTCACCTTAGCGCATTAAGTCTTAACATTAGCACTTCATAGAAATCCAATTCTAGCAGTTTCAAGTAGCGCGTTTTGAAAATAGTTTAGCGCGTTGAAGCATCAACTTAGCGCGTGGAAGCCAAACTTTAGCGCGTAGGGTTTAACAGTTAGCACATTGGTGGCCCATATTGGCGCATGACCTTTTTTAACCAAGGCAAAAGAAAAATAAACCAGTTAGCGCGTATCAAGGGGCAGCATAGCGCGTGGAGTTTTTTCTCTAGCGCGTTGAGAATTTTTTTTTAGCGCATCTAGTCTCTGACTTAGTGCATGGTCAAAACTCAGAAAACCAGAGAGCAAAACAAGCCTTTCTAGAAAAAAAATTTCAAACTTCTTGAGTATCCTTTTAGGTCCAATATCAAACGTGATCACAAGAAATCAAATCAAAACACCAGAGAAATCATTTCCAAATCAAACAAGTCGGTCTTAGAACAAAAGTTGTCAAATCCAAAACTAGCTAAAGATAAGACTTTATCCTATCAAAATCAGGTATTATCATCACCTTGATCAAAAGGTCCATCATCTAAAGGATTATATCAAACAACATATCAAGTTTAAACCTTAAGTTGTCAAATCAAGTTTCCATATCGGGAGACTTTATCCATATCATTTGACACACTTTATCGTTAGGGGGCATCTAAACCTTCATTTGATAAAAGTAGACTTAAGTTTCCAAATGAAGTATCTCAATCCAAACATCGAAGGAAAGCATTGATCATTCATGTATGACCACTCCTCATATTTTGAGACAAACAAGTCTTCATCACAAAACTAAGTTAAAGAAGAGACAACCTAGTCCTAAGACCCTTATCAACAAGAGTAAATTTCTCTAAATCAACCTATCAAAAAAATCAACTTTGATCACTCATATGACCATTCATTATCAAACCGAAAAAAAAAGGAAACTCAGTCAAAGGAAATGAGTCCTAACATAAATCAAGATCACAATATCATGACTTCCCAATCTGATCCCATCTTCAATCAAGATCCCACCTGTCAATAATCTTATGATGATCCCCTAATCTTTTGGTATTCCATCCACGATGACCCCCTTTCATCTCAAGAGCAGAGTCCCATTCAACATCCATCTCTTAAGAAAAATCATGATATTCCTTCCATATCCTCCACTATTCTAATTCAAAATCAAGAGAAAAGCACAAACTCAAATGATCCTACTCCAAGTCAAGATCAAGATCAAGGAATCTCTTCATCCTCCAAATCTATCTTAGGTCCTTTCATTCCAAAGTCAATCTCTTCATCCTCCAAATCTATCTTAGGTCCTTTCATTCCACAATCAAACTCATCATCCCTTCCATCCCTCTTGGGTCCTTACCTCCCTCCATCACTAATCCATCACCTCAAATGATCCATAAGCAAGATCAACAAAGGAACAAATCTTCGAACTTCTTTCAACCCTCTATCTAAATATCTTTCCAAAACTATTCTTCTATCATTTTCTTTATCTATTTTGGGTCCTTATATCCCAACATTCAATTTTCCTCTATCTCTTCATCACTTCTCAAGTACCAACACTCATCCTGAAAACATTTCTATCTATCCTCGCACAAATCTTCAAACATTCTATCTATTATCCAACACCTCTTTCCATCCCTATCATTCAATCCTTCGCATAAAATCTTTCATCTGTGAGATAGGTGTTTGTGTCATTTTGTCACATACTTGCCCATGCTCGAATCTAATGTTCAGTCCTTTTCCTAGATATCTATTCATGAAACGTTTCTGAATCTGAGGTTGTTCCTCTTTAACATTTTCTTTTGGTTGGGATACACACTCAATCTAGAAAAGAACCACTTATCATATCTTGGTATCGGCATCTTTTGATTACTATATCTCATACACTTAATTGATTGCTCTAAATCATTGTGATCTCTTAAATTGAAGACATGGCTAGTGAAAAATCTAAAATCTTGCTTCAGTGCCACTGTAATTATCAGACCCATGTAAGTTTCATCACTTACAAGCCAATGCAAGAAAATAAAGAGAAAAAAAAGAAATATCAAAAGCATGAGCAAGAAAATGAATATCAAGAAAAGCAAAATGCAATGAAATGCAATATCAAAATGATTGGCTATGGGAACATGCAAGTAACTCCATCGGGGCTATGGATGCCTGGCTGGCAATGGAGCAATATTTGTGAGATTACAGCGATAACCTCGTCGGGGCTATGGACGCTCGCTGGCAGTGAGGCTCTATCCAAGATGCTTTTGAAGTCAGGGTGACTCGTGTAGCTAGCCATGTTGGATTCTGAAGATTACAATGATCATATGAGCCAGAATGAACCCACTTGCACACATATGGGTAATCAAAGACTAAGTACCTTGATCCAGTTTGGGATTCTTCTTCCCTTTTGAGTCTACTTCCTAATTGCTAGAAATGTTTAGTTGAAATTTCCAGAGGTTCTAAGTGTGGGTTGGGTCTCTATCTTTGAAAAGTTGAAGAACACTTATTCAAATGGTGCTAAATGTTGTGACAATCTTACATATCACCTTTTTGCAAATGGAAACCTCTATGCTTGGGGGCAAAGTTCATCCACTCTATTCTTCCTTACCTTCATCCATATCCTAAATCCATATATCTTATCCTATCTATTCATATCTTCTATCATCCAGTTATTTCTACAATCTTGCTTCGCTATCCTATCTATTCATATCTTCTATCATCCAATTCTTTCTAAAATCTTGCTTCGCTATCTTATCTATTCATATCTTCTATCATCCAATTCTTTCTACAATCTTTCTTCACTATCTTATCTATTCATATCTTCTATCATCCAACTCTTTCTACAATCTTGCTTTGCTATCTTATCTATTCATATCTTCTATCATCCAATTCTTTCTACAATCTTGCTTCACTCTAATTCATATCCTTTATCCTATCTATTCATATCTTCTGTCATCCAATTATTTCTACAATCTTGCTTCACTCTTATCCATATCCCTTATCCTATCTATTCATTGCTTCTATCATCCAGTGCTATCTACGATCTTGCTTCACCTTATCAATATCCTCTAATCCATATCCCTTTTCCTAACTATATATGATCTTGTTTCTCCTATCCATATCCTATCTTCATCCATATCCCCTTTTCCATCCTTGATCTTGATCAAAACTATGAACACAAAAAATTCATTTCCACCTCAATGGTTCAGTCATCCATTCATAATATTCCTTGTCTTGCTATACATTGGGGCAACCAAATACATCTTTCTTCTAATCCAAAAAACTCAAAAAAATCAAAATATCCAAAAAATAAAAATAAAAAAAATCGACAAAATCAAATCAAAATTTGAAACTCAAAACATGAACGCATGGACCATCCATCAAATCAATTCAACAACAGGAAAACTCTCAAAGTCTACAATCAAACTGATCACATGTCTTGTTAATCAATTCATTACTTGAAATCAACATCAACATCAAACATGTCTTATACAAGGATAGGTACACTCGAAACCAGACAGATCGGTCTTATACGGGGTACTCACTCTTTGAAACTAGACATTCTTATCAATCATCGAACAAATCAAAACAATGACATAGATCAGTATGACTACTGGATTTTATTCTAGTTAGCCTCATCTTTATCAATTGATGGCAGTACATGTCTCACAAATCATATTCTACATATCATATCCACCCATCTCAGACATCACCAGAAATATACAAATGCTTATCAATCCTGGACATACTTAGCGTAGTCACTGTCCTTGGTTTATCTGAATCAATTATCCAAATCATATCCCACCATGGCTTGGTGATTAGTGTACATATCCATATCAAAGTAGTAGCAATAACAAGGGGCAAAATCCTGACCTCACTGGGGGCATTTCGCCTTCAGGGTTTTCAACATCAGACCAAAAACATAGCAAGACAACAAGGATCAGAACAACCAATAAATGACAAACGACAATGCAAGAAGGATAGACATCATGGACTTGAACTGATTTCAACTAAACAAAGATCTATTTGCAAGATGTTTTATTTGACAAAAATACATTCCAAATAGCATGCATGCTTACTTATGGTTGTTAATTTTTGCTTATCATATCTCCTGAGCACCTCCAGGATGTCTTACGACTAGAGAAGCAAGGAAGGAATGTGATATTTTATTTGTCTTCTATCTGTGAGTGAAATCTTTTACCATGCAAATTTGTCTTACGACGTGATCAGGTAACATATCACTGAGGACATTTCGGATTTGTATGGGACAAAGGTTAACTCTTGTTTGTTTACGCAAGCAACACTCAAGTAGTCTTGGTTCAATTATACCTTGATGCTTGTGTCATCTTGCAATATCAAAATCCATGTAAGCTATACTTAGGTCGTTATGGTTCAATTATACCATGATGCTTGTATCAACTTTCGACAAATCAAGGCTCGATGATGAAAACAAAGGAAGCACTGGCACTTTGATCACAATAGATGGCAACATTGAGAACGAGAATGCATATTAAGCTTTGCATTAGCTGCACATCATTATCATCTTAATCTTGCATTAAGTTGCATATCATTTTAATCTTTCATTTAGTTGCACATCATTATCATTATCATACATCTCATTTTCAAGATACATCTCACATCTCATAAATCAAAGCAATGCATCGTCACATTTTTCTTATCATGAATCATACATTCACAACATAATCAAAATCAAGAGCATTATTATCTAAGCATCAAATCATCCTCATAAAATCTCAGATCAAAACATAATCCATATCATTCATCATTCATCATTGCATCCCCCACATGCATATATATCGCATCATCATGGAATCTTTCTTCACTTTCATATCTTCATCATTCTTCCAAACTATCTTCTATCATTCTTCCAAACTATCTTCTATCATGTCTTATATAGGATGTATCTTTCTTGAAACTAGATGTTTTGATCAGTTCTTATATAGGATATATCGTTCCTGAAACCAGATGTTTTGATCAGCTCTTATATAGGATGTATCTTTCCTGAAACCAGATGTTTTGATCGCTCTTATACAGGATATATCGTTCCTGAAACCAGACACTCGATCATCCATGTCTTATATAGGCGGTATCATTCCTAAAACCAGACGCTCGATCATCCATGTCTTATACAGGCGGTATCATTCCTGAAACCAGACGTTGAATCATCCATATCTTATACAGGAGGTATCATACCTGAAACTAGACTTGCTCTTAATATGATCAATCTTAATCTCAATCCAATCAATCTAATCAATCTTATCAAACCCATGCATGTCATCACTATCCACTCTTCTATCTTTCAAATAGCAATCTTCTTCTTTCGAGAGATCATTCATGCCTTTTGTGCATGAACAATCTCCCGAGGGGGCATTATCATATCAAATCTCAACATCAATTTCATATCAGTTTCATATCAAATTTTCATATCAAATCAATTCTTAATATCTGGGGCATCATCAATATCACTCATCAAATCTAGGGCATCATATCGACTTTTCATATCAAATCAATTTTTCATATCCACCGCATCATATCAACTTTTCATATCAAATCAATATTTTCATATCCACAACATCATATCGATCAAATTTTGACATCATATCCAATAGATTTTCTTTGAATCAACATGTTCTCACACGTTAACTCAAAGAGGGGCAAAATGTAGACACCTAAAAGTTGCACAATGAATTAAGTGAATTTTATTCATTTAATTATTCTTAATTCTTCCTATTAATTAAATTAAGATTTAATTAATATACCCTTTTTCTATCTAAGCCATTTAATTAAATTTACATTTAACTAAATACCCTCCCTCCAACCATTTTAATTAAATTTACATTTAATTAAAGATATCAATTTATCCCCTTTCCCATTTTAATTAAATCTACATTTAATTAAAATCTCATTTGTATTTAAATAAATCTAAATTTATTTATAAATCCCCCCACTTGCAAAATCCTACAAATGCAAGTTGCAACCAAATTGAAATAAAGCAATTTATTTTAATTAATTCTATTTTCCCTCACCCACTTGCATTTTCCTACATCTCCCACTTGCATCCTAAATCCTATTCCTAATTCTTCTAGAATCCATCTAATCCTAATCAATTAGCCAAAACCCATCCATTATCCCTTTTCCCTAAATTTGAGGAGGTCACTTCTCAAATTTGGAGTAAAGTCTTCAAAAAGCAATAAAGCCTTTATGTCTTCAACAAGTTAACCTTGAAAGTCTTCATAACCATTAATGGTTAACTCAACCCTATACCATGATTAAAGAATTTCCCTAAACTCAACCTCCATGTAACCCAAGGGTCTCATCAAGCATTTATTGCTTTGACCATGGTTATCCTTAATCTTTTACACAAGAGTTTATCCTTTGGATAAAACCTTTATCCATTGGATAACCCTAACCTAACCTTAAACTAACCTTAACGCTTACCCCCTAAGGTAACCATGAGGTCTTATCAGGCATTTAATGTCTCCAGCCCCTTCTCTCAACCAGTCTTATGTTGACATTTGTCACCATTTCATTGGTGCCAATTGTAAACATGGATTCCCAACTTTCAAACTCAACCCTTGATTAACTCTTTCAATCTTGACCATCCATTGCCCTATTTTTGCTATAAATAGAGCTCTCATTCCTCCATTTTCATCATCCAAGTCTTTAGCATCATACTTATACTCAAATCCATCCAAGTTTAAATATCTCATTTTATGCTCATAATTTAGCCTCTCTTTTCAATAGGAATTAATCTAAATATGCATGTTTAGAGTATGTTCCTTATCATTTAGCTTAAATCATGAACTAATATAGTATGCTAGGATAGTCTTGTTTACTAACCTTGTCATCTTATAGCTAGTTTATTGCATTTGTAACATCATGCATAGCTTAGGATGCATCTCATATTAAAATCAACAAAAGCATCCCTCGTTCTTGCATTTGTCATCCCTAAACCATTTTGCTTAGTGATCTGAGAGCAAAAACATTGGTTTGAGGGACCGTGCAAGATAGAGAACCATGGAACCAACCTTGGGAAGCTGAGCCATACTTCATGACTCCGTAGCTTGCACCAAGAAGTCCTGTGGGTGTGTGAGCAAGGCTCCCTAGAGCTCCGTTTTTCACATTTTGAGTTCTATCGACCCGCTTTTCCTGCATATAGTAACTAATCTATTGATGTTTCACTGTGTGATCAAGTAAGTTTGTGTATGCAATGAAAATACCCCTCTAAAAAAAATCCTAATACTTTATGTAGACATATAAATCTAAACACTTTCTTAAATAAATATGTAATATTTATTTTAACTCCATTCCTTCTATTAATTAAATTCTATTTAATTAATTTCTTCATTTTCATCTATTTGATTAAATGAATTACTCAATTTATCTAATTAAATTCACCTAAGCCTTTTTCTAGCCTTTGATTAAATAAATCACTTTATTTAATAAAATCCCCTTTCTCCCTTTTTAATTAAATTTACATTTAATTAAATTGATCCTTGCAAATAAATAAATAAAATTTATTTATTAAATCCCCCACTTGTATTTCTGCGAGTTACACCTATTTTAGTTGAAATAAAGTAATTTTATTTTAATTAAAATCCTTTTCTCTCCACTTGAATTTTCCTACACCTCTCACTTGCCTCCTAAACCCCTTCTAAATTCTTCTAATCACTTCCAATTTAGCCTAATTCATCTCCTGATTATTGTCACATTCCTGAGCAAAGAGAAGTCACTTCTCAAAGCATCCAAAGTCTTTGAAATGCATTAAAGGCTTTATGTCTTCAACAAGCTAACCCTCAAAATCTTTCTAACCATTAATGGTTAACTCAACTTTCTTACATGGTTAGAGACTTTCTCTCTAACTTAACCTTCATCTAACCCAAGGGTCTCATTAAGAATTCATGGCTTTAACCTTGGTTATCCTATTAACCCTTGCACAAGAGTTTACCCCTTGGGTAAAAGCTTTATCTATTGGATAACCCTAACCTAACCTTAACCCTTACCTCCTAGGGTAACCTTCATGTCTTCTCAAGCATTTAATGCTTCTTACATCTCCTCTCAAGCAACTCTTTGTTGACAATTGTCACCATTTTAGCATTCAGACAACAAACAAGGATCGCAACATACTAGGGAACCAATGTCAAAACTGCTCAACAGGCTAGAAAACAGGATCATTATCCAACTATAACTTTAACACACACATGATGGATGATTTTCTAAATTATGATTTTTTTACATTTAGCATGAAGTTTTGACTATTTGTATTTTGATTTATGAATCATTATATCTCCTTAGCTAATCAAGGATGCAATGAGCTAGAGAAGCAACAAAGGAATCTAATATTTTTTTTGGTTTTCTATCTGTGAGGCGATCATTCGTACGGTGCAAATTTGTCTCGAGACATGATTGGAAACATATCATTAAAGACATTTTCTAATTTGCACATACAAATGGTTAACTCTTGTCTATTTTACGCAAGCAACACTTAGGTCGTCTTGGTTCAATTATACCTCGACGCTTGTGCCGCCTTGCAATATCAAAAATCCATGTAAGTTTTACTCAGGTATTTATGGCTCAATTATACCATGATGCTTGTATTAAACTTTCAACATATCAAAAGCTCAAAGATGACAAAAGAGCACGAACAAGTGCCTAAACGGGAATGACAACGACAGAATTAAAGTGATCATTTAGTTGCATATCATTTAAACTTGCATTAAGTTGTATATCATTTTAAACTTGCATTTAGTGGCATATCATTTTAATTTTGCATTTGTATCACTTCATTATCATTATCATCATCATGTCATTCTTACATCTCATATCATACATCTCATTTTCAAGATATATCTCATCATCATCATCTGGTCACATTCATCATTGCATCCCTCGCATGCATATCTATTGCATTATCATGAAATATTTCTTCACTTTCATATCTTTATAATTCTTCCAACTATCATCTATCATGTCTTATACAAGATGTATCTTTCTTGAAAACAGACATTTTGGTCATGTCTTATACAGGATATATCGTTCTTGAAACCAGGCGCTTTGATCATCTTTGTCTTATACAGGCGGTGTCATTCCTAAAACCAGACTTGATCTCAATCTTATAAATTCTATCAATCCAATTAATCTTATCAATTCTATCAATCTATTACATCTGATCCATTCTATCATGTCTTATATAGGATGTATCTTTCTCGAAACTAGACGTTTTGATCATGTCTTATACAGGATATATCATTCCTAAAGCCAGACACTTTGATCATATTTGTCTTATACAGGAGGTGTCATTCCTGAAACCAGACTTGACCTCAATTCCAATCAATCTTATCCATCTTATCAATTTTGATCAATCATATCATTATCCCCATACATGAGCATATCATATTGACAACATGTAGAAGCTAGATCACATTTTCCATAGCACACAAAACCACAAAGCATGTAGAAGCTATATCGCATTCATCAAATCCAACCATCATCTGCATATCACCTTCTAAACATATAATATCATTACAAACATCATATAAGCATGTAAATCATAAAAATCAAAATGCACACATCACATCATCTGCATCGTCATCTGCAAAAGTCATATAGATTAAAAACATATCATATAGCTCATCAAATAAAAAATCACTACATCCATATCATATCGTCATGCACCTATGTGACCGCATGCTGATCCAAAGAAAAATCAATGATACAAGTAAGAACCAATCATCAGTCAAAGCAAATAAATGTCTAAAGTCCCTAGATATCATATTCTATCAAAAATCAATCAATCCAAGTTCCATATTGAAAATCAATCGATCCAAGTTCCATACTGAAAAATAGTCAATCAGGACCCATATCGAATCAGGACCCATATCAAATCAAGACCCATATCGAAGCAAGACCCATATTGACAATCAAGACCCATATCAGAATCCATATCGAATCAGGACCCATATTGAATTAGGACTCATATCGAATCAAGACTCATCTCGACCTTTGGAGCATATCAACACTTGAACCATATTGACAATAAGGATTCATACCAACACAACCTTGGTGGACGTGTGGGGCATGTACGCGCTATGCCCACATTAGTCTTCCTCATTTCTTCAATATTTCTTTTTAAAATTTATCGGCAAATAAATATCAATTTAACAATTCAAATCATCCAACTTTCAAGAATCGTACTACCTCGCAACGCTACCCCGAAAATCATAATTTTCTCAATTTATCTCCCGAGGGGGCATTATCGACATCAATTTCATATCAGTCTCATATCAACACTAGCTTCATATCAACTTTTCATATCACGTCAATTCTTTACATCTGAGGCATCATATTGACATTTCGACACACAAAACATCATATCGATCAAACTTTGGCGGCATATCCGACAAATTTTCTTTGAATCAACATGTGCCCACACGTCACTTCAAAGAGGGGCAAAATATAGATGTATAAATCTGACCACTTTCCTAAATAAATATTTAATATTTATTTTAACCCCATTCCTCCTATTAATTAATTTCTTCATTTTCATCTATTTGATTAAATGAATTACTCAATTTATCTAATTAAATTCACCTAAGCTTTTTCTAGCCTTTGATTAAATAAATCACTTTATTTAATTAAATCCCCTTTCTCCCTTTTTAATTAAATTTACATTTAATTAACTTGATCCTTGCAAATAAATAAATCTAATTTATTTATTAAATCCCCCACTTGTATTTATGCAAGTTACACCTATTTTAGTTGAAATAAAATAATTTTATTTTAATTAAAATCCTTTTCTCTCCACTTGCATTTTCCTACATCTCCCACTTGCCTCCTAAACCCCTTCTAAATTCTTCTAATCACTTCCAATTTAGCCTAATTCATCTCCTGATTATTGTCACATTACTAAGCAAAGAGAAGTCACTTTTCAAAGCCTCCAAAGTCATTGAAATGCATTAAAGGCTTTATGTCTTCAACAAGCTAACCCTCAAAGTCTTCCTAACCATTAATGGTTAACTCAATCTTCTTACATGGTTAGAGACTTTCTCTCTAACTTAACCTCCATCTAACCCAAGGGTCTCATCAAGCATTCATGGCTTTAACCTTGGTTATCCTACTAACCCTTGCACAAGAGTTTACCCCTTGGGTAAAAGCCTTATCTATTGGATAACCTTAACCTAACCTTAACCCTTACCTCCTAGGGTAACCTTCATATCTTCTCAAGCATTTAATGTTTCTTACATCTCCTCTCAAGCAACCCTTTGTTGACAATTGTCACCATTTTATTGGTGAGAATTGTAAACATGGATTGATTAACTTACAATCCTGGCCCTTGTTAAGATTATTCAATCTTAGCCATCCATTGCCCTATTTTCCCTATAAATAGAGCTCTCATTCTTCATTTTCAAAAAAAAAAAAAGGGATCCAAGCTTCATGCATCTACATTATACTCTAATTTACTAAACATTTTAGCCTCTCTTTGTTAAATCATCGTAATAGCATTTTAAGAAGCATTTTAATATATCATAGAATATTCATGCTAGGATAGTATATCATGCTAGAATAAATTGCTAATCTTTTATCATATCATCATCTTCATGCTAGCTTAATTAGCATAGTTTCAATATCATATATCTTAGAATGCCTTTGTGCATATAAATCAAACATCACTCGTTCTTGGAGTTGTCATTCCTAAGTCACTTTGCTCAATGATCTGAGAGAAAAACATTGACTTTAGGGATCCTGTGAGATAGAGAACAATGGGACACCCCTTGGGAAGTTGAACTGATTGAATTAGTTCATATACTTGCACCAAGAGTCTCATTGGTGTGTGGGTCTTTTGGATTTGAGTTATTCATTTTTGTCACCACATACTCCCACATACACCTTATTCTCGTAGGACCATAATATGGAAAAGAGGGGACAAAAAGGTCAAACTACTAACATACCTTCTATAGGATGTAGTGAAAGACAATCATTTTCTCACTAATTTAAGCACACTTCAATTTCTTAAGGGAATGAACGCTTGTCTATAATCTCTAGTGCACTTGCACAATTTTATTTCCTGAGCGAGTCTGTGTGTATCCTCTCCCCTCGCCTTCGTGGATGTTGGGTGTAAGAGAAACACACACGAACTCTTTTTTATTTTTTATAGGAGGCTTGTTTGGAGATTTCATCACCCCTAAAGGACGACCTCAACCACACGTATTGATGGCGTATATAAAGGGGCGAGAACTAAAGTTGTAGCCCAATCCATCTCACATCATTTTTAACAAAATCCTAAAGCTTGGTTGATACCAAGATAGGGGTTCAGGACTAGTCTGAAGGGCTTGATGATTCGTGTTGACATCAATGCCAAAGGAAGAGATTGATGGCATTGAGGTTGTCATTAATGTCAAGATGTGTGTGTGCGTGGATTTATTTGATCATGTTGTAGACAATTTCATTGATGTCAACAAGAGAACAGTTGTAGACAAGTGAAGTGCATAACACGCAGGTTATGCAGTCATGCATAACATGTCATGTTATGCTACACAAATATTGCAGATGGTAGAGGTGAAAATGGTGTGTCATCATAGTTCTATGTCAGCCTCTAAATGTACTTAATCCTTTAGGTTCAACATATTCTTGTTGCAGAATGAAATTGGTGAAAAATCCCTTCAATGGCAGTTTTCGGTGAGACGAAGTGGCTGTCTGGCCGACATATCTATATTTCTATGTGAGTTTGCCTTTCAGAAAGATTCACTTTATGCTCAAGCCGCCATGCTATGTTACACTAACATCGCTTTCCCCTTGGTGGGACCTCTGTCGAGCCCACTTCACTCCATGTCTGTAGGAATTCAAGTGGCGACCGTTTATTGGTCCATGATCTATGTGATGTTTGTGTGGGGGCCACTTATCTTTTTCAGCAAGACTTTTCTTTTCACTATGACACTTCCTTCCTCTTGGCGGACAATATATGTTATATCGATATGGTGGGGCCTCAGTCGGGCTCATTGGTGTTCACATGTTTGTTGTTGATTAAATCCTTCGGGTTGCATTGTGATCATATGAGACCCTCCTTCTTTGGGCTTGGATGTGCCATGTGACAGTCGTCGAATGTATCCCTCAAACAATGTGGGTTGCACTGTAAATGTGTCTCTTATCGGCCTATTATGTTTGACTGGAAAAGTGGAAGTGTATCTCTTTTGTTCTTAATTCTGACTTATGGCCGACCCTTGATAGTCGGGCCCATGTTGTCTGAGTGTCTGTAGATGTCCAGTTGGAGACTATGTGTGGCTTCTACCTGATGGTGATGAGTGCATGTGGGATCTCGTGGTGTGTTCAAGTGAAGAGAAGAGATCTTGCGAGGTAACTTAGTTATGAGGTAAGAGGTCGACCCTGCTACCCTGTATCGTAGAATGCTAGAGCAATATGACTATGCAGGCTAACAAGAACAAAGACAAGAGATGGTCCCCCACTATCCCATGGTGTGCTTGAGCTGATAGTGATGGTCATGTGGGGCAACATAAAAGCAAGGAAAACAAAGTTCCTCGACATCTCGCTAGAACATAGGGTGAAGGAAAAGGTGTGTGTGGGGCATGTAGAAGAAAGAAGCGGTGGCTCCCTGTCATCCCGTAAGATGGAAAAATGAAATGTGATGGTCGCTCAGGGCAGCAAAAACAAAGAAGCTCAAGGCTCCCCGCTATATTGCACCATGCAAGACGGTTATGCAATGACCCTTCAGGGTAAGTAAGAAAAAGCATAAAGAGGCTCTTGCTATCCCGCAACATCAAAGACCGAAGTCCAGAAGCATTGCGAGGCAAGTTAAATGAACAAGAGAGGAGCATCTCATTATCCCACACCATTCAAGATGTATGTGCAATGATCTTGCAGGGTAAGAAGAACAAAGGTAGGAGGTGCTCCCCGCTATCCCGCAACTGGGAAGCATAGATGAAAAAAGAGTTTGTGAGGCATCAAGAAGTAGAATGTCTGAAGCATCCCGCCAGCCCGCACTGGTTAAATGAGCTTGAAAATGATGATGTGGGGCAATGAAGGGAAAGAAGATAGTGGCTCCCGCCATTCTGCAGGCATACATGCAGTGCGTATAACATGAAGATTAGTTGTAGTATAGAGTTCAACAGATTTGAGTAGTCTGATAGTTCACATGAGCGTTGCCTGAGTTTGAACCAATGACATGGCATGTATGGAGCGAATCAAAGGTCACTTGTCAAAATGATGAATGGTTATTTTGCCTCATGTCAGCTTCTTTGTGCTATATCGATATGTCACTTTTCGATGTGATCACATCAACAAAGAGAAGCGATATGTTCTTTTTGGTGAGACTCTCCATTTCAGTATGACTCTATTCGGCTTGTGAACACTCTCTTCGCTACACCGAAATGTATTCTCTTCAGTGTAATTGGCTCGAGTTGTCTTGTTGACAAAGTATTTGCTTCGATGTGTTTTGTGGTGTTTTCTGTCGATACCTTTGGAGTTTGGTGTAATATGGCACTTTGTCATGACCCAAATTAGCCCATGTGGACCTTGGAAAACTATAGCAATAGAGCTCCATTTTGTTGTGATGGATTTGTTGTCTAAGCAAAATTGTATCACAATCTTAATAGACCGAATTCGATGTCTTGTGAGTGCAGAATGAGATGGGGATTGTTGAATGGTCCATATTGGCAATTTATCGAAGTTGACCAGATTCATGGACTGTCCACATGAGGACGTGGTGCACATAGAACCAATGAATGTCCACTCGAATGTCATATAAATTGCTTGCAGAGATGGAGTTCATTAATGAGGTAGATTTCTATCCAGTCCAAGCAGGTCGAGAGGAGATTAACTTGCATTTAATGGAGGCCATGTTGCAGTTTGTTAAGAGGCTCGAGAATATCCATGACAGAGACATCAGACTAAGGATTACTAAATATAGTAATTTATGCTTACAGATATAATTTGAATATAGAAGGATGCCAAGAGGATGCATTTATTATTGACGACTATTTGATTGAGAAGAATGTACAGAGAATCCAATCAGCTTGCAGACATGATCTCTTGGGAGCTCGAGAAGACTTAGTTTTGAAATGCTCGTCTTAGAGTGAAATTTGGAGTATACAGAAATGATCGTAAGGAGATAGATTTGAAGTGATATGACTGAAGTGGTTGAGTTCAGTTGGCAGAAATAACGAGATGTATTCTAAATGTGTGGAGTTGAGTTGGCAAGAAAGTGAAGGTGAGATAAAAGGAAGAGAGCTTGTAGAAAAGAAAAAGTGTATAGCAGCAACTGAACAATGAAGTGTGCAGTAGAGAGAAAAGATCCAAAGCAGAGTAGAGAAAGAAAACTGAACCAAGCAGGGATAGTAGAATGCAGTTGTGAATAACAAAGACTAACAACCAGGCAGAGTGTAGAGATGAGGCAATTAACACAGTGGGCTATACACACTGTGAGAGGCAAAGAAAGACAATTGAATCGAGCAGAGGTCAAAAGGGTTGGATGCAGAGATAAGAAGAGGACAAAGAGGAGAGAGTAGAGAATAAGAGTACATATAGACAGAAACCAGAAAACTGAGATTGAGGCCTAAGATTAGAAAACAAAAAAGAGTCATGGCAATCTCAAGAGTAGAACATTAAGGTGTTACAAAACCTCATTTGTAACAAGGTGCATAAATTGTATTTTTAATCTATCTTCATTGTAATCTCTGAGTGAGTGATCAGAACAGGGGTTGGTGCTCCTTTGGGTTGCTGCCCATAAACTATAGGGTTGGTGCTCCTTGGGTTGATGCCCCAAAATTTGTAATTAGTGATTTACTTGTGAGGCAAGATTGGAGTAGTAAATGTTGGAATCCAATAAAACTGAGAGGGGGGGGGGGGTGAATCAGTGTTATACTAGAATGATCAATTTTAGCCTTATTAAAACATGCATACACCAACCAGTATACCGGTACATACATAATTGAAAGAAGTAAAGCAACCAATAAGCCAATCACATAAATGAAAACCATAACACACAAAATTATACATGGAAAACCTCAAAGAGGAAAAACCACGGTGGGATTTGTGACCCACAATATCAATCCACTAGCCATATGAAGAGATATTACAAAATATAAGGGGCATGCACTCACAGGAAGGCTTACAGCCTAGAGCACACTGCTCAATCACAAAAGGAGCCTCACTGACTACATATAAATCCAAACTACAATCCAGAGAAGTGTTGAACTGCTAAGATAGCATCTTCTATGCCAGAATATAGTTCTGGTTTAAGCTCTGTCTGTTCTGGTCTGAAACGCTAAACCCTTTACTAGAATAACCCTTACATAAATATCCTCACATACATAATCTCTCTGATTTATTCTGCATTGTATCACATTCGCATATCTATAATCTCCTATTTCATGTCGATATCAAAATGATCTAATCCAACTGACCTATATACCCTATACAACTTATCATGCCTTATGTTGGCTTACAAGGATAATTACAATATCGAATTATATGTTGGCTAGATAACATGAATGCATAAATATTAAAAAACAATTGCCGATGCTGGATCCAAGAGATGTCAGCCTCCAATACGGATAACCATATTCTTAACCATGTCGTGTTGCATTGTCGGTAACCAAAGAAATCCTTCTGTCCTATTGGTGTCGGTGTCGATGAAGTGTCTGTGAAATGCCTCTCGGTACACAACTGAACCAAAACATGAAGCCAGAATAAGATACCATGTTGCCATCAATGACAACACAGTGAAACCAACCAATTGAGTGTCAATTGCCAACAGTAAACTCCAACAACATTTCTCACCGAGGTTTTTCCCCACTGTGAGTTTTCCTCGTATATTCTTGTGTTATGATTTTGCTTCGTGTGTGTGTGTTAATGTGTTTAATATCTCTGATCATAGTTCATGATTATTGTGATTAAATATTAGATCTTTAAGAAGTTAATTTTTTTTATCACCACTTATTCAACCCCTTCTTAGTAGTCGATTATGTAGATACCAGTTTAGGACCAGACATCACTATCGTTATGCCAAAATCTTGAGCTATCAACGAATGGGAGAGTTGCCAAAGAAACGTATCCACAGTAGGCGGGAGGAAGCACACGTCGTGAATCCCAAAGAAGATGTTGACCCAATCGACAATCTCCCCCTCAACACCGACTGATGGTTCCATACCAACGGAATGAGGGAGGCCTCCTAGGATTCGAACCCGTAACCCAACACTCTAATACCAATTTAAGGAACACAATGGACTATTGAGAGGGGGATAAATCAGTGATAATAAACAAATTTAACTTCTTAAATATTTAATCTTTAATCACAATAATCATAAACTATGAGCAGAGATATTAAACAAATACACGCACACGCACAGAGAGCAAACTCATAACATAAGAATATATGAGGAAAACCCACGGTGGGGAAAAAACTCAATGAGAAATGTTGTTGGAGTCTATTGCTCCAATGCAGCCTCACAAGTAAATAATTGATTACATAGTTTGGGTCATCAACCCAAGGAGCACCAACCCCTATAGTTTATGGGAACCAACCCAAAGGAGAACCAACCATTGTTTTGAGCACCCACTCAAATATTACAATGAAGATAAAAAAAAAATATGCACCTTGTTACAAATGAGGTTTTGTAACACCTTATTGTTCTTCTCTTGAGATCAACATGACTTTTTTCTGCTCTTTGATCTTAGGCCTCAATCTCATCTTTTTTCTTTCTATCTATATTTGCTCTTATTCTTTGCTCTCTTCTCTTTGTCTTCTTCTTATCTTTGCATCCAACCCTTTGACCTCTGCTCGATTCAATCCTCTTTCTCTGTCTCTCACAGTGTGTATAACCCACTGTGTTATTTGCCTTAGCTCTGCACTTTGTCTGGTTGTTGGTCTTTGTTCTTCACGACTGATTTCAGTTATCCCTGCTCGGTTCAGTCCTCTTTCTCTACTCTACTCTAGATCTTTCCTCTCTATTGCACACTTCACTATTCGGTTGCTGCTATACACTTTTTTATTTTCTGCAGGCTCTCTTCCTTTTATCTCACCTTCACTTTCTTGCCAACTCAACTCCACACACTTGGAATACATCTCGTTATTTCTGCCAGCTCAACTCAACCACTTCAGTCATATCACTTCAAATCTATCTCCTTGCGATCATTTTTCTACACTCCAAATTTCACTTTAAGAGGAGAATTTCAAAACTAAGTCTTCTCGAGCTCCCAAGAGATCATGTCTGCAAGCTGATTGGATTCTCTGTAAATTCTTCTCAATCAAATAGTCGTCAATAATAATTGCATCCTCTTGGCATCCTTCTGTATTCAAATGATATCTCTAAGCATAAATTACTATATTTCATAATCCTTAGTCTGATGTCTTTGTCATGGATATTCTCGAGCCTCTCAACAAACTACAACATGGCCTCCATTAAATGCAACTTCATATCCTCTCGACCTGCTTGGACTGGATATAAATCTACCTCACTAATGAACTCCATCTCTGCAAGCAATGTCTATTGGCATTCGAGTGGACATTCATTGTTTTTGTGTGCACCACGTCCTCATGTTGACAGTCCATGAATCTGGTCAACTTCGATCAATTGCCAATGTGGACCATTCAACAATCGCCATCTCATTATACACCTACAAGACATCAAATTCGGTCTATTAAGACTGTGAGAGCATTTCGGTCAGACAATGAATCCATCACAGTTAAATGGAGCTCTATCGCTATAGTTTTCCAAGGTCTGCAAGGGCTGATTTGAGTCATGGCGAAGTGTCATGTTACTCCGAACTCCAAATGGGTGTTGACAGGACACACCACAGGTCACACCAAAGTAGGCACTTCATCGAAAAGATAGTGATCCAAATTACACCAAAGAGAATACATTTCGGTGTAGAAGAGAGAGTCTTCACAAGCCGAACAGAGTCATGCTGAAATGGAGAGTCTCACCAAAAATAACAGATCGCTTCTCTTTGTTGATGTGATCACATCGAAAAGTGACATATAGATATAGCACAAAGAAGCTGGCAGGAGGCAAAATAACCATTCATCATTTCGACAAGTGACCTTTGATTCACTCCGTACATGCCATGTCATTGGGTCAATTTTGGTCAATGCACATGTCGACTATCGGACTACTCAGATCCATTGAATTCTATATTGTGACTAATCTTTGTTTTATACACACCACATGTATGCCTGTGGAAAGGTGGGAGCCACTATCTTATTTCCCTTCATTTCCCTCCATCATCATTTTCAAGCTCATATAACTAGTGTGGGCTGGTGGGATGCTTCAAACATTCTACTTCTTGATGCCCCGCAAACTCTTTTTCATCTATGATTCCCAACCGCGAGATACTGGGATGCTCCTCTCTTGTTCATTTAACTTGCTCGCAGTGCTTCTGGACTTTAGTCTTTGACGTTGCGGGATAGCGGGAGCCTCCTTCTTCTTTTTCTTACTTACCCCATAAGGTCGTTGCACATCCATCTTGCATGGCATGGGATAACAAGGAGCCTTGAGCTTCTTTGTTTTTGCTTGCCCAGAGGAACCATTGCATTTCACTTTTCCATCCTACCGGATGGCGGGGAGAGACTGCTTCTTTTTGTTGGCAAGAGACACTACATTAATGATTACATGTTGTCATTGATAGTAACTTGAGTCAACTTGAGTCAGATATCCAATCCGCAACCATGATTGAGGTCCAGTAAGGTCTAGTGAAAATAACAAGTCATCTGGCAGAATGTACAGTGTTGTGGTTAGTGATTCAGTTGTGTTGAGTATTTACTATTGCGGATCTTAGTAAAGCATTGTGGTTGTGTTATATGCATTATTCCTGGTTTGTGGCATTTGGTGATAAGTTTTGAGTAAGTTGGAAGATCTGGTAGAACAATGTTCATTGGTTGTAGCGTGTGATGATTTTGTTGGCAGATCATGCGGAGTGATTTTGGCGGTTGTTTGCATGGTTGAGGTTGTTGAGCCAACATATGGGAAGCGTGTGGGCATTTTGTTTTGGTCCGCTTGATTTTTTTTATCGCATTTGAGCCGACTTGATTAACACGTTTCATTTGTGTGTTATGCAGTTTTGGGGCCGACATGGAATTGATCTAATTTGTTGTTGTGGATATATTAGGGATTAATTTGATCATTGGATAGATCAATGGTTATGTGTGAAGTGTGTATGAGTGATTGTGTGCAGTTGGAAGATTGGTGCTCCGATATATTGCAGAATATCAGAACATAGCAGAGTAGCGGAGCAGAGTGTGATTGTATGTTTTGTGCTTAATCGTAACTATACTCAGGCATTTGTTGATTATATCAAATAGTCCAAAACATCTTGTATCTTTTATAATCATTTTGTAAGGGATGCCAGCCTTTCGGGTTGTATCCCTTACTTGTAATTGAGTAGTGAGCTCTAGGCAGCGAGTCTGAATGGTGTATTCCTCTTTTGATATTTGTATACTTCTAACAGAGTATATTAATATTATGGGTTTGAATCCCACCATGGTTTTTCCCTTAACCGGGGTTTCCACGTAAAAATTTTGGTGTTATGGTGTTGTTGATCTTGACTTTGTGTTTCTGCACTTTACTTCTCTTTATTTGCATTTAGTGGTTGTAAGATCAGATCATTAAAGTTAAAATTTGTTGAACACGGATTCACCCCCTCTCTCAGTGTTCCCCTAATTTCAACACTTTCTTCTACATGCCCCACACACACCTTTTCCTTCACCCTCTGATCTCGTGGGGATGGCGGGGAACTTTTTTTGCCTTGCTTTTATTTTTCCCTACACAACCATTACTCTCAACTCAAGCACACCGCAGGATAGGGGGGGACCATCTCTCATCTTTGTTCTTGTTAGCCTGCATGGTCATATTTCTCTTGCATTCTATGGTGTGGGGTAGTGGGGTCGACCTCTAACCTCATAACTAAGTTACCCTACAAGATCTCTTCTCTTCACTCGAACACACTATGGGATCCCACATTCACACATCACCATCAAGTAGAACCAACACATAGTTACCAACTGGACATCTGTAGACACTTGGATAACGTGGGCCCGACTATCAGGGGTCGGAGGTCGGTGAAAGTCAGAATTGAGAACAAAAGAGATACACTTCCACTTTTCTAGTCAGATGTGATAGGCCGATAAGACACACATTTATAGCAAGACCCACACTGTTTGAGGGATACATCCGGTGGCTGCCACATGGCACATCCAAGCCCGAAGAATGATGGTCCCATACAATCACAATGCAGCCCAAAGGATTCAATCAACAACAAACATGTGGACACCAATGAGGTCGATCGAGGCCCCACCATCTCGGTATAACATATACCATCCACCAAGAGGAAGCAAGTATCATAGCCAAAAGAAATGTCTTGCTGAAAAAGATAAGTGGCCCCCATACAAACATTGCATAGACCGTGGACCAATAAAAGGTCGCCACTTGAATTCTTGTAGACATGGAGCGAAGTGGGCTTGACAAGTCCCACCAAGGGGAAAGCGATGTCGGTGTAACATAGCATGATCGCCTAAGCATAAAGTGAATCTTGCTAAAAGGAAAACTCACATTGAAAACAAGATATGTCAGCGAGACATCCACTCTGTCTCATCAAAAACTGTCATCAAAGGGATTTTTCACCAATTTCATTCTGCAACAAGAATATGTCGTACCCAAAGAATTAAGCACATTGAGAGGCTAACACAAAACTATGATGCCACACTATTTTCACCTCTGTCACCTGCAACATTTGTGTAGAATAAGACGACGTGTTATGCACAACTGCATAACCTATATGTTATGTGCTTCACCTGTCTGCAACTATTCTCTTGTTGACATCAATGACCTTGTTTATAACATGATCAAATCAATCCATGCACACACACATGTTGACATCAATGACAACCTCGATGCTAATAGGGCTTAACTGACCTTTCAGGCCCATGCTTGTGATGGAATGGTGTTCATGGATGTGTCTCACGTACCTTGCGTATATCAAGGACACCCCTAGCTTTCCTATATCAACTAAGATAGAAGACTTCACCAACCACTACATTGGTGCAGGGGATGCAGATCATACCTCAAATTTACTCACGATGTACTTATTTGGGTTGAGATAGGAATCTTTTGGTTGGGCTTATCTAGCCTCCTTAAGAGAGAGCAAAGGGAAATCTCTTTATAGGCCTGAAGCTCTAGCTATCAACCCTTTGCAGTATTAGTGCTTGCGCTATGAGCCTAGTGTAGCAAATATTCCTACTTGTCTAGCATAGGCATGTGAACATTTTTGGCATGTTTCCTTGTGCATATCCAATATTTATCTTCCATCAGTCCAATTTGAGTCATCTTTTGTCTTCCTATTCTATATCTTCAATCTTCTTGTCATCTCAATTAGTCCAATCTATCATCTTCATCCTTTAGCGGATTTTCTCCCTAGTTTGGTAGATTTGTCTTTCCTAGTCCATTATTCTTCCAGCAAATCCACCTCCTAGTCTGGTGGATTCGTGTTCCTAGTCAATCCTTCCTTCAGCGGATTTGCTTCCTAATCCAATGGATTCACCTTCCTAATCAGTCCTCCCTTCAACGGATCTACTCCCTAGTCTGGCGAATTTGCCCTTCCTAGTTGGTCCATCCTTCAATAGATCTACTCTTTAGTCCAACTGATTCACCTTTCTTGGTCACTCCATCCTTCAGCGAATTCGCTCCTTAGTCTAGCAGATTTGCTCTATCATTTGGCAAATTCGCCTTTCCCATTCATCTTTGTCCTTCAACAGATTCACCTTCTAGTCTAGCAGATTCATCCTTCCTAATATGTCCTCTCCATCCTTTAGTGTATTTGTTCCTTAGTACAACAGATCTACTCCATAGTCTGGTGGATTCGTCTTTCTTAGTCCATCCGTCCTCCAACAAATATTCTGTCATATAGCAGATTTGTCTTTCCTAGTCCATCCATCCTCCAACGGATCTTCTTTGTCATCTAATGGACTCACCTTTTGTAGTCCATCCATCCTCTAGCGGATCTTCTTTGTCATCGAATAGATCCGCCTTTTCTAGTCATCTCCATCTTCCAGCGAAATCACCCTATTATCTAGAGAAATCACTTTGTCGTTTAGTGGGGCTGAGTATACTTAGTGTAGTCACTATTTAGTCATTCTAGCAGGTTCATCCCATAGTCCAACAGGTTCATCCTATCTTTTTATGGACCCACCCCTATCCACAAATCCAAACCATCAATCGAATCAATGCTTATTAGTGCCTGACCTCATGTCTCTGAGTTGATCATGCCTGCATCTGCATCTACCATCATCCTTTTTCCTTTGCTAAGAGTAATCTCGTCTAGAGTAGGCTAATCTGTTGTTGTTGACAAAGCACCCCTGTCTAGAGGTTTGGTTGACATTGACTATCCCATTGCCTAAGAACATAAGTTTGTTTTAGGTGATAATGCCATTCATCAAAGTATCGGTTAGGCATTTCAACTCACATCCGAGTGTTGAAAGTAACAAACTTTGTACTTGCAAATTTCTTATTCTCTTCCTGATGCTAATGTTCAGAGTTTTTATTGTAAATTTATAAACGTAAATTAGAGATAAGATATTGTTCATGAAATTTCCTTCATTCGCACAATTTTGCGCAACACTTTGTGATTATCAACTTTTAGTTAGTCAACATAAAGGTTCATCTATGGATCTAGTTGACAAATCTGAAGAGGCTCCTCACAATTATCAAGAATTTAAGAAACAAAATAAAAAATCCATTCAAATAAATGCTCATTCTTCTAATATCATTGAAACCCAATTTGCAACTACAACACCTCTTATTGCGACTCACTTTTCTTCGAGACCAAAGAATTGACACTTTACACTACTTTTTGAGTCCTTACATTCCATTATGCTTCACTTTCTAAACAAAAATTTGATAAAGCTTCACCCCATCCATCCTGCAGATGCTTCCAAACCTTTATCTCCTTTTAACCCTAAGGCCTTTTGTCAATATCATCATACTCCTAGACATGATATCGAGTGATGTATGTGTGAGACATGAATTCCAAGACCTCATTGACTCAAATATCATACAAGTGAGATGGTGTGAAAGACAAAGGAAATAAATTTATAGCACCTCCTAATCAAAAGTTGCAGATTTTCACTAATCATCTATTGTTTCATTCCACAAATGTTGTAAAGACAAATTCTGGTTACTAGTACAATAATTCTCAAACCAACCAAGCAAAATATTTAGTTAATGTGATCGAACCTTGTCCTAAACAAGAGAAACCTAAACCTAAGCTTGAGCATAGCATTACCTTCACCCAAAGTGATAACTCAATGCATGCAACTAATGGACCACTATACATTGTTGCTAGAATTAATGACAAACCCATGTGTGGGGTGCTCATTGATCTAGTATGCATGGTAAATGTGATTATAGAAGAATTTATTTGAACATATGAATTATATCAAGACACTTCTGATACATCAAAAGTCTTAATCAAGGTGCATGATGGTTTCACTTGTCCTACTATTGGGTCTATAATCTTTCAAGTTAAAGTTGGACCAAAAACCTTAGATGTGCCCTTTACCATAATCCCTACCTTGGACCAATTTCATATGAAGTTGGGTCATCCTTATCTTACTTCCATGAAAGTAGTCACTTCTCAAGTTCATAAGTGTTTGAATTTCTCATTTGAAGAACTAGTGCATACTATATTTCATAGTGGGTTTCAACCCTTGTCTAGAAATGAAAAAAATTACACTTACAGTTGGGAAATTAATTGACTTATCCTTACGTAGTTCCATGTGTCCTACTAAAACTACTACCCGTAAGGATCCTATGATGTATATGGATAAAGAAGTAAAATAGCTTGCCCCATAGGTAACGAATGAACCACATCTTATACCAAGAATCCTTCTCCTCCCTAGAGTCTCTAGTCTATATGTTGTGTTTCTGCCTCCTCCATCTTGTTCATAGAGAAAATAAAGAAAAGGAATCGATATTAAGTGATACCCAACCTCCGTCTACATAAGCACTAAATTGTAATTGACAAAATCATAGTGCGAGAGTACACCATAGAAGATGTCATGCTATGGCTCATGGGATTGCAGCAAGAAGTGAGTCCTCTCTTAAGTATTTGGATGTTGATTTGGCCTTCAACCTTCCTTATCCTCACCTATTTTTAAAGATGATTCTTACCTAGCCCAACCTAATTGAAAGTTGAAGTTGTTGATTCCAAGGGATTCTTCTCCTCCTTCTATTTCACCACTTATGGTAATAAATTTGGATAATGATTATGATAGTAAGGTTAAAATTGTAGAGAAGGATTTCGATTTATCTTTGATGTTTTCTAAGGTATTAACTCTAGCTCCTAATGACACACATGGTGATCCTTAGAGAATGGTCCATGTTTGACACTAGACATAACTCCTTGTACTAGTATGTTATCACCTCCTTTAAATCAATACATAGTTTTTTTTTTAAGATCAGGTTTGATGATGCATATATGGTGAACCAATGTACATGTTGTTCCCATTTGTGAAAATTATACTATGAGAATTCAAAGGAACCCATGATCAAGTCTTCTTTGCATATAGCCAATAGTATGTATAGTCGGGTGTCCCTCACTTAGTTTCCAAAATATTTAGAATACCCAACTTCCCCTATGTGTCGATAACCCAACTCATCGGGTACTTGGTAGTCAGGGCACCCGACATTGTTTCCTTGGTTCTCGAAACAGCTGCAGGCCCGACTAGTATTTTAAAGGGTGTTTTCAAATGTTTTGAAGTCCGGCATATGGTCAGAAGTAGCAGGATCTTCCTCACACTTGACAATCAAAATTAATGTGTTCAGAGGCGCCCAATCCATACTTCATGTCAATGTCATACGAGTCGGGAGATCGTGGTTTTCAGAGGCGCCCAATCCATACTGTATCTCAACACATGCTATAGTATTTCAAATTGAAATACATTGGCAACTGGATTTCTTTGGTGTTTTGAAACCAAAAAAAATGGATGAGTGTGCTGGTGGAGTGACAAATCAGAATCTCGGAGTCTCGTTTATGGATACTTCTTCAGAACAGGAAATGTTAGGTGTAACTGTGTTTGCATACATTAGCGCATCAAGACATTTTCAGATGCTCGAGTCGTGTCTACTTTTAACATCAAAGAGAGAATTTCTTTGCCAACGACACCAGAGATGACAACGTTGTCCATCAGAGACTGATTATTCAGATTTATTGACTCCCACAGATGAGATATTACTCGGCGGGGTTGTCACAAATTTCAATGCTTTCTTTACCAGTGTGATCGGTGATGCCATTGTTTCAAGACTAGGGATAGAGGAGTTTCCATGAGTATTTTGTGCAATATTTGATACCATTAAGAAAGCAGTGATATTGGCAGAATGTCTCGACATTAAGAACACCAGACCATGTCATGAAGACGAAGGGGAACAAGAAAGTAATTTATGTTGAACACCCTTTAGAATTATTTCGTCTTAATTGTGTATTTCCGAAACCAAGGTATATGGGAAGGAAATTTGTCTTTTCTTATTTCCAAAGAATCAGTTACTTAACTGAAAAGTCGTGAGAAACTGAAAAGTCTCCAGGAGGGCTATTCACTGGGGGAATTTTTAGATTTGGAAAGGACGGGGGATAGATAGTTTTTCTGCTTTTAGTCTTGATTTATTGTACAGAAACAGAGGCTTTGAACTCTGTAATTTTATCCAAGAAATAAGGAGGAGTTTATGAGACTTTGTGCTTATTTATTTTTCTTTGTGGCTGCTATTTTCTGAAGTTAGTTTAAGTCATTCTTGGATAATTTGATTTGTTATGATAGATTATGAATGTGGATTTGATGAATTTTGAATCGTAAATGTTTATACAATCTGAAAGGGATTGTTATCGTTTTCTTGTTTATTTCACGTGGTTACTATTTTTGGGTGTGGGTAATTAAACTTTGTTTCATTTATCTTCATTCACTTTCTTTTAAATCAGTTTTCCGCATCTTCTTTCATGGTTATGGGTAGATGTTAGTACCTTTTCTGCTTTCAAGTTAAAAGCACACTCTATTTTATTCATTGCACATCTTTGAAGGTAGTTGCGTCTTGTAAAACAAGCAGAGAGCACTCACGAATACCGTTGCAAGTGACTTAGATGTTGGTTGGATGTGTTACTTCTGTGGGCAAAAGAGTATTGCATCAAAGTGACAAATCTATTAACCAACATAGTCATAGCTCCTTTAACATCTTTCTCATGATCTCTTTATAATGATGAGCAAGATTTGATGGAAAAGGATTTGTTATAAACTAGCTCACACATGCAGTTCCTTTTTGTCTTTTTGTGTTTTCTTGCATGTAATGTGATTCCATGTGATGTGTTGCTTGGCATATCTTTTATTTGTTAGGTTCTCTTTGGATGACCCTTAATGCTTCGTTGGCACAAGGATACAAAGGAACCGATTTTTTTGTGGCATTGCTCTATTTGTATCTTTATTCTTCTATTTATCATATACATGTGTCATAAATGTGCTTGTTGTAAAGTTCTCTTGTGTTGTCTTTTGGGAATGGTGCAAAGCATTGAGAAATTTTAGGAATCAATTCAAAACAATCATATTGATATACATTATTTATTTTATGCACATACTAGCCCCAAATCTTTGGATCCCTTATGTGATCTTGTGCATTGTTGTTTGTATGTGATATTGTCTCAATTTGTCTATGTTTGGGACATTTTGTTGTTGCAACATGCTTGTATTCGAATATATACTACCTTAAAGGCAATTGCTCTTGGTTGGCATGCATTCCTCTATGCATTCCAATTTGCACACACCATGAGATTGGTTGTACACTTTGACCACACATCATGAACTTGTTGTGTTATTGCAACATCCCTTTTTGCAACATTCTACCAAGATTAACCAACAAATAGAGAGTTTTACTTGACCTTGTAATCTCCATTGGCATGAGGCTCACCTAGCATAACACAACTTGCTATCCCTTGTGAGACCTTCACTTGTTCATGAGCCACCTAGCATAACACAAATTGCTAGCCTTATGATTCCTTGTGGACATGGCTCCTAGTAAGTATATGAGGATCTTACTAGTCCTAGAGGCCATGCTTTGTTTGTTTCTAACATGAATCCTAATAAACTTATCTGAGGATCTTACTAGTCCTAGATGTCATGCCTTCTCTTTTTAATATGGATCCTAGTGAGAATATGTGGATCTTGCTATTCCTAGATGCCATACCTTTGTGTTGTGTATGCTCCATGTGTGTTACCAACGTTGATCATATTGCTCAATTTGCACTTTCCTTTTATCTTGATGTTGTAGATTGACAAGATCTTAAGTCTTATGGGCTACTGCCTTGCCAAACTCAAAGTTATCTTGTCTCTTCAATGTCTTGATGAAATAGTCTTTGGCTTCTTTGTACTTTACAAAGTATGAGCATAAGTTCATATTCTCACTAAAGCAAGGACTAAATGTAGTGTCGTAAATTTTATCCCCTTACAATCTCACACTAGGTTTGGACCCACCTCAACAGTTGTGCCTAATTTATGCCTATTTGTGCTCATCTTAGGGACTATTTCCATAACTTAGTGCATTACCCTATTTAAGACCTTTTTCATGGCTCAATTTGCTAGGACTAGGGAGTTGAGTGCCCCTGTCCATGCAAATTGGACCCAAATTTTGAAATATGAGTGTCGACTATGCAAATAGTATGAGTTTTTCCTTTGATGTCAACTTCTCCAAAAATTAAAATTGAATTTAGGTGTAAGTTTCATATAAATACAACTTCTCTCATTTCAAACTCCTATCAAGTTTAATCCACATCTAGCAAGTTCAATTAAGCATAATCAAGCAATTCAATTACAAATCTACAATCGAGAAGCAAAGCATTCAAGCATACAACTTTGTTACAACAATCATGATAAATTGCATTGTGTTTCTCTATGATGAAAGTATGCACTAACAAACCCTAGCAACATCAAGCCTTATGTGAGACTCCATGCCAAAAATTTCATACTTGAGATAATATTTATCAATTTTGCATTTCCATTATTGTTGAGTCTTTGTTCTACTAAGGACACACACTCTTTTCCATCATCATATTTGTTGTGGAGGTAGGAACACCAACACGAGGTTTGACTTAGGCAAGCCCCTATACAACTCAACCCTTTTTCCTTTTTTTTGTGTGCGAGTCTGATCCGACAAAAAAAGTGATATAGGAGCACAATGCATATTGTCACAGGTTGCGATGACTTTTGAAAATTCAAAAACACTTGGACTCGAGCACCCAACACCCATATCTGACTATATTAGGCTAGAGACAAACCTACAAGGCCTCCTAACTACATTCTTGCCCCTTTGTCAATCACAAACATCTTCAAACTAGGGCGCCCAACACTTCAATCTAACATATTTCTCTCTACTTTTTAGATCCACGTCCCTCTTTGCATCTCTTTTCCAAATCAAGGTTATTGTCTATTATGTGTTATATAATTTACTACTATTGCTAAAAAATCTCATGTTTTCATCAACAACCATAGATCTTGTACGCAGACTTCACAATCTCAATTCCATTGCAACAAAACGAACATAATCCAAGTGTTCAACTCTTCTACTACAACTCTAGTTCGACCTATTCATGTTCCCGATTCTATGTAATGGATATTTGAGATCTCAATTTGCATCCATAGGCCAAGGATCTTCTTTTTATACACATCATATTTGTACCTTATATTGGATTCATTAGCCAAGATGCCTTGTCATTTTGCATGTATCTCATTTATGGTATGACTAGTTACCTTTGGTTTCTTCCCATGGCTCTTATTCTTCCACGAGGGCTTCACTTAGTGAACTTGGGTTATATCACCTGCGTCATGACATACTAAAGAATCCCCCTATTTACAAAAAATATTGCCCTAAACTCCTTTTTTTTCCACCCCCTCCCAATACACAACCTGAATTAAAAGCCCCCCTATTTGCGCAAAATATTGCATTTTTCATAGCCCGAAATAAAAACCCACCTATTTTCACCATTGGGCAATATATTGCACCCTCATTTTTGGAATATTAAACCCCCCAATATGAACGCACATGCTATGATATTGCCTATTTAGTGAAGCCCCTGTGTATTCATCACCTCATACATCAAGGGTAGGACCCCCCAATTTCAACGGGGCATGAAAAAGCCATTTAGGCCCAAGTAAAATGTGAAAAGTAACATGGATATTGAGATTAGGAAGTAATTTCAATCATTATATTGAATGAAAGGATTATATGAGTATACCCTAGGTATGGAAATATATTTATAATATAAAAGGGAAACCCTGTATCATGAATAGAGCACTCTTGAGATGTCTGCCCCATGAAGATAGAGGGGTTCACATCGTATGTTGAATGGAGGGGGTTGAGACACTTGAGCCAACCCCAAATTGTGGAATTACTTTAACCACCCAAGAACAACTAAGCCAATCTTTAAAGCCCAGGTGAAGGAAATAATACTTGCAATTCTTCTAGCCACCCCCATAGAACAACACCCTATAACCCCAACCAAATGGTGATGTCACTCAAAGACAAGACAATTGAAGTAGTCATCAATTGAAGAGAAGCCTTATGATGGGTAGATGTCATTCCCAAATATTTAAGGCCTATTATAGATAGGGCTAACTAAAATGCCATTCCTCAGCACACATCCCCCTATCCCTAGAACTTGAAATGATGCTAACTAAAATTCTTTATAAAAGAAATGTCAATCAAAAAACCTAACATCGTATGTGAAATGACAATCTAATGACAACATTTACTTTTTGAGGGGATTATCACATAGACAAGACTAATACGCCTATCTTTAAAAAAAATCTATCAAAAATACACCAATATATACCCTTTCTCATACATCTATTAAACTATTATATATATATATATACATATATATAGATATATATATGTATATACATATACATATATATATGTATACATATATGTATATGTATATGTATATGTATATACATATATATACATATATATAGATATATGTATATACATATATATATCTATATATATGTATATGTATATGTATATACATATATATACATATATGTATACATATATATATGTATATACATATGTATATATATATATATGTACATATGTACATATATATATACATATGTACGTATATATATGTACATATAGATATATATGTACATATATATGTACATATATATATGTACATATATATATATATGTACATGTATACATGTACATATATATATATACATGTACATATATATATATATATATATATGTACATATGTACATGTATATATGTACATATATATATATATATGATGTACATATATATATGTACATATATATATCTATGTACATATATATATCTATGTACATATATACATGTACATATATATATATATGTACATGTATATATGTACATGTATATATGTACATATATATATATATATATATATATATAATATATTTTAAATATTATTAAGTTTAAATTTTACTTATATTTAAATATGTAATTAATGACGAGAGCATTCTACAATGACAGTATGGGGTGTAGTGTAATGGTGCGTGTTATTGTTAACGAAAACTCTTACCTTTTAGCTTGGATTTGATGACCATTTACATGTCAAAATATTAATATTAATTATAAACATACTATTTTAAAAATAAACACCACATAAAAGCAAAGATATGCCCTCACAAAATTATAAGTTTTAAATAGATGTATAAATATAAAATATCAAAATATTTAAAAAATAAATAATCTACCATTTCATAATTACAATGTATAACAAATATTTTCTTTAAATTATTAATCGACATAACAACAATTCAGTTAAAAAAATACTTTATAAATTCCTATTTTTAATATTTTTTAAAATAATGATATGAAGTTTAAAATTTAAATATAAAAATGAATGTAAATAACCGAATTTTACAAATTAAAATAAAAAAATTGTATTAGAGAAAAAATAAACAATGTAGATACAAATAGCATACATATCTTTAATGTATCCTTAAAATTATTTTATTTTTCTTTAAATTATTTTTACATACATTCAAATTTTATTTTATTTACATTTTGTTTGTCCTTCACTGATATAATTTTTAATCTAATTTATAAAGTTCGATTATTTACATCTAATTTTTTATATTTAAATTTTAAATTTCTTATCATTATTTCAAAAATAATTTAAAATAAACCGTAGAAATGGCGAGCAAAGGTGGCGAATTTGGCAGAGGTAGCGGCAACGGCAGGCTTCTAACCGGCGAGTAGATTGAAGTGGTTCCAATCAATGGCAAGGGAGGTCGAGGGAAGATTAGATCATGGAGCAATGAAGTTGACAAAGCCTTTCCAATCGAAGCAATAAGGAACCATACTACTGACAAGCGACCAACTTTTAAATCGTCAGCGTGGAATGATCAAACCCCAGGCCGACCGTGGAAGGTGGATGCACCTAATCCTGTGTGGAGAGGAAGGAGGGATCTTAGAACACAGAAGAAATAAGATGTTAGTCACCCCTACACAAATAGTAATCTCGGGCCAATAAATTCGCAAGCATGGAAGAACAACGACTTTTCTTGGAGCAATGATGGTTGGTTTCGATCTGCGAAGCTTCCTGCTTCTGATTTGGCGCACAATTGGAACTCAATCTTAAAATTTAATCCCTTTGTATTGGAGACAGGAACATTTAACATCCCTAATGGTCATAAGAAAGATTTCAACCCTCCTTTGGGTTATGGCCCTAATAAGTTTTGGAATGGAGGTTTAGGCAAGACAGAGCCTCGCGAGCCGATCGAGCAGAGGCCTGGCGCTCCACTGCCCCAACCAGAAATCAACGATCTAATTTGGATCGAGTTGGGAAAAATGAACGTGGGCGAAGATACCAATCAGCGGTTTATCCAGACATCCACAAATCGGTAAGGAAAATCTCGAGACACGTTATTTTGGATGATAACAAGATCAATTTGGCTAGCTCAAATCTTAAAGATTTCTGTTTTTTACTAAATGGGGTGGAGGCAAATGGTTAAGGGGTAATTTTGAGAAATGGTGTAGATCGCAATGGGGGGAGAATATTAACATTAATGTCCTTCTGAATGATTATTATCTGATTGAGTTTATGAAAAATGAGGACATGTTTAAAGCTAAAAATAAAGGTCCTTATACTTTGGACGAGATTGGGGTGCACATCATTGACTGGAAACCAAATTTTAATCCCCGGTTCCATTCCTTACCGGAAAACATAGTCTGGTTAAGGTTATACAACTGCGCATCGGACTATTGGCACATTGAGATTATTAAAGATATCTGCAAAGAGCTTGGCACCTTTGTATCTGTGGATGATATTATGGAGGATAGGGTTTGGGGTAGCTTTATTAGGATTTGCATTAACACCGGCCAGATTTCCAGTATCCCAGAGGAAGTCAAAATTATTGGTGTCGGTAAGGTTTGGATTCAAAGGATTGACAGAGAAGATCAGTTGCACCTTTGCCCCAAATGCTTCTCAAGGGAGCACATAGGTCTTGATTGCGAAGTTTCGGTCTCCATCCTTAAAAGTTATGCTTGTGTGCAAACTAAGTCGACTGACATGAAGTTATATAAGGAAAATACAGAAAAACGGGAAACAAATGATGTAGAACAATCCTCGGCTGCCAGTATGAAGGTGGGGGAAAAGAATAACCCTATTGTTAATTCTCCTCTTGTTGTGACTAGTCATCAACAGATCCTTACTAACAACAGTGAGAGTACTCAAACTCTTCTAAATCTCTTGGATGATGCTAAATCCCTTCAAAAGGATATTGCAACAGAGCTTGCAGCTTCTCTTTCCTCGATACCCAATAAGGTCGGTGACTTTAGTGTGATGGAGGATAAGATTATTTCCCCTTTGCCAGCTGATCCAATCGCCTCTGGCGATTTGGGCAAGAAAGCCCCCACCATTGACTTGGAAGAAGGAGAAATTGATTCCTCTGCCTCGGAATGGGAAGAAGATCTTGAACCGGTTGCCAACCTGATATTGGATAATACAACAAAAGGTTTTGGTAAGTCTGCATCACATATTATTGCACCAAACTTCAATCCAAAGGGCATAAGGGAGCGCAAATCAAGGAAAACAATGCTGAAAATTGCAGGCGCAGCTAGTGGGCAGTCCAAACTTAATTTAGGGAAGGGGAACCCCCTTCCCCAGGAACCATGAGACTACTATCCTGGAATGTCAGGGGCCTCAATGCCCCTGACAAATGGCACTTAATTAAGCGCTAGATTGATGAGACTAAGGGAGATATTTGGGTATTGCAGGAGACTAAATGGAGTCAGCCTGAGATTATAATAAAAATGAAAGCATGGAAACAATGGAAAGGTCTATTGAGGCAATCTGAGGGGGCCTCAGGGGGCATGGGAATAATCTGGAACCCTATGAATGTTCATGTCACTCTCCTTGGCAAAGATAAATATTGGCAGCATTGTTTGGTCACTAGTTTATGCAAAAATGAGAGTCTCAACCTATTTAATGTCTACGGACCTTCTATTGCCAATGACAAACGTGAACTTTGGGAACTCCTGTCAGACAGATTCCAAAATATTCCTTTGGGCACCTGTGTGTTTGCAAGCGACTTTAATGCTATCTTGGCAGGTAATGAAAAGAAGGGTGGTATTTGGAGGATTGGTATAGCTCAAAATGATTTCCAGGAATTTGTTGATAAGAATCAGTTATTGGATATTGTCCCAAAGAATGGGACCTTTACATGGACAAATAGGCGTACCGGTTTCACGGAAATTGCAAAGCGTCTAGACCGGTTTCTAGTTGCTGGTGATTGGCTAGCATAAAATCTTTTTCTTGAATCATCTATTCTACCCCTTGTAGGGTCAGATCATTTCCCTATTTGCCTAAATGTGTCTTTAAGACAATCTGAGGGTGCCAGTCCTTTCCGGTTTGAGTTGATGTGGCTCAGAGTGTCGGACCTACATGATTTGATAGCAGCATAGTGGAATGAGCCGGCTCTCGGAAACAACTCGAGGTTGTTCAAGCTAAATAAAAAGCTCAAGTATATTAAGATCAAAATCAAAGAGTAGAATTTGAGTCAGTTCCAAAACATCCATAAGGAGAAACTTAGGATTACGACAGAGCTGGAGGTTTTAACCAATTCTATTATAAATTTAGGCATGAATGATGAACTTTTCAGAAGGGAGAACTCTCTCAAGTCTGAACTAAATGAAATTGTTCGGCGTGAGGAAATTCACTGGAGGCAGAAATCTAGGGAACTTTGGCTTAAGGATGGGGATAGAAATACCAAGTTTTTCCACAGATCGGCTATTGCCAACCGTAGTAGGACCAAAATTTTGGAGGTTGTGAGACCGGATGTTAGTATTGCCAGAATTTATGAGGATATTGCCTAGGAAGCAGTAAGACATTTTGAATCTTTGATGAATGGCAATTGCCAGAGTGTTCAGGAAGCAAGAAACAAAATTCTAGACTCAATCCCCTCTATAATCACTAAAAGACACAATAAAGAGCTCTTTAAACCTATTGACTTAGAAGTAGTCAGGAAAGTTACCTTCCAGTTGAATCTTGATAAGACTCCAGGCCCTGATGGTTTTCCTGCAGCCTTTTTTTAGCATTTTGGGGACATTATTGCCCAGGATTTGCACCTAGCGGTAGAAGAATCCAAGAAAAAAATGACTATGCTGGGAGCCATCAATCACACCTTTCTAGCTTCAGTACCGAAAAAGAAGAACCCTCAGCAAATGGGTGATTTCAAACCAATTTCTTTATGCAATTCAGTATACAAAATAGTAACAAAGGTCATTGCTAACAGACTGAAACCTCTTCTAAAATATATTATTTCAGATGAGCAGAGTGGCTTTGCCCATGGTCGCTCTATTGTTGAAGGCATCATTACTACTCACGAAACCCTCCACACTGCTTCTTGTATGATATTAAAGCTGGATATCATGAAAGCCTATGATATGGTGGAGAGGGAATTTCTTGTAGAAGTATTGAGGAAATTTGGCTTCTGCAATGAATGGATCACTTGGGTCAGGAATTGTATATCAACCCCCAAATTCTCAGTTTTGATTAACAGTTCATCTCATGGTTTCTTCCCTTCAACAAGAGGTATTCGTTAAGGGGATCCTATGTCGCCATTTTTGTTTATAATTATGGCTGAAGCTTAGGTCGGCTGATTAAATCTCTTCACCATGATGGTCGCTGACTGGGAGTCAATGTGGCTACAGGAGTTGAACACTCAACCCACTTGCAATTTGTTGATGATACTATTCTTTTTGGAGCCTCTAGTAGAAGGGAGGCAAGGACCATAAATACATGCCTGGAAGACTATTGCAAGGCATTAGGGCAAAAAATCAACTAGAACAAGTCAGAAGTTTTCTTTATCAATACGTTGCCAAATATGCAAGGTGTCCTTTCAAGGATTCTCAATTTAAGAGTGGCAAACTTTCCAGGTAAATTCCTTGGGACTCCTCTTTTCAGTGGCTATAATAAGATTTGCTATTGGTCACATCTTATTGAGAAATGTAAAGCTAGGCTCGAAAATTGGAAAGGGAAGTGGTTATTATTTGTCGGTAAACTTACTATGATAAAATCAGTCCTCTCTACCATATCGGTTTTCTCCATGGCTTGCATGAAGTTACCGGTTGCTATAAAAGAAGACTTAATTACTTTAATGAGAAATTTCCTTTGGAATGGATCGGATGACAAAGGGAAGTTTCCCTTGATTGCCTGGAAAAAAATAAGTCAACCAAAAAGTGCAAGGGGTACTGGAATTCGACATATTTCTATTATGAATCTGGCTATGGGAGCTAAATTGGTGTGGGAAATTTGTAGAGGAGGTAATCAGAAGTGGGCAAGAATCCTAAAACACAAATATCTGGACTCACTTGAGCCCAAAAGGATTCTCATAGTTATCAACCTTCCTAGGGGCTCGGCCATTTGGAATTTTATTTTGGAGTGCAGAGAAATCATAAGCGATCAGGTCACTTGGGATGTTAGAAATGGGAGGAATGCATCCTTCTGGCTAGATTCTTGGAGTGGCGAAGAAGCCTTGTGTCATAACCCGACCCTCCAATCTATAATGAGAGAAACATGTCGGCTTTGGGGACACAAGGTTTGTGATTATGGTCATTCAATTAAGGAGAATGGTATTGATAAATGGGTGTGGAATTCTCTGGACCCCTTGGCCTTAACCCAAAATCAAAAAGATCTTTTTGCCGGTATTCTGAAGGATCGAATCATTCATCCATCCCTGGATGAGGACATCATTAGATGGTGTGGCTCCTTTGATGGTAAGTATAAGGTATGTTTTGGCTATAAATTGAAAGAAGTTGCAGTAGACAAGAAGGATTGGCCGGTTAGTCTATTTTGGCACAGACATCTTCTTCCTAAAGCAGGTTCCTTTGCTTGGATGGCTTTTCAGAAGAAAATCTTAACCAGTGAAAGACTCCTTGAACTGGGTATTAATGGACCTAGTAGATGTGTATTATGTCGGAATCAAGAGGAACAATTGACCACCTTTTGCTTCACTGCAAATTCTCCAGCAATTGTTGGTGGCATTTTATGGGAAGCTAAATCTGGTATGCCCTTTTCCAAAAGGTTTGGATGATTGGTGTCTACTATGGCCTAAATCAAAATACAAGGCGTTATTTGGGGACTTTTTTGTTATCCTACCCTCATTAATGATTTGGGAAATTTGGAAAGAAAGGAACTGAAGAATTTTCCAGGATAAAGAAATGGGCCAGTTAGCCCTCTGTGGGAAAATTGAGAACCGCCTAGGTTGAGCTCCTGAATGAATTGGTCATCTAAATCACTGAAAAAAAATCTATATACTGATTGGGATTGGAAGGTAAAGCTAGCATTCCCAAATTTGATCATCCCCTCGCTTTTCGGAAATGGCAATCCTGAAATACCGGCTAATCCAAGGTTGGATGTTAAATGGGTAGTCCCAGAACCAGAGTGGTATAAGATTAACTTTGATGGTGCCTCTGCAGGGAATCCAGGGCGGAGTGGTATTGGTTGTAATATTAGAGATTCTGACGGCATCTGTATTAAGGAAATTTCCGAAGACATTGGTTTGGCCACTAACAATGAGGCTGAATTCCGAGTGACATTAAGAGGTTTGCATTTAGGGTCTAAGTTGGTGATAAAAAGAATCCATTTGGAAGGTGATTCATTAAATGTTGTCAATCTTGTTCGTAGTAACCATACCCCCAGTTGGCATCTCAACCTATGGCTTCGACCTATAGTGGGGTTGCTTGAGACCTTTGAAGGTTTTCGGATTAGCCATATCTATAGAGAAGGCAATATGGAAGCAGACAGACTATCTAAGATGGCAATTGCAGATGGAGGCCTTGATCTGGGTATTCGACCTAGGGCATAGATAAATTTGATTACAACGATTATTAGGGTTAAATGTTGCATCTTTTGGTCGATGAATGAACTGCTTTGGTCCCTCGATGTCTTGGTTCTTACCGGTCGGTTGTTTATACCAGGAGTTGAACTCTTACCGGTTATGGGTCTCTCTTGGTTGTGGTATTCGAGCTCCTACCGGTAAGAGTATCCATCCTGGCTGCTCGGCCTCTTCCAGTTGGTGATTATGCCACTCACATAGGTCTATTGTACCTGTCCCTAATCGGTCCTTACTACGTTCCGGTATAGGATCTCATCGGGGTTACTATAGTCCTGTTGCAGATGCTGCCAGAACAATAATCTAACAAATCTCTGATAAGCGGCAGCAATCGTTTCTTTCCTCAGATACCCTGTTCGGATTGAGGCACATCTTTATTTTGATTATGGTGGTTTATAAGGCTTAAGTGATGTAACCAATCCTGTTCTAAGCATGAAATGTTTGTTTCCCCGATGTATTGACCCCTACCGGTGGTAGCACTTACTGAGAGACGTATTCTTAATGGGTCTCTTGCTTAGACTCCTACCGGTATTCTTTATGGTTTCGGTAATTTGATCTTACCGGGGCCACTAACTCCAACTCCGATTGAGTTGTTGTCAGAAGATAATCTAATTTTCATCATTACTGTTAGATATCATAAAGTCGAAGGGTGGCTGACATTAAAGAGGCAATCAATAGCGATTAAAGGTGGCATGCTTGAGAGGTGTCTTGTTTGTGCGAAATAATTTGGCTCAATTAGCTAAGTCCTCGAGCTCCTCAACCTTTATGAGATTGCCGAGATAAATAAAGAATGAACTGTGTATTTTTAACATATCAAGCTCTCCCTCTTTCTTGCTCTGTTGTCCTTACAATGGAAACACCGATTTTGCTGGAAGCAACCTGTCGTCGGATGGCATTCCTAGGCAAAACCTCTGATAAGCGTCTGCAATCAGTTCTTTCCTCAAGCCACCCTTTGATTCTGCACTGTGCTAAAAAAATTTTGGGGGAGGAATTCCTTAATGCATACCACAGATACAGAGCCAATGCAGACATCCCGACCTTCTTCCTAGCTATGCTGCTCTATATGAGGATTAGCAAACAAAGGGCAAAGCTTCGAGCACCACTTTCTTGGGGAAATTGATGCAGTGTTGGACAATGTTGACGGCAATCTTAGATTGCCCTTCCCCCAGAATTATTATATGAGCTTAGGAAATGGTGTGGAGGTGCGGAAAAAGGTGATTGTAAACTCTCTTGACTTCAATGTCGTGGAGGCCTCATGGCCTGTTATTAACAGAAATATTGAGTTCCTTGGAAAGATTGCCAGTATACTGCCAGGTTTCACGGTTGCCGGGGGGAGCACCTTTATCCAAGAGGAAGGTCTTTCGAGTAGAGAAGACATTGGCATTATGACCAACGGTGACATAGTTGAAGGCAACTCTTGGGGTCTTGGTCGCGGCGAAGAATGGATTCTGGATGATGTCCACCACCTTTGGGAAAAAGCAGAATCATTGGCTCATGCTGCTTGTGGGAGTGATTGTCCGGTTATTCTGGATGCAGTCGTTGCTCCTACCCTTGGTGACGAGGACCCAGACTCAAACGATGAAGAATCCTGAATGCATCGTCCTCCTTGGCCTGTGGTACAGCCCTCGTTGGTTTTCCACATCTCATTTTCTTGCACTGTTTAGATAATTGTAGGTTTTTGGTTTGAACCGGCATTTGTTCTCCTCCGGTTGTTTTTTCTAGCTTTTTAGGATCTTTGCCAGCTTGGCTTGCCCTTTTACTGTTGGAGCAATGGTGGGGGGTTTTCTTCCTGGTTTTCCCCCCCACGACTTTTTCTGAACCAGGTACGTATTTCTCAATTTTGATTAATACAAGGGTGCTGCCCCTCTGCAGCTATTAATCTATTTAAATAAAAAATAAAAATAATAAAATTATTAAAAATATTTTTTAACTGAATTAATTATTCTTCATGTCTATTAATAATTTTTTTTAAAGATTCGCTATACATTTTTTTCATCGTTAAATTGTAAAGGCTGCATTCATTGTATTGAAAGTAATAGAGATCTTACATCAATTCCAAAAAAACACCCAAGATGGAACCCAAAGCATTGCAGATACCAATAACTACCCAACACCTATCATCACTAACACTCGACACCACTAGGGAATGACTTAAATCACACGCACTAAGTTTACATTTCTAGACTTATAAGTGTTGAACATCCAGAGCTGACTGATATTCTCTAGGCTTGATATGTTGCTTAGTGTGTGTGGTTTAAGACTGACCCACCGCTAACTGTGATATACATAACAACTTACTCTTGTGAAAAAATGGAGAAAACTTGGTGATCTACATTGTATACAACATAACTAACATTACTAATAAAGATTGTATATTGGGAAACCTAAATCAACAGAAACCCATTTTGGAAACCAGACCAATAAGCCCTCTGAGCCTTTCGAGCCACCATTTGAGCCTTCACCAATCATTCTAGATTGCAACAAGAGTGATCTTCCTTGGCACTAGCCACCTTTGGCATCTCCCCACAACCTGATGCTGCTTCTTTAACATCTGTCCCAAAATCCTCTTCTTCATTCTCGAAGCCCATCAATCCTTCCTCCTTTAGATACCTCTATAACTGGCACACACCTCCTGACACCAAATCCAACATATGATCCAAAAACAACAAACTTCTCTCCATGGCAACCTTCCTCCTGGGTACAAGGGAAGGCTCAGGTGAGCAGATAAGCAGATATTTGCCAACTTCCCATCCATGATATCGAATTACATAGTAATCTTTCAAGTGAGGAATATCCTTGTCTAAATCAACATTCTCTAGCACATCCTCAAGTTCTCCGAAATAGCAATTCCAAATTAGTCGCTTGCACAACAGCCTAGTCGTATCCTTCGTCTCACCTGCATCCTAGTAGCCAAAAATATGGTCCCAAAACATAATTCGCCCTGTATCAATGATCGGCCTTCAGGAACTCATTTCCTCACACCAGCTTCACTACATGAATAATGAGGCCATGATCTATTCTGAGTATGTATTTCAACCTCTTCTCACTTGCCTCCCTCAAAAAAAGGACATTTGGCACTTTCTCCTAACCAGCCTGAGCAGAGTGTCCATTGTTAAAACTCAGAGTTCGCCATCTACCACTCTACAAAACCTTACACTCTCTGTCATATCAAATCTACCACCTTCATTGAATAATAAATGTTACGATTTCCACACTATGGTTAATGATTTCATCATCCTCTCCCATCGAGTCATCATGGATGACTTAATCGTGTTGATGAGTTGGCCAGACTCGTTACTTCTCAATACACATGGATCAATTTAAAGCCTTCAAAGTAGTTAATAGCTTCCCCAATAAAATAATTTTAAGGTAAATAAAATAGCTGCAATTGCTTGACATTTCTTTATATAAGATATCTATATTAGTTTTATTTTAGTCTGTTTTATTTGCATTGGTTTTATAAACTCATGTTACCTACACATTTTTAATTTGGTATATTTATTTTTAAATATATATGTTGGCTATATTTTATTTTTATGTACACGATAACATTAGCATTAACAATATTTATCTATCACCACTATTGATAAAAAAACAATGACAAAATTCAAATTTAATATATCTAATATGCACCTCTATTGATAAAAAAATAATTACAAAATTCAAATTTAATATATCTAATATGCACCTCGTATGATGTAGGTTTCACGAATTTTTTGAACCTACGGAATTGATTCACACGTATTTACATCTGGCAAAGTTAATTGATTGTGGATGACATTAAAATACCAGAGACAATTCTTGCTAATTGCGTGTACAGTCATTCGCTATGTACCCCGGCAACCCTTTACCAGTGTGGCATTAGGTTCTTGTTCTCTAAAAAGGAACCAAAATTGTAGTGTTTCCTATGCCCCTCACCATTACAAGAGACGATAGAGCCTCATACGGTTGTATCTAGAAGCATTCTTAATTCATGAATATGGACTGGAAATATCATATCTGTTCTTGAAGATAAGTCTGTCAATCCCAAAACAGATATAATGTTCTTAAGTCGTCATTTCAATATCTTTAGCTACGAGCTTTTCCTCTGATGCATAATTTTCCACACTTGCCATAGGCATGTCTTCAGGTGCAACCTTTGCATCAGTAAACCGGCTCTTTGTTTGTGCACTTGCCTCTCCATCTGAGACAGAAGCCCTTGGAGGAGATAGAGGTTGCACATCCACATCAGGATAGGCGGCTTTAAATCTTGCCCTCAATCCTTCATCAACTAACCTCACACCATTCAATTGATTACCAAGTGACATCCACCTAAACCCCACAGATTTAACAATACAATTAGATCGTTAAAAATGGTTCAAAAGTAATTAAAACAGAAACACAGACCCATTATTACCATTTATATCATTAAAAATCAATCCTTTAAGATATAGTAATGTGTAAAATATTGGTAGAGTAACATACCCTGCATGAGTGTTATGCATCCGTGCAAACAGTTCAAGCTTTCGAGTACGAGGACTTATTCTTTCTAGCATTGGATACATCTGCCAAAAATACACCATTAGCATAATCTTGAAATCTCTTAAGTATGACAATACAAGATATACCACTGTATAAATCACCAAAGCTCTTGTATTAAAGGGTTTCATCAATAACTTTGGATTTCTAGCTAACTATATCAAATTATGTTACAGGTGTAGAGCCAATTCAGTGATCACAACCAAAAAAAACCAAATATATCTCATTTGCAAGGGCAGTGATGATTATTTCCTTAGCATATGAAGTAGCCCATGAAGTATGTTGGTTCCATGATGAAGCATCGCCTTGTTAGCACCTAGGATTATAGCAAATAGTAATACTAATAGTGGCTATGCTGCCCCGTGGATATTCAGAAAACAATAGAGGTTCAACGTGACCAGATTGTTACAGGCAGACCATTATGTTCAAAGGAACATTCAACTCTTTCAATGTATAGTAATTTGCATATGTTTGAAACCTTTGGAGGATTAAAAAATGTCAAACATTAATACATCCAAATAAATGGATTAGTAATAAAATCAAAAAACATTATCACACTATAAGCTCCATCAAGTCATTCTCCTTCAAGGGCAGATGCAATCCTCATAAAAAGTGGGACATCAAAAAATTCAAGTGTGCAATACTAGTCAAAAGTTGATTCGGGTCACGTAGTGAAATTTCCAATTGGCTAAGGTTCTGCTTACACCATAGAGGGACATGCAAAAGATGTATACATCAGAGGATCAAGTTTAATGTTATCAAAACCCCCAAGTGTTTTTCACATACATTAAGAAAAAGCCACTTATCTGAACTATTCTTTTTGTCAGCGACTTGCCTCAGAATCTTTAAAACAAAGGCTATGCAATGTAGAACAACAAAATCAAACTCATCATTTTATACAAAGCAGCAACAAGAAACAGAATTTTAAAAGTGGTTATTGTTTCCAATTTACAGGAAGAAAATACATCCTTTATTGAAAGGACGCATAAAAAAGAGAAGCCCAACCTCCAAAAAAGGCAATGCAGAATATATCCTTTCGATGGTAAAGGGTCAACTCAAGACTGATGAACCACTGACAACTATCAAATATCTGCAACCTTAGCAGCTCAGTTATTCCAGAAATTTTGGTTACAAACAAACTGCAACTACTGCCTTCCAGAAGCTTTTTCTCTACAATCTCTGCTGACAGACCAAGAAGCACCTACTTCTGGAATGAGGGGCTTTTAAGCTATTTTCTTTTTCTAGATCCTCTCAGCTATGTGAATCTTTCAGTGCAAGACAGATGTTTATGTTTACTTTCGTTTGTTTTTATTGTTCTTCCTCGTCTGTGAATTTTCCTCTATCAAGTGCTGCAACAGGCTGCATCACCAGGCTGACATAATTTTGGGTTGTAACTTACGAATATAGATTAGTTATGACCTTTGAATATGAAGTTCAAATGAAATTTGTACTTTGAATTCATTATTGTACAATTCTTTCAGAAACTGGCAGTACTCTTACTTCATGACTCAATTTTGTGAGGCTTACTGAGGTGAAATTTGGAAGAACTTGGCTCAGCCGCTCTAGTCATTCCAAATATCCAGTTCATAGTAGAATTGTCTAGTGTCTTGCATGGCAAACCTAATAAGCAATTGCTTTGTCATCAGTTCCAAGCACAATTTGTTTATGTTTAATTGCTAGATTCTCTGTTCAGCTACATGTCAATTATTCCTCTCTCCATATGCCTGCTGCAATTTTTGCAAATAGCTTCTTATAACAGAGTATTTTCTTCTCTCCATTCCATGGTTTTTCTATCCATTAAAAAGTACTGCCACTGCATTTTTCTTTGCCCACTGAACGAAGGCATCGGCCAAACTAAGACTTTTTTGGGAGTATCAAAATTAACAGTTTTCAACCTTTAATTATCAAAATTCATTTGTAACATGTAAATACTATACAGTTTAAGATGACGATAAAAGAGAAGACACCTGAAATGCATCAGATGGCCCTGTGGCACTTAATGGCTTTTGAGGAAACATGTTTGAAGATTCAGCTCCAGGTTATGTTCTCATTTTTCTGTGTCAATATTTAAGCTGGGTTATGCTTCATTTATTAGTAGGTTGTAGGCTATCCACATTTTTAAAACTGTCATCTTCTCCAGTAAAGGATACCTAAATAGTCATCTGATAACAATAATTTCTTTTAAGGGTTTGGATTACCTTTGAGTGCTTGAGGCCTATTGTAAGATCTATGTATTTTAAGAATAACGATGACCCTGACTTTGCCCCAGTGTACCATTTTGCTCCTCAAATTATTTAAAGCTGAGGTTTGCACATATTGTGGAGTTTATGCCATAGCACATCCACTAAAATAGTAACATTGCTCCATGGATCTAAGTACAACACGGTAAATGACAAACATATTCTATTGTATATAAATGAAAACATATTTTATACAAGTACATCCTTGCATTTATGTCTGCCCAATGCATCGACTTCTCAGGTCATTCTCTAGACAAGTAGGTGAAACAAATTAGATAGTGATAAAAGCATATAGATGACTGCTAGTTTTTATTCAAAATGATTTTCAATTATGAATATCAGAAACATAGATTAAGTTTCTTCTATTGAAAAAATGCTAAGTTACCAGATCAGCCAAACACCTAAATGTTTCCAGGTACAATTTGTTTTGAAATTGGAAATGGCTTGATTTGCCTGTGGATTCAGCCAAGGCACTTCACTTGGATTCATTTAGTATCATGCCTGTGAATATCTGGGCAATTCCAGCTGTGCCGCTGTGATTCCAAGCAAAAACCCTCCAGTGATCCTTAGGGTATTCTCACGTCTTGATTACATCATTACTCCCACAAATCAATTTCTGTTGCGTCGCTTGTCTCTCAACATGCGTAAAAGGGAAGAGCGCAATTCTAAATAAAGCACAAAAAGACAACAATTCCTTTTGCTCCTGCACAGGAGAATACTGCTCCTTCCCCTACAAAAGCTGGGCAATGCAGAGATATGTATTGTCACTTGTATGTATTTTTTGGTGCTAGTGTTGCTGTGAATGTTTAGCTTTTTATTTGTTTTCTGCACAGCTTAGGTGGTCTTTGCCTTGACTATACCTTCACATGATGGAGGCAACTGGAGGTGGCTAAGAGTAGATATGTCGAGAATTTTAATTAAAGTTGTTTTTCAAAAAGTTTTTGGGTTTTTTAGGTCTCTTTATGTTGGAGGGAATGATTAAAAAAAAGGCAAGGGAAAGAAGTTAGGGCTGTAGTCAATTTAAATTTTAAACATAAGATACATGCAAAAGTTTGTTGTACAGAAAGAGGCAGAAAGCTAACTTTAAGATGTAGTTCATGTTGAGACAAGGACCAGCTAGGACTCGAACCTAGGACCTTCCATACGCTGCTGGAGTGCTCTACCACTGAGCTACTGGCCCCTCTTGGACCAGTCCATCGTCGGTCCGGGTGTGGCTTATTTCCAACACCAACACCCCCCCTTAAGCCACACCTCTCGTGTGCTTGGGGCTCCTAGCTTGAACCTGGCTCTGATACCATGTTGAGACAAGGACCAGCTAGGACTCGAACCTAGGACCTTCCATACGCTGCTGGAGTGCTCTACCACTGAGCTACTGGCCCCTCTTGGACCAGTCCATCGTCGGTCTGGGTGTGGCTTATTTCCAACACCAACAGTTTATACAGTATTTAATTACATCCATTTGAGTATTTGAAGTATTTGCTTCTTGTTTTTATTCCAGATTCACTCCTGTCTTTTGGAATTTTTTTAATACGAGGTTAGAATAGTTGGTCCTAGATTTATTGCAGTCATCTGACTGTAATTACTGATTATGTTGATTACTGATTGTATTATTTTTAATATTGAACAAAGAATATCTATCATTGTAATGTCCCCAATTTAAAAAGGTGACATTTAGTTAAATTGATTTTTATTAAGTTATCAAAACATAAATAAAATATTCATTGATGACTTAATATTAATTAATTTAATTAAATAATAAAATATTATATTGTCACTTTATTAAAAAAAGTCTCCATTTGTCCAGTCGGCCTTATCTTCTAGAAAGTTCACAAAAGTCTTTATAAGGAGGCTTACTGGGAGTTGTAAGGCATGCTGGAGATTTGATAAATGACTACAATTCCTGGAGACGAAAACCTTCAAGAGTTTACAGGAGCTGGACGAAACCCTGGTTCTTCGAAGGGGTGGATTCACAATGGAGTTCACAGCTGGGCCAAATTTGTGAAGTCTCCATTAGAGACAAATTTGTAAGGTTTAGGGTTTATTCAGAAATAGAATATTTGCAGATATTAATGATCAATATCGTCTGATGATGTATTTCTTCCATCTTTATTAAAGAAACATTTTTATATGATTAAGAGCTAGTTGCTTGTGTGCATGATCGAATTACAAACTCGTTATTAATCTGCCGTATCCAATATTTGCATTTCATTCCCACACTTCATCGAAGGCTTCGATATCCCTAGGTTCCGTTAGTTGTGCTTGCTTAGCATTGGCCGAATATATGTTCAATGGTATTGGCGGCAATTTACAGTGGTGTGAGCTCATTTGGGATTATTAATTTGGCACCCGAGTGATATCACCGATGATAATCTACACAGGCCGATTCAATCCCATACCTCCTAAATAGTCTGATATATATATTGAGGGTGGAGATATGCATTCGTCTGATTCCTAATATCGGGAGTTTATCATAGTATTCAGAGTGCAAGCCACTAAATTCTGCAGAAGTCTTCAACGAGCGAGCCATAATAATATCATAGTGTGATAACTGTGATCGGGGAAAGATTATTATTTGAGATTATTTGAAGACGCTTGAAGTAATAATTGCACAGGTTGTGGGAGGAGTCCAGACGGCGATAAAGTGCAGACTCAAGACCGATTGGAGATTACATGCCTTGCCCTTTGTCTCCGACAGGGACAAGGAAATAGTTGCTGGCCGATCCAAGTAACTCCGCCCAAGTCTGAAAAGATAAGATATGTATGTTTCAGCACCTATTGAATATAAGTCATTCTGGGCAATATTTCTGTTCAAATAAAGTATTTTGTGTTTCTGAGTGTTGTTAAGAATCTGGCATCTTTCAATCATGACATTCAAGTTTGACATATAGATATTGAATTAGTATCCTGTATTTCAAATTTGTAATGTTTAAAGTAGTTTTGTTTAGTATATGGATGATATGTGGTATTGTGAACTTATTCCTGTTTTATTGGCTGCAAATATGTATATGATTTTTGTATGTTTTAACTTTTTTGTTCTATGTACCCAGCGCCCCCCCCCCCCCCAAAAAAAAAAAAAAATTGTCACATGGCATACTGTACCCAACCCCGATTTTGATTCAGCAACTTAGAAAAAATGCTTGTTAATTCAATTTTGCTGAACCAAATCTGTTTCAGATGTATACCAATGAACATGGGTCTTGACATTTGAAGTTCACATCAAATTGTTTTACCACTTTATATAAAAGAAAGTTCAACTGAGGAAACAGACAATTAAAACTTACAAAAACCACATAAATCAAAGTCAAATCATATTAAATTACCTCATCTGGCTTTCGGCTTGTCTCACGAACCTCAGAAACAATAACATCTGTGTCAATGTTACGGTTCACTAATGGATTTCCCTTGATACCAACAAGACAATGTTCTTTACTATGATTCAACCAGTGGCCAGTTCTCCCTGTTCTAATGATTCTCTGAAGTTGATTTGTCTTTACCCAAATGATCTCTTCAACACGGCGATAACCCCATAGCTCAAGACTAGATCATGAATATCAAAATAGAGGATCAAACCATTTAGACATTTAACACAGAGGAATGAGCTGCAATAGCACACATGCTTCTAATTTTTTTTGAAACTTCAGGACTCAAAACAACCAATTCAAATGAACTACCATGCATGAAATAATAAAATTTTCAGCTAACAGAAGAGAGAGATACCAATCTCGTCCAAGTTCCATTGCACGTCCAGTGACCCAAAGGAAGATAAGACCGTCAGTCTGCAAGCTAGGTACATTCAAATTCCTCATCTCATCATCAGCCATAGTACCATATGGTAACTCCATATGAATATCCCATGGTGGATCTGCCATAATAACTCCAAACTGGCCCAAAATATCCATTCTGAAATTGCGTATATCACAGTTGATCCACTGTGGTTCCCCAAGTTCAACTTCTGAACAATATTCTGCACGTAATGGTTTTTGTGGTTGAATACTAGTAATACCCATCATAATACCAGCATCTGGAGTTGGATCCAGCTCATAGTGCACATACTTGCACGTCTACAATCATGTGAAAAGGTGTCATCACCACATCTACAATAGAGATAAAATTAACTTTACAAAACAAAATCCCTTACCTTCATGTGTCTACAAGTGTCTAGAAATGAGCAATCACCCAAACTAATATCAGTGTGTAAGGCAATAATCCGCCTGAAGTGAACCTATGGAAACAAAGCACAATGCATACATTAGACAAGCCTTTTATGTGCATGAGTGATAAAAGATTCTAATATATGGATGTGTATCTGTAAACAACCTTCTCACATGCAATAATGGAGCATCTTTGTCTTCTGCAGTCTTCTTTTGTTAAAGCCTTACAGTACTCTTTCAGCTGTGTGCCTCCTTTTGATTTGAACTGTAAAACAAAAGCACAGATGTACAAAGACAGTACGAAGCAATGAGCAAATGTATCACACCAGAAAGCAAATGTTGAGAATGCAAATACAATACCAAGGCTTATATCTAGCTTCTCTTTCCTTCACTGATACCAGGAAAAAGAGAAGCTCACCTTTGCAGCAAGGGCAGTTTCTCTTGCAGTTGGACGATGAATAAGATCATAAAGTTCTTCCCCAGTTTTTGATTTTTGCATCTCCCTGAATGACTTCTTCTTAAGCAATGCTTCAATATCCTTCATGTCATCTTCCTCTGTCCTTTGTTTTGATGATGTGGGAGGGACTAAACCAGGTGACTGCACCATGGGTGGCTTCTGAATAGGAGGAAGACCACTAAATCCCATCCCTTGTGCAGATATTCCAGCAGGTCCAGGCATTCCCATCATACCCATGGGTCTCGGTCCACCTCTTGGCCCCATCATTGACATAGGATTGCCCCCTGGAAACATCGGTGGTCCTGCAACTGGCATGCCTGGAACACCTTGTGGGTGAGGTTCTCCAGATCCCGGCCACATATCTGGCCTTGGAATGCCTGGACTCATACCAGGCTGTACTCTTCCTAACTCCATTCCTCCAGAAGTTCCAGGTGCTGGAACAACACCCATGCCATTTGAATTATCAATAGTTTTAGTACTCAGAAGCTGTGCCGCTTCAGGAAATTCCTTTGCTAATCGGTTTTGGTCAACTCCCAATATCATTATCCTATTTCTACCACTAACTGCAAAATCTTCCAACTCTACTCCTGTATTTTCATCTGCAAAAGCTTTCAAAGCCTTTTCCACAGCTGCAATAGCCCCAAATTCTCCGCCCAGTTCAATCAGGATATTCTTCTCAGCAGGAGTGCAATATCCATTTTCTAATTTCCTGAGGATTGCAGCAGAATCAAGGGGCACAAATGGTGTGCGCTCAAGTAAAATTGCAGCAACCATAACTTTAACAATATTAAGACCTCTAGGATGCAAAGCATTGCCCTCATTGCCTCCTTCTCTGAACGAATCACCTCCCTTCTCACCATCATCCAGCCTAAGCAACCGGGATCTAATGTCTGTTTCATCAGTACCACTCACAAGATCCACTCTTGAGAAACCATTTCTATCATCAGAATGAGAGGGACCACCAACTGTAAATAAAGCTTTGGCACTAGATGAATCTCTTGAGTGTGAACCAGAACCTCCATGATGACGCTTCCGTGGCCTTGCCCTCTTATTTTGATCTTCTCCCTTAAAGGCAGAAATTACCTTTAAAGAAAGGTCCAAAGTGCTTGCAAGGTTAGGTACAAGATTGTCCAGTGCACAGACAAGCTCATCCTGGACAGCACACCTATCCTCAATGCGCTCTATTAACTTCTGGGCCCTCTCCTTCAGAAATATCAGTTCCTCGTTTCCTTCAATTTGCACGTCTACTTTTGCCATCACAGCCTGTTTGCAAACAAAATAATGGCATATCAAACCAAGGTAAGCTAAATATGAATAAAATGACAAAATGTGAACAGAATCCAAAGGAAAATAGAATAATTTAATTCAGTTTAATGTAGATATGATTGTACACTAGCAGCCACAAATTAAATGAGACTGAATACAGTACATATTCCAAAAAGTAAACAATGGGAATAACTAGTGCATCTTCTAAAGAGATGAAAACTGAGATAGAACAAAAACAAGTAGTAGAGAACAGATCTAAAGAGGCAATGCCTGAAAAGTCAAAGCCAAGTCATGGAATCACTTCCCAAGAATTCAAAGTTGAGATGAGGTCTGCAATGGACCTTACTTGAAAAGAAAACACACTCTGGAAAATGTAAGGGACAGCGTGTGATTTGAATTGCGGAGCCAATTTAAGAAGTCAACCTTCAAGTACAAAAGGATAATCCCACAAAGTAATTTTTTTATAACAAACTATTGCTCCTGTTTGAAGAAAAATAGATTCGAGTTACTTGTTATTAGGGTTGACATTTAAAACGAAGGCATTCTTCATAACCAATACAGAATGCTATGAAACAAGATAAAAAGGACCTACAATATCTAAGAGCTTGTAATTATTTTATACAAAAATTCCATTCCACCTACAGTTCACGCTATAATGTCCCAAAGTTACAGACTAGACACCTAAAGAAATAACTGCAGTAAGTCTATGCAATAGGAGTCCATTTCAATGCAGGTGAGAGCTTCTCCTAGTTTTCCTGTAAAGATATAGCAACATCACACCTCTCACACACTCGACTAGGAAAAATTCATTTTTCTCCTTAATTTTATGAGAGACAATTTTCTTTGGTGGCACCAAATTTATTATCCACGGATCTTTTCTGGGCTTAATGTAAACAAATTTGCAATATTTTTTTAATCTGGGAGTGCAACCATTTAGGCTATAAGCAGATTGGAAAGTTCAAGTTTACCACTAAGCTTGGTTACGATGCCAAAATTCAAGTTCGCCCTAAGATTGTTCACAAGGCCATAATTTAGGTTTACCACTAGGATTACTAACGAGGCCAAAATTCAAGTTTGCCACTGAGCTTTGTCAGCGGGCAAAAAGTTCAAAACTACAAAAGTTCGAACAATATCTAAGGTAAATGGAAAACAATCACATTGTCATTGAAAAAAGGGGTCTCCTCAGTAAAGCCCTAAAACCCACCTTTACCTTTTTAGTTTTAAATGCAGTATTCCTTTAAACCTTAGTTCTAGACAAAATTCATTAGAACGAACATCTCCCAGCAGCAATATTCCTCCAAGGGACGATTGCATAGCTCTGCACCTTCATTGCAATGCATTTATTCAATCCCTAGAGTTTCCCTATTCAGTTGTAGACTAGAAGTTTGAATAAGTAGCACATATCCAAAAAACAACACCATGCCAACGGTTGGAACTTACACTATACATCTGGTAACGTCCAAGATTTTTTAGTTTGAGGTTTGAGGATTTAGGGTTAGTGATTTTCCAACATTAATAAGAGTGCACTTGAAATTCATGATAAACAAGATTAACATCCTGGAAAGTTTTAAAAAAAACCCTAAATCTGAGAGAAAATTAAATAACTCCTGAGTTGAATTTAGATACGAAGCCACACTCAGAAGATTGAATAAATATAAAAACAATTCAAACATATCAGAAAAATTAGAAATAAAACACCAAAACGTACCTTCTGAAAACTTTTGCATTCGATTTGAACTCTGTTGAAACGTATAAAATTTAAGCAGCCGACACTATTTTGAGGCCGCAGAATGTGAGCGACGAAAAAATATAACTAAAATTAGAAGTCCTGAGATGAAAAGAGAAAATAGTCAGACAATCAATTGCTTAGCTTTTTATTTGTAAAACATTTGCTTTTATCATTCCCATGAAGGGTTTTTTGAACTTTGATCTTTCCATTTTTTTCTTCTCTAGGGTTTTATGTTAAATTTGATATTGAGCGTTCAGGATTAATATGTGTCAATTTTGTCAAACTCATTTAAGGTATAATTTCAATCTCGTTTTATATAGGGTTGAAGACTTTGTGCTTAATAAGACTTGATCTTTCATGAATTCATTTAGAACCATTCAACTTTACCAACAAACAAGGATAATTTGATGATAATACAAAAATTTTGAGGAAAAATTGGTCTACAATTTTTTTGTTGATGTAATATTTTATTCACTTTAATATGTTCTTTCTATAGTTTGATATTGCATATATTTAACTAGCATGACTACTATATTGTTTAAAAATTATGTAAAGTAAATCAAGAGATATCAATTTAAAGATATTGTTGAAGATTGACATAATCTAATTTAATGTTGCTTAACCTACATGGATGGCTAGGCAACATTTGGTTCTCTTTTTTAATAATCTTAATAATTAATGCTAAGAATTCATGCAAAGGGTCACTTAGCTTGGAGAAAAATATAATTCCAATCTATGTTTCTATTAGCTTGACCTTCAAGTTTACAAGGGTTATTTTTCTCAATTGGATTTGCTTGAGTCATCAAAATACATTACAATAATTTATGTATTCTTTATTACAATCTCAAGTAAGGTGATAGTCTAATGGAGAAGTCAAACCATAGACCTAAAATGTATAGTGAAAAGCCTTATGATACCATGACAATGCTACAGGGTTCTAATAGTATGTCAAATAGACCACAAAAGTAACAAAGGAAAACATGAAATAAGAAGAGACAACATTTACATCAATGACAACCTTTAAACATAGACAAATACCTTTAAATTCATCAAAGAAGTCAAGTTCTTTGCTAGAAATGTTGGAGACATGTTGATTTGAGTGAAAGTGTGTTGGCAATGTATATTGTCATTGATGTCAACACTGGTGTCTGGAAATATGTATTGTCACTTAGTTTGGGATAGAGATAGACGTGTTATGATTTTCGATACTTCATATGGCAATATGATTGGACATGTGGTGATAGTTTGTTCATTGGTGGAAAATTTCATTTGAAGGCTTATTAGTTGATGACTTATCTATCTGAAGTCAATCGACGATATGTGATGTTGTAGATTCTTAAGGTTTATCATATGTTCATGTTGAAGACACATGTGTTGAGTTTACTTCCTCTAGAGAAGATTTTGCGATTGTGTTGGTTCAATTTCATCTAGTAGTTGAAGAAAAAATGTCTAAGTGTTGAGTTAGTGAGTTTACTTATGTCTACGAGTTAGTATTTTTCTCTACATTTCTTTGCATTGCATCAGTTTGTTGTGCAGATCTAGAATTTGGTTTAGCGGTGGGTTTTGCACATGATATCAATTTTTAAGTTAATTTGATCACCTACGGAAAAAAGTTATGAATGTCCAATCCTTCAGTTCCAGTTTGTCAAAAGAATTGTTTCGGGTCATACAGAAGAATGCTCTTCTGCATGGACAGTTGTGATAGTGTAGATTTAGGAACATGTTGTGGATAGTGTCTTGGTTCTATGATAGGCTTTTTTAGGTCCTTTGGTGAAATGGTGAAATATTTATTACTTATTATCATTTTGCAGTCTATAGGTGTTACAAAGTGCTTGACAGTTCAGTGATCTACTACTTGTATATTGACTTCCAATGGTTAGTGTGTACATGTAAAATTCATCTTATAAAATATCAATTAGAAACAAAGAGAAATCATGAATCCCTATCTAATCAAAGAATTCTAACAAATAGACAATGAAATAATGCAATATCAAACAAATAGGAATTAAAAGCATTCAATGAAACTCCCTATTCCAAGATTGCATATAGCTTCCATTGCTATTCTCTTCTTTGTGGTATGATGGCTCTTAGATATTGTGTTGGTAACCTACAAGTGACACAAAGATTCAAAGTTCGTGATTGTTGAGTAATTGTCCAGGATTTAGGAGGAGGAGGAGTAGGATTGAAAATGAAGATTGAATGCTCAATTTATAGATTTTTGGATGAGATTGATTGAAAGGTGGAATAGATTGATCAAGAGGTGTACCGTGGAACTCAGGTGAGCTCACATGCTGATTGATAGTTGAACTGTTGACTTGGAGGTGAAACAGAATAGATTGAATAGATTAATTGAGTCAACTGATTGAGAAAAAGTTAGCTGAAAGAAGAAAAAGAATGATTGGAAGAAATAAAGAAGATGACAAAGAAAGCTTTATTTAGAAAAAGCTAACTAGAAGATGGAAATAGAGATTGGAGAGATAAATGATTTAATTAATTTATTTATTTAGCATGTGCTTGCACTTTAACTTAGATTTTTAATTTAATCTTTGCATGAAATTTATTCAAATAATTGAATTTATTTTAAATTCAATTTAGTATTTGAATATATTTAGAACTTGACTTTGATTTTCAATTTGGTTTTTGAAATCATGCACATGTATTTGAATTTTGGAAGAATTTAGAAGACTATGAAATTAGAATTTGGGGATTTAGAAATGGGAGAATTAATTAGTTAATTAAATAATTTAAAGAAACTATTTAATTATTTAGAAATGAAATTTAATTAAATAATAAAGATTATTTAAATTAAAGGAATTAAATCATAATTAATTAAGTAATAAATATTTAATTAATATTTAGAAAAGGGTTGAATGATTAGATGATCAGAGATAGAAATTAAGAATATAATTATTTAAATAATAAAGATTATTTAAATTGGGAATTAACCATAATTAATTAAATAATTAATATTTAATTAATATTTAGAAAATGGTTAAAATGATTAAATGATGATAGAATAAGAAATAGAATAATTAGTAAGATGATGAGGAAATATAAAATTAGAAGAATATGACTAATTAACTTAATTAAATAATTAAAGAATTATTTAGCTAATTAGAGGAATAATTAGTACATGATAAATGAGACATTTTTAGGTGTCTACAGTTAGTTATCTCAAGAGATGAAAGAAGATTTTTTTTGTTGGGCCACATGTCCTTCTTGGTGGTTTGCATTCTATTTTTAAGGATATTTGTGCAAGATATTAGTTTGTGAGAAGCAGCTATGTTGTTTGTGGCCAACTTAGTGTGTTCATATGATAGTGGATTGTTCAAACCTATTCTTTTTGGGTTGAAACATGTTTTGATGATGCATTATTATGTTGTTGAGGTCGACATGTGTTGAATTGAACCACAACTTATTTTGGTGAAGTTACATTGTGTTTTACCTATAACTTGTCACATGTTTCGCTTATTGGGTTCTATTTGGCTAACCTAATAAAGTTCTTGGATGCAGTGAAGGGTATATATAAAGAATGAATCATTTGTGAATGTAATAGTTATGTGTGTTATGATCACATAGTGTGAATATCATAAGTGATGTTAATTCTATGAATTGTGTAGAGTTAATGTGACAGAATCAGATTTGAGCTTTAAAGAGGACTATAATATCAGTATTTGAGATGCTTCATCTACAATAGTTCAACCAATATTGTTTATTGTAAATTTTTTATAGCCATGTTATTATATCTTGCTCTGAAGAAGTGATAATCTCAGGGCAAATGGGCAACATTCTTTTTAAACTACGATTGGTAGTGTTGCGTATTCTGCGTGTTTTGATTGGAAGTCAAGCACCGAGATGGTACGATCCAAATTCATTGAGCAGACGGAGGGCCCTGGATGCATGAAAGTGAGGGCATAAAGAAGAGGTTGACTTGGGGACATCCATTTATGAACAAAAAGGGCATGAATGGTTGAGTGTTTCAACTACTAGAATAGTTCAAAGGAGAATTTCAAGAAGAGTAATCCATGCAATATTCCTTTTCTTGACTTATTCTAGCAGGTTGATTAAGTAAGGTTGGGCCTTACTATTTGATAAGGCACTGACTCAAGATCAATTAGTGTTAGGTCAATGGGGATAAGCTAAATCTAGATCTGCTCGATCTCCGACAATTGGCCATGGGTCTCCATCCCAATCTCGAAATGTAGATGGACATGGGTCTAGATAATTCCTAATGAGTGAGTTTGCTCCCGGAATAGTAGAGGATGTGTATAAACCCCACAAGTCCTTGTATCTTTCCCTAAGGCAGTGTACCTAAAATAAATATTGTAATAACTGTTTATATGTATTGTGCACTGACTCTCACTGTGGTTTTCAATGTAAAATTTTTGGTGTCTTTATGTCACGAACCAAATTTAGACTAGTAATTTTTACTTTATATTATCATGCTAGACATTGATACATGATAAAAATTTATATTATGATGCTAATAAATGTGCTTGATATTATTTAATGCCATTAGCGACATTATTTTAATGTGATGTTAACTATCATGATATTTGATAGTATTGATGACATTTTATTATAATGATAATTATGTGATGATGTTAATGAATTTTTATATGATGATCTGATGTTTCGTCGAGTGTGAGGTGGATGTGGGGTCGATCGTCGAAGATAGACATATGACTGAGGAGGAGTTTTCTAGTTTGTCGGTAATGACTCACAGAATGTGAACATGTACACGCACACACTAATAAATAATAATTAAATAGACTAATTACATTAAGTATTAAAACCAAATTAAAAGTTTGAAAAGTTTATAAATAAATAAACTAATTATAATATTGAATTAAATTAAATTCGAATTAAGATTTTCGAAAGATAAAATATTAAAAATTAAAATTAAACATGTTGAAATTAACACGAGTTTTAAAATGAAAACTTAAAATCGAACTAGTTATAAATTCTTGTCAACTCTCTTTTTTATTTTCATAACTTGCTAATCCAATTGAGTTACCTCACTTGATCTCCTCCATTCACTCATGTTTTATCAGTTTATATCCACACTTTGAGAATCGATTCTCTCAACCCAAAAAGAATAAAACCCAGAGAGATATTGAAATGTGAGCATCTCTCTTTGCTTTCACCTTGACTTGCTAAGTCTACAATAGAATTATATCGCCCTTCTTATTTTCTTTTTTCGGGTCATTGGCATGAAATTGGGTTGTCTAGTAAGGCGTGGAAGGTGAAGTAGAAGGATAGAGCAACCAACAATAAGCCACGCCTATCCATCTTTGTTTTGCAGTGTGATCAGTTAGCACAGGAGATTGATTTAGTCTGTGGAGAGCCGCCCTTTCTCCTTTTTCCTTCCACGTTGGATTACAAGGTGAATTTGTTTCTTCTTTTTGTTGTTTATCACCTCCTCCCTTCTGTTTCATTTCTATATTTTCGGTGGATCGATTTATTTGGGTTAAGATTTTTGTTTCAAGTAAATTATGCGAAGTATACTTTATGTCCACACCCCCTGTCTGTCATCTTTTCCACAGTTGTGCAAGGTGAATTGAACTTTATCTCCCCGTCTCATTCTCATATTCTACCAAATTAGTAGGGGTTGATTTTCTTTGTGGTATTCATTGTTGACTTGATCGATCTGCACAATTTACTAATAATAGGTTTTTAAATATTCTTTGTTGTTACATAGTCGATTTGTTGTGCAAATCACTCCCTCACATTCTTTATTTTTGTTTTTGGAAGTTTTAAATAGAGATTATAGCTCCCTCTCTTTCTTTGTCTTGGCCGATTTTCTTTTGATAATCGTCTTGTCACCATTTTGGTATTTTGATTGATAGTCTTGATTTAATATGATCAATAGGACTAGTTTTCTAACAAAAACTAATTGGTCTAATTTATATGTTGTTGTGATTATAAAATTTCATAATTGGGTAAGACCAAAAGAATTTTTTTAATAAATTTAATCTGAAAGGGGTTGGATGTAAATTGGAAAGATGTGCATGATTATGGGGTAAACCAAGGAAGGGTGTTCCTTTCACCTACCCCAAAAGGCTTAATTTGGCCAATAACTTAATTAATCTTCTCCTTGCCATAACACATGTAGCTAAGTTCAACAATTTAGTTTTTAGATACTACATGCATGCATGGGCTCCATTCTCGACAGTTAGTTCTAATTTGCTAGGAAACTCTGTTGTGAGGGACGAGAGTTCATCATGAGCACCGAGAAGTGTAAGCTTCATATGGTTGGGCGGATAAAATGCCTGGGTCATATGTTCGTCTTCCGGATTGTAGATGGAGGTGAGTCCGATGGCAAAGGAGACGATACATCCAGAGACAGAGATTCATTGTAAAGTCCTATGGACTATTATATATTGTATTATTGTATTTTGTAAATTTGACCAATGCAGTCTCATGATCAAGCTATGTAAGCTATGTAAGCTATGTAAAGGGCCTATGAGATCTATTGTCAAAGATGCGACAGGAAGTGGCCATGAGAATGTAACTAAAATAAAGTAAGGTAAAACCACCAACCCACTAACCTACTAATATGTGTCAATCATGTGCATGACTCATTGCTTATGTGTTTCATTTATGAGTTGTCTTTTATTTCTTTCATGAATGCATGGTTGCATGATATGATTTAAGTTGATAAGTTATATTTACACTTTAGCACATTAACCTTACTTTATTAAAATCATTAAATTAACAATAGATATTTGTAGTTCCTCACACACCTTAACTCTAGTTTACAATAGTTATTTAATTATCATAGCATTTTGTAAAGTTTTAGTTATCATTAAATTATCTTATTTTCATATGCACACTAACTATGGGTTTGTGATTTATCATATTCGCATGTTATTTTCTTAGCTTCTACATGCACATTACATCTAGTTTCATCTCACCTCTATTTATTATATGAACGCATGTTTGTATGTATGATTAATCTTGTACTTTAACTTAACAGAATTTATATTCATTTGAAAAATGCATGTTAGACTATTATTTCGATATTTACGATGAATTTTGTGCTCATACTAATGGTAATTTGTTATTTAATTACAATAATGTATGTAGATTTTAATAAATGTACGATGGATTTATTTATGTTAGCTATTCTAAGGTTGGGACTAGTGGGTCCTTACACTTTATGTGGTGTATGCTTTTTTCATGTTCTTAACTTTCGCAAATCTAGATTAAAAGTCATAAGGATTATTGAGTGAATGAATTTTAGAGTATGCTAATTCACCCCCCCTCCCTCTTAGCATCTGGGTGTGTCCAACAATTGGTATCAGAGCTAGTTTCCTGAAGCAAGAGTTCAACAACTAAGGTAGATTCTATGTTTGAACACATGGGGTCTAGAGTGACCCTTAGTAGAAAGATTAGTTTAGAAGTAGATACAAAGGACATGAATCCTGAAGAATGGATATTGATCTTATTGATGGAGAATTAGATCTTGATGAAGAACTCAAAACCTCTCTTAATAATCTAGATGATGTTAAAGTTGAGTGCATAAAACATTAGGACCGACTTATGATAGCACAAAGGCTGATTGATAGGCTAAAGACTTCGATTGCAAAAAAAGAATGAAAACAAGAGATGTGATGATGAGCTTAAAAAGGCAAAAGATGACATAATCAATCTGAAGATTCAAATTGAAGAAGGAAAAAATACTATTGATTGCCTTGAAGCCAACCTACACAAGAAGTTTTCTAAATACACAAAGCTTAAGGAAGAAGTGGTTATCTTAAGAAAGGAGTTGAAGGATGCAAAAGAACAAATTGACAAAGGATTGAAACTTAAAGGTGGTAGCAAAATGCTCAGTGTGTATAAATCGCCTAAGGACAAGGGAGGTCTTGTCTTTGAGCAAGAAGAATGCTTTGAAATTGATAAAGAAAAAAGAAAAAGTGCAAGATGAATTCAAGAAGGAAGAAGGCAACATGATTAACTTCACTAAAATTCAGAAAAAAGAAGAACTTCAACAATTCAGTACCCAATCAAGTTGCTCAAACTAGGTATTCTCAATCATTTAATGGAAATTATTTCTCCTACAATATGTTTGGGCATAAAGTTGTTCCATGTAGAAGCAAGATGAATCAAAACTCATTTAGGCCTTCAAGATCTCAACCTTTTTATGGTCAATTGTTTTCTTGCAACAAATATGGTCATAAACCTAATGAATGTAGAAGCAAAATGACAAGGAATGATTTCATGAACACAAACAATGTTAGAAGTGTTCAATCTTTCAATGGTCGTTGTTATACCTTGTAGTGTCGTAAATTGTCACCAAGCCAATTTACACCTCATGTTTGTGCCCCTACTTTAGCACGTCTATCTCGCATCTCCTATCTGGGTCCATTCAATGCCTTAACTCCAACTTTTATGACTCATACACCCACCAAATGATCCTTTGGAGCTATGTCCTCCTCCCTGGACCTTGATTTTGGTCCTTGATTAAGGAGGACCAAGGCGTTGGACCGGAATGCCCAACGCCCTTGTCCCCCTCAATAGGGACCATTTTTCAAGGGAGAGGTGTGACCTATCTCTCCAACAAGAAATAAATTTTGTGGCTCAATATTACCGTTGGAGGTCGGACTAATTGGTAAATTGACCTAGATCATTATATATAAATACATTAATCAATTCATTTCAATCCTAAGCAATCTAAGTATTCACATTCAAGCAATCAATCATTCAAGCAGATGTGTTCATCATCAAGCATTTCCATAGGTCTTCAAGGTTGCATATTCTTGATTATATCATTGCGGATAAAGTTATAATATTCATATGTAAGCATATGTGTGTGATTAGGGTTTTGTCATGTTCAAGCCTTTTCATACAACATATGTGATTACATTCAAGAAGAAAAGCATCGTTATTAGTCATTACAGATTTGAGGTATATCTTTCCATTATTTATTTTCGTATTTGCAATATTCCATTCAAGGTTAATTCCTAAATCGGGGCTTAACTTAGACAAAATCCTATTTCCAACCTATTTACCCTTCTTTCTGTGTGTAGGAAGCAGGTACAAAGCTATGATCTTCAAGATAAGATTTATTTACAGAGACGAATCAATCCCCCATTCAAGTGCGAAAAGTGCAGAGGACTAGAGCGACTCTCACACCGGTCTTGACAAATCAGGAGCTCCTTCTGGGAATAGGTTTGAATCCTCTTATAATCCTCAAATCCAGGTTCATGGCTCCATCCAATGACTGTAGCTCATTTTTCGTGCATAATTACTTCAATTTCAACATGTTTGCCCTAATTTCAACATCTTCAATAAATTAATTCAACTCAAGGGAAAGAAGAGGTACATTCAACACCCTTGGAATTAGATGAGAATCTATATCTATTAGATTTAAATATATCTAATTCCTATCTTTCCCTAATGTATTGGTCCCCAAGTCATAAATTAAAGGTTTCTTCCTTCCATGGTGAAAACCCTAATTTTTCACCATTACATACCTACAAAAAAATTGGTCATAAGGCTATTGAATCTAGATCTAATATGACAAGGGATGAAAATGGCTGGCAATGGTCCTAGATGTTACAGTTGCAATAAATATAAACATATTGCATATTTTGTAGAGGGAATAATGTTAGATCATCTAATCAATAAAAGAGGATTGGTGTTGAGCACGAAAAGAAGATGATGAAAGAACAATGGGTAAATAAATTCGAAGGAAGTGATGGAAAGAATGAGGAGAGCAATGTATGCAATGGATTTGTTACAGGTCTAGGATGGTGTAGGTTCTTGTTTTGAAAACTAAATGAGATAGCATTACCCAAGGGGGACCTTTAGTCGCAAAATCTATCAAACCCCTTGTGAATGATAGATGTTGAAATGGTTAGCATATTGGAAGAGAGGCTTAGGATTTAATGGTCTAGTGAGTTGAAGTTTGTTGATGCAGTTTCCAGAGTAGATGGTTTTCTTGTGGAGGAATGCGAAGAGTTTTTATTGTTGTTGTTTGATAGAGAACAAAAAGATGCCAAAAAAAGTTCATCCAATGCCAAATTTTGAGGGTAGGTAAAAGTGGACCGAAGAAGAATCTGCAGTGCAATTGTTTGCACAAACCCTATCCATCCATTTTTAGGTATTTCTTAGTTAATTTTCAATACTCTTGTACTCTATAAGTTTATTATGGCTACACCTAGGGTTGTCAATGTGATGGACAAACCTCAACCAATTTTCAAGAAAAGGCTATACAAATCTAGTTTAATTGATGTTGCTGGTGCATTCTCTCAAGTACCTCCTAATGTAATTCATTCTGAGGATGTGAATATCTATATCCATGCTCACATGGAAGAGAACAATCACATGAAGATAATGGAGTTCAAAGAAGAAAATGTGTAGATTAGTAAGTTTGTGTTGAAACCTGAATATGTCGTCTCGCAAGTGTTGTAAATATGTTCTTGTCTTGTTATTGATGCCAAACTTGTTGTCTTTGATGTCAACCAAGGTCCAAAAGTTGGTCAGGAAGTATGTGATTAGTGGTGCTATATCAAGTGACTGCTCATGAGTTCATATTTATGTATGGAGATTAGTGGAGTTTGGTGTAGTTGATATATTTGGTTGTCTTATGACTATTCCAACGCATTGAAGATGCACTTAGATGTCCGCAGGAGATTTTGGTTGAGTTTGACTATTTCAGTGAACAGTCTGTCAAACTAAGTTCAACTTTCTAGTCTAAATTATGCTGCATTGATTCATATTTGATTGCAATTAAAGTATGATGTTGGTGGATGCAAAAGAATATTATATACAAGTTTTTATGGTCTCATTTGATCCACAATTGATTTGGTGTTACTTTGAGTATCAATTCTTTAGTGATAGTGTACTTGTTTGCAGAAATGTCTCGCATTCCTTAGCTTTCTAGTGGTTTTGGTGTTGTGGTTCTCTAATGGTGTACCATCTGCAAGTGTTGTGAAGGTCCACATCACATTTTGAGTATGTTTAACCCGGTTCCTCTATTGATTCTATTCTCTAGAGCCAACTTGAGTGTTTTTGGTTTGTATGGTAGTGTGCAAAGTTGAAGGTGATGATTTGGAAACTGACATGAGGGTGTGCTAACATGGTGTGATGCTTCACACATATTGTTTCCCTTCTACATTACTTTTAAGAATTTTTTTGGGTTGGTTTATATTCTACATGTTACATCTAATTAGGTCAACCTAATTGTTGTATTTTCTTTACGTGGATGATATATAAAGGAAGAGATCTTTTGGAGGATGGTGTGTGTGTGTGTATGAATTGGATGAGAAGTAGTATATAGTGTTTGGTGTAAGTGAAAATGTGTGCAAGTGTAGATGAGCATCGCCATGTTATGGTGCTTTTGTATAGTTTATTTAGTGTGTTTGTTGTTTTAGCGCTAGTGTGTAGTGGTTTTAGTGTGATTGTTAGCAAAATAGCGCTATTGTCCGAAAAATAGATGCCCCAGTTTTAGAAAAAATAATCTCTTGATGTCGTTGTTGAGAGGATGGATGGATAAGTTGTTTTGAATCATAGAAGCCCCATTGAGACTAGGTCATTATGATAAATACTTGTTGCAATCTAGGTTTGCCATGATCGCTTACCTGTTGAGACCTAGAGATACTTGATCAAAGTATCTGTTGATAGTCGAGGTTTAAACTTAAAAAAGTTTGAAACAAAATAACTGATGATAATGTTGATGTGTGTGTGTAGGAGGATCTTCCCGTGCTACAGATCTGGGAGCGGCATTCGGCCACGCAGCAGCAGTGAGATCAGTTGACTGAGGTAGAGATTGATTGTGTCGCGGCTACTGGACTATATGACATGATGTACATGTTCGTGATTCGGACGAATCGCAGACTTGTGACTGCATTAGCAGAGCGGTGGCACAGCGAGACCTGCACATTCCATTTATTGATGGGAGAGATGGCCATTACATTGGAGGATGTGTGGAGGATTTTGCACATTCCTATCTAAGGGGATCAAATTATTTATGACCGAGGATTGGGTACAACAGCGGTACAATGGATATTTGATGAGGATGTCTATATCCAGGATGGCTTGATCGCATGGGAGGAGATAGCAGCGTTATATGAGCCATTACCAGCTATTTTATCAAGCATTGTCGGGGGTTTGTTGTGCCCCGATCGATGATCGCATAGACTGGTCGTGGGTTGGGGCCAGTTGATTGAGCACATGGTGATAGATGGGACCCGCTATGCATGGGGGCCATGTGTGCTATCACACCTATACAGGGAGCTTCATGAGTTGGTTTACTGAGAGACGAGCTCTCTAGGGGTTGGTATTACTGTGTTACATATTTGGGCATGGGAGCACCTGCCAGTTACATGACTGGTATGTCTGAGATTCAGGGCGGTAGATCAACCCTACATGTACATGTACAGAGGTATGATGAGTCAGCCCCACCTGGGGAAGTTGGAGTGGTGGTGGTGGGCATTGGATGTTTGGATGTAGTGATATGGAGGCCATACATTGAGTGTGAGCCTTGGGAGGATGATACAGTGGCTTTGCCTTATTGCCGAGTGGATCAGGGGAGTATGCAAGGATGGTACGAGAGAGATCCCAGTGGGGACCAATGTTACTGTATGATCAAGCCTTATCTGAGTTCTAGACTTTATAGGCGAGACCATGGCATATGAGGTCAGGGATTGTGGATGCAGGAGTGACAGAGGAGTACACAGAGTATCATACAGCACATCCTATTCCACATATTTCAGATCCATCTGAGTCAATACCATCATTTGAGGATGATAGGAGACAACGACGGAGGAGAGGAGGTAGAGGAGTAGGAGGAGGAGGTAGAGGTGGTGGGGGAGGTGGTGGTGGTGGTGGAGGAGGAGGGGGTGGATTTGGAGGTGGAGGTGGTGGAGGAGGACGGTTGCAGAGGAGAGGGAGAGGCAGGCAGCCATTGTGACTGTCATAGGGTCCTTTTATTCATGGAGGAGTCAAATTAGGTGGCAGGGATATTGGGGAGGGAGAGGCACCCATGGATATGGGAGAGGGAGCTACTGGTGGAGGGGAGGGAGCTATAGGCAGAGGAGAGGATCCTGTGGGGATGGGAGGAGGAGATGTGTGGGAGAATATGCTAGTATATATGCAGACTCGACTTACAACCGTCAAGGCATGGGTAAAGGACTGTGAGGCAGAGATTGCAGCTAAAGATTTTTAGCTATTTGCATGGGAGTCAGAGTTGACAGTAGTGAGGTGAGAGCGGGATGATGCTATGGATAGGGTGATCCAGCTGCAGGAGAGAGTTCGAGCCTTGGAGGGAGTACAGGGACATGGTTCATTGACTAATTCATTAGCGAGGGAGATACGATAGGCAGTTGGAGAGGTTGACTATTGGCGGGGTTTATATGAGCAAGTGGTGCCATCTAGTCAGCGGGCACTCAGTTATTCACAGATGCATCGAGCGAGATCAAAGCGGTCTCAGAGGATGCAGAGCAGTGAGGGTGTTATGGGTCCTCCACGACGAGATAGTGCAGGTGGTGCAGGGGGTAGTGGTGGAGCAGGTGGTGATGGGAGTGCAACATCTAGCCAAAGTGCCATTTGAGAGAGCTTATGTACTTTATTACATTTGTTACTTTGGACTGTGACTTGGATGGCTCTTGGTAGCTGATATTTTTGACATCACTGTACTTTGATACATGTATGTTTTTGCGAGATGATATATGATGTTATACATGAGGAGATCACATATTTTGTGATGATATGTATGTTGATGATATGTATGGGTTTATGTAGGATGATGATTTATTATTTATACTTAGATGGATGTGTAGACATCTAAAAATGGTCAACGCTTGCGGAATCATACTTTAACATTTGTGCATTGCCTCATTTTAGGTTTTTGCGTCGCATTAACATTTCTCCTATGACACACACTTGGTCTTTATCATTCGCGAGCATCGAGTCTTTCTTCTGCATTCTTCAATCGTCTCGCTTTCAAATTCGGTCTTGTCGACAATAATTTTCAGTCATGATTTTGATCAATCCTATCCTGTTGCATCAATGTGCATGCTCATTTTGGACATCGTCAATCCTAATTAGGGTTTTGTCCTCTTTTCAATTTTGTCATCTTGCGATCGATTTTGTCATCGATCGTGGTCATTTTGCAATCTATTTGGTCATCTATCCTTATCCTCTTGTCAATTTTGTCATCTTGTGATAAATTTATCATTGATCATCGTCATCATGTCAATTTGAATCAATTAGTCATTGTTCCTCGTCAATCGGTGCATTTGTCAATCAAATCATTTATCAATTCAAAATTATGATCAAATCGAATCGGCATTAATTATCTTTTGTCAAGACCTAATTGTCATTCTTGCATGAGTTTTATGATTTATTCATAAAACCTAATTTGTCATTTCTTCCTCTAGGTTAAATAATTTATTTATTTATCCTAAGTCTTCTCATCGCAATTAAATATTTATTTAATTGGCTAACTTATTCCTCTTTTTGTGAATTAATTAATAAATGACAAATTATTAATTAATTTACCTAATTTTCTAATTTTCCATCATTTCTAATTTTCCTATTTTCTAATTTTTCTAATTCTCTAAATTTCCTAATTCCTAATTTCCACCTATTTTCTAATTTCCTAATTTTAATTTCCACCTAATTAACTTGTCTCTAGTTCTCCCTATTTTTGTGCTTCATGCGTCATACTCTTCACATAGCAAGATGTCATAAGGTTCTAGTTCTCTAAGCTTTGCATTGGCAATATGTCATAATTCATGACATAGAAGGTGCCATAACCTTCTTCTTTTCACTAAATTTTGCCATTTTGAAATCAATTGCTCCTAATATCCATGTCATGCTAATTTGATCTTTTCTCCAATTTTTCTATAAATTGGATGATTTTTCTTCAATCAAGGGTAATTACTTGGTCGAAATAATCGCTTTGTCAAAACAATCACATTTCGAGTACTTTTGTGCCAATATCTTATTTACTTGCTTTCATCTCATGTATGTGCACTTGAAGGTGAGATCCACAAACAAAGGCTATTTGGAGAAGAAAGAAGAGCAATGGAGCCGCATGAAGGAAGCATTCATATCTACGTTTGGTTTGCATAGTATTTAGTTTTGAATGTTTTGTCTTTATGTCTTTATTGAGTGTGTTTAGGATAGATCATTGCATTTGAGCTTTCGTGATTGAGCTCGATTAGTATTTTGATATATGCTTTGATGTTTTCCAGATTCCTAGCTACATTAATTGGTGAACCCAATGTGAACACTAACCATCTAACCCCTTAACTGTGTTTTTGACTACTTTTGAGTTGATTTGCAGGTCAAAAAAACCAAAAACAGTGTAGTGCAGGTTTTTCTGGGACATTCTGCGCCTGTGTGAGACAACGTGCGCCTATGTTAAGCATTCTGTGCTTGTGTTAAAGACATTCTGCGCCTGTTTCATGACTTCTGCGCCTGTGTCATGACTTCTACGCCTGTGTAAAGTCCAGAAACAGAGGTAAAAATGCAGTGTTTTACTTGAAAATTGTTTGTTTTGCATTTTGTTTTCTGCTTTTTGGTTTTTGGTACTAATTCTCTGTGCAGAACCTTGGCATACGCATGGCAAAGACAAACAAATGAAACTACTAATAGGTTTTTGTGCAGGTTCGATAGTCAAAGACTAAACATTTCAAACTTCTGACTTGGGTTTTGCAGGTTGCCTTGGACTACAACTAAACCTTGTGTTTGCAATTAATTTTTAGGCACCTAGTGATTTCTAAATAGGATGGAATGAATCTATGCTTGATTTGATTGTTGAGTTTTACATTGGAGTAGGAGAGTATGCTCTCATCCTTCTTAGGGTGATCAGAAATCTAGATCTTCAATACCATGCTCATGTCTTTGATTGTGTGTCACCTTTAGAGGGCCTGCCTTCCCAACCATTTGCTTTTGCAAGCAAGTGATAATCGTGAGAAGGGAATGACCCAAAGTGAGTACGGCTAGAATACCTTGGCATTCTAACTCACTATAAACAAATACCTGATAGGCGAAAGCTTTGAAGGAAGGGTTACGTGGGAATTGCAGTTACTTGGGAAGTGATGACCCTTGAACTCTTTCTCATATCAACATCTAAGTAGGACCTCACGGTCTAAATCGTGCTTGCGCGACTACATTTTTTTGGTATCTTGATGGGCTTAATGTCTCAATCACGCTTGCGTGACATCAAGGAGTAACGCTTAACAGAAATCCTGACTAAACACCTTGTTTTTAGAGGCCAAAAACCCTTCTAGTTGCTTGAGAAGGACAAGTTCGGATACTTGGAAGAGATACTAAGTTCGCCATGGGGAGATTTCCATGGGGACTGATGCTTGGCTTCCCTGAGAAGTGAGTGCTATGGATGGGAGCCCGTGGGGTCAAGCATCTATGTATTCTCCTTGAATCCCATAACGAGTCTACCTCTCAAGTACCTAATGTCCTTTCCTACCGTAAGAAATGTGTGAATGAGCATGATTGTCTTGAGTCTATGTTAAAATATCTTGTCTTCTTTACTTGTCAAAAGTTGACTTGCATCTCATTTCAAAAACAAGACAAATTGATTCAAAACAAGGTTAAACACAAGAACATTTCATCCAACAAAGTTCAAAACACCTTCAAACATGGTTGTCAAACATTTTTCAAAATCTTGATCTCAACATTCATGTCACTTAGATTTAGGGTCATTCATTTGCATGTGTCCTCTTGCATTAAAGTCATACCATTGTCATACATTGCATACCTTAGGTTTCTTCATTAAGCTTAGGTCATTATCATATCATATTAGGGTCATTTGCATAGTAATTGTCCCTTTGCATATAGTGTCAAAACTAGGTTTTGTCATACTTGAGTAATCCAAATCTTTGATAAACTCTAAGTCATTGTTAGGAAGTCTAGACCTTATCAAACCTTTTGTCCTTTTGTCATCAATGTCATTTCGTCAAACCTAGCTTAGTATCCAAGCATATAAGGGAGACATTGTCATTTTGTCCTTTTGTCACTTGGTCCTTTTGTCCTTTGAGGTCTAGGCATCATTCCAATTTCCTAAGGGTTTCTTTTAGATTTGCATTCCAAAAGTTTGTCAAAATCTTGAAAAACAACCAAAAACATAAGTTGCACTCTTGCCATAGATTGCATTTTCATCTATTTAGTTTGCATTTAGTTGCATATCATATATTATCCTTGAAAATTTCCAAAAATAAAGCATTGCATAGTGACATGTCTATTGAAACAAGGTTCCAAGCACCAATGATACAACAAAGTTTGACATATCAACCGACAATGCAATCACAATTCTATCCAACCCAACAACAAAGCAACATTGATCAAACTTTTTATGATGAAACAAGTCTCCAAATACAAAAACTAGAGGAGAAACTAGCTCAAGAAGAGGAGATATTGGAACAAAAAGTGAAAAACATTGAGAAGAATAGATCACAAATGTCCAAAATGTTTCAAAAATTTCCAAGTCGAAATCCAAAGATTGAGCCAATTGATGTAAGATCTCTTCTTGAACGATCAGACATACCAGCTCTCCTCTCACAAATAGAGATGATGAAACAATTTCAAGAAAGGAGACAACATCAATTTCAACATTATGTGCCTCCACAACAAGAACAAGAAGGTGTTCACTATCAATCAGATTTTCAACCATCACAACCAATTGTTCAACAATTTCAACATATACAACCAACACAACCAATGGTCCAATTTCAACAATATGTCCAACCAACTATACCATGTCAACAAATGGTTCAACCAATGGTGGAATATCAACAAGTTCAATCAACATATCAATGTCAACAACCACAACCAAACACTCAAATACAAAGGTTGCAGCACACACCAACCCAAGTTTCAAACATGTCAGAACAATTGAACCAAGTCCAATATCAAAACATGACATCAGATCAGAACCAACTCCTTGCCAAACAAGTTCAAATTCCAGATCCGATTATGTCAAAACCTCAAAAGAAAGGTGGCTTTATTGCAACGATCTTAAGGAAACTACCAAGTGAGTTCTTTGAGGAAGATCAAGATAATACACTTATGTCTAGCAATGCCTCATCCCCTCACAAGCAAATTGACTCTCCAGTGGCATCTATCCCTACACCTCTAGAAGTTTCACAAGAACCTTCCATATTGTCCTCATCAAATAATACACCCAAGGATGCAATTACCCAAGGGCTATCCATAATTGATTGCCATGATAATCCAAATCATGATGCACATCCTTGTCATGTTTCAGAAATACAAGACCCAATGCAACCATGCACTTTATTGCCATTACCTATTTTAGAGGACCCCGTTCGAAGTCCCTCTTCCTCATGTTCAAGCATTGATTCCTTGCCAGAATCCATCACAAATGTTCAAAGTGCATTTCCTTCATGCCAAAGCATTAATTCCTTGTCAGAATCCCCCATGCATATCCAAAGTCTAACCCCATGTCAAGAGGATAATTTAGAGCACGAAGGAATGAGTCCTAAAGAAAATCAAGATCAATTTCCTAAAACCTTATCATCCCATCCAATTGTTGACCAGGATCCCATTTCCCCAGACACTCGCAATGATTCACTTATTCCTGTCAATTCTATCCAAGAACACAATGTCCTTTCAAATCCCATTGACACTCCATTCCCCGAGCAAGATCAAGATATCTCAGTCCATCCAATCCCAAACGATTCCCTTTCATTTCATGAAAAAAATGTCCTTTCAAATCCCATTGACATTCCACTTCCTAAGAAAGATCAAGATATCCTTTCTATCCTTTCTGATGATCCCATTGAAAGTCAAGAGCAAAGCACCTTTAAAGAGGATTCCAATGATCTTCCTCCCTGTCAAGATCAAATTATTCCTTTAAATCCTCCACAAGATCCACTTGTTCCTCCATCTCCTTGTCCTAATGCTCCATATACACTCCAAGGTCGCATTTCTTTTGATGATCCCATTATTTTTCCCATTCCATCTCTTGAAGAGCCTGTCATTGAACCATGTCCACTACACAATCCTAGTCCTCCTCATGATCCTAATCCCACTCATGATTCTAACATGTCAGTGCAAGATGTTCATGAACCCTTGACATGCACAATGGGTTCTTCCACTTTGGTGAAATTTGATCCACTTCAAGATCACATTATTTCTCTCATATCATATCCACCTCATAATGGACTTGCGTCTTCTTCCCAAAGAACATAGTATCCTACAAGTCAAGATATTCATAAAGGCAAAGGAGTAGATCTCCATAAGCAAGCATCCCTTCATGTTAAAGAAAATATTAAGGGTCATGGCCTCAGTGAAATTCCTCAAGACGTGGGTACCCCTGCTAAATCCAACATCCCTTCAAAATCCAAGCATATCCCTTCCCCATCATACCTTCCATCCATCTTAGGTCCTTCTATCCCTTCGTCCTCTATGCAAGGTCAGAAAAGGCACACATCCTTGAGTAAATTTCATCAATCCAAATGAAGTCCATTTCACTCATATCCATCCATGTATTCCTTTCCCCCTCCAAGCAATTTGGATGCCAAGTATAAAAGTCATAAGTTTAAAAATCCACATGTATTCAAGGATCAACATGTCCAATATAATCGACATGTCAAAACAAAGAACAATATGATCTATAAAGAAAAAGAAATATCCAAAAGGCCACAGAGGCCCACTGAGCAAAATAAAGAAAAGTCAATATATATATGGGTTCCTAAATCCCTTGTGCAAGCAATGCACTCTAAGGAACCACAAAAGCATGAAAAATAAAAAACCATGTGGATCCCTAAGCAGCTTCTTGAAGCATAAAAGCCTAAAGAAACATCCAACTTGGCATCCAAAGTTGCTATTCCTCCATCCAAACCTCTCAAATGTGTTCCTCCATCACCTCCTTCATCCATTTTGGGCCCTTATGTCTACAAATCCCTAGCTATTCCTTCATCAAAATCTCCATATCCAAAACCCACTCTTCCTCCATCAGTCCATCACCCCTCAAGGTGTGTGCCAATGTCGATCTTGCCTTCATTTCTATCCACTCAATCACAATTCTTCCAATACCCTATCCATTATCCAATGCATATTTTCCATCCTTCGATCCCTTTGATCCAATCCTTTGCATAAAACCTCGTCTTAGTTTCATCTCTTTTTCCATGTCCTTCTACCAACGTCTTTGAGCATACTTTTAAAGGTCATGGTCCATTTTTATTTTTTTTCAAGGCTACTATCCAAACAAAAAGACGCTTGAGTCCTTCTTCCATCCCCTATCATGTGTCATCTTCTATTGAAAAGCTCAAAAATACAAAAAAAGTGAAAAAAAAAAGAACAAAAAGAACAAAAAATAAAGAAAAATAATTCGTCCACTGGTGAAAACCTGGCAAACAGGCGCCTTGGGCAAGTACCGTGATGAAAACCTAGCAAACATGCATCATGTGTAATTTATGAACTTCTTGCACACCGTACTTGGGGGCAGGTTTCATCCTTCATATCTTATTGCCCTTCACTATCCTATCGAACCCCTGTCATTACCCTTCATATCTTATTGTCCCTCATGTCCATTTCCTCTTTCCACCTTTGATCTTGACAAGGTTGAGGATCTTCATGAGCATCATGCATCTTGTTTGCAGCTTTTAGTCTATCATAGCTTTTGGTCGTTTATCCATTTGCTTATTACATCCTTTCATCCATATTCCCTGTCTTATTGCAACTTTCTGCCACTATCCCTTAGCCTACCCCGACCTTCAGTCCATGTCCCTTATCCATTCTTGGTCTTGCTTATCCTATCCATATCTTATCACTATCCATACACCCTTTTTCATTCTTTGATCTTGATCTGACATAAGGACGCAAAATTTAAGCATGGTTTCAAAAACCTCTTGACATGTCCCTCATGCCATGTCACTGTTTTACATTGTCATATCCAGTCTCTTGTCCCAACATGCAATAGCCCTTGAAAATTGCATCCATATTGTCTCCATAATCAAAGGCCTTTGTCTTCCCTCTATCCACCATCATTTCAAAAAGCCTATGTATTCACCTGTCATATCCCTTGCCTTGCTAGACATTGGGGGCAAAATCCAAAAAAATTGAAATAATGTCCTGAAATAATTCAAAAAAAAAATCAAATAATGTCCTGCAATAATCCAAAAAAAATCAAATAATGTCCTGCAATAATCCAAAAAAAATTGTAAACTGTCTTGAAATATTGTAAAATGTCCTGAAATAATTCAAAATTTTTTTGAAATAATGTCCTAAAAAAAATCTCTAAAAAAAATCAAATAATGTCCTGAAAAAATCCCTAAAAAGTCAAATAAAGTCCTGAAAAAATGAACAGAAAAAAATTTGTAAATAACTAACCCCTCTGTGCATAAGACAACTCACTGAGCATCCCTCCAATGACATGTGATCCAACACTGCGCTTTAATGAAATCATGCGTTAACAGATGGACTTTTCAATCAAACCAGGCATTCAAATTGATCAAAATTGTCATGTCAATCGAACATCAACATCATTATCATTCGTCCTTGGCTACTATCATGGGTCTTATACAGGGTATGGTATACTCGAAACCAGACTGTGTCCTGTCTTAGATGGGGTATCGCATGTCTTGAAACCAGACAGCATGATTGTCCTATCAACACTTTCAACTTTTGACAATGAAGATCAAGATATTTGTTTGACTTGTTGAAATTGGCGAGTCTTATCATTTATGGATTTATCTTCGATCATGTTCCTATGTTGCTCGATGATGTCACTGAGTGATTTAGAGTGACCGGGATGGTTCATGGTCCCTTTCTTTTGGTTGTGATAAGTTTGTCTGTGATGTGTCTGTCTTTTGCAAAAAGGGTTGCATTTCAGCTCTGGCCTTTAATGCCATGATGCTACGCATCCATTTTGCTACATAAAAATAAAGGTTCTCACCTACAAAGTGCATTACTGAAAGCAAGTTTTTCTTCGTCTCTAACTGTCCTCTATCTCATTTTCTTCTTACTAACATTTCTTCCGTCCATTCGGATAGTCAGTTCGGTCTAGTGCTCCGATTTCCCCAATCACATATGCTACATCCTGCATTCATTTGGTTAGTACATTTACATTACATCAAACATCACATCAAGCATTTTATCCATTTCATATTATAAATGCATCAAAAACACATAAAAATGCATCCATACATGTTCCCCAATAAACAGTGCATAAGTCATCCATACATGGAAAATAACATAAGTCATAACATATTGCATCCCATCATATCGATGCATATCATATCATCTATCACAAAAATATCGGAGTACAAAATTGGACTGTCTATCCTAAGTATGGCCCGCAGGCTGACTACAAAATGTCAAACTACATAATGTCCACTGTCCATCCTAAGGAGCATGTGCCTCTATCACTGGGTGCTCCCTCTGTCCTCCTCATCCCTGCCATGTCTCGCGGATGATGTCCCTCCTAGTCCTGGCTGTGGTGGTCTCATAGGTCCACTCACCCCATGCTGCTCAATGACCTCCGAGAGCATGCCCTGCTCTCTATCCTCGATCGTGCCCGATATGAAGGTGCTCTCTGCTCTGGTGGAATGACACACTCATATAGTGTCCTCCAATGGCGTATCTCCTCTCCGGTCTCTACTAGCATCTGTGCCATCTCGCGTGCACTGGCATCCCAAATCGACCCAATATACTCAGTGACTCTCTGTTCCTCTCGCTGTGCCTAAGCAATTGTTGCATCTCAAGCCGCTGTGAGTCTGGCTATCTCCGCTTTGAACTACTCATGCTCTCTCTCTAAAGTCGCAATGTGATCCTGCTGACTCGCTATGGTAGCCCTGCACATCTCCATCTCCTCTGTCCTAGCTGTCTCTGGCTCTATGGGTATGTCCTGCAATGCCTCCTGCTCCCCATCCTCATCTTCGTCCTCATCGTCATCATCATCCCCCTCATCTTCATCACCACCCTCATCCTCCTCATCCTCATCATCTCCCTCCTCCTCTCCAGTGAGTGGGAAGTCCTCCTATTGCCTAGGTACTGGAATATCTGGATCTGTCAATGGCACTGGTCGTCGTCGTACAAACCATCTCTCATACTCCTCTGTCATCCCGGTGTCCACTACATCTGATCTCCAATCCCACTATCTTTGTTGTAGCTGGGTGAAGTCAGTATGTGCTATGTGTGGCTGAATCATATTACCCCACTGACTCGTCTCTCTGTGGGATCGGGCAAAGTGTGCAATCCTCGTAGGTACATCCTGCCTCTCTCCAAACTGTCGTCTGACTCTCTTTGGCAGGTACAACTCAATCACTCTCTGGCGATTCACTGGTCGCCCAATCAGGTACCTCTCCTATCCACAATATGGTAGCTCATCACTATCATCTGACCATCTAGGGCAATCATGATATGGCCTCCATGTGAACTCTCTTAGTCTGTCTAGCTCATGTCGCTAGTACAATATGTATCCAAAAGGACCCTATCTCAGTGCTCCTCCATAGCAGTACACATATGGTCGATGTGGTACTACCTGTCTCTTTGTAATCGGTCGACATATGGCTATGTGCTCAAATGCCCATACCTGTAGCAGTGTGACTCCACAGCTCAAAGTCTGAACTCCCTGATATGCTATCTGATGCAACTGAAAATATAGCATAGGCAGTACACATGGTCCCCATGCGTACACTGTCCCCTCTGTTGCCATCCGCTCTAGCACTCTTCCCCATCCAATAGGGAATCCATGTCCTCGTCTGTCTCCTACTAGTAGGCATGCTATCACCACGACTATCACCACATATCGTCGATCGTACTCAAATGCCATGGTCTCCCAGCGGATCTCCCTCTCGACAATATCCAGATCATCTGCATCACACTTGAATAATCTACACAACGAGTCTCTCCCTGTCACTGGGTCATACTCTACCATCTCCCCATGTATCAGAATGCAGAGGATGCGCCATACATCCTCTAGTGTCACCGTCGCCTCTCCAATCGCCAGATGGAATGAGGAGGTCTTCGAATGCCATCGCTCTGCTAATGCGGTCAGCAATCCTATGTTTGCCCTAATCTCGGGCATGAATGTAATATAATATATCCCAAGTCCTGCTAAGATATCTCTGTCTGTGCTCCTGAGTCTATGTCGTAGCATGAAGTAGTCAGGTCAGTTCTCCCGCGTGATCAATGGATACTGTCGACTCTGCATCACAATTGGGGCACATTTTGTTAGTATTAGGGTTTGCTCCTACGAGCTGCATTTTCTTGTTTCATGGCCAAATCAGGGTGTTCTTTATCTATTTTGACCTATCCTACCCTTATCCCCCCTTTTCAGATCATTTGCATGCAGTTTCAAACCAAAATTGAGTCACAAATGCACAACTGCGCCTATGTCAATACTCTTGCGCCTGTGTCATGTAACTTGCGCCTGTGTCTCCCTACACAAGCGTAGAATACCCTGCACAAGCGCGGGATTCACCCTACACAAGTGCAAGAGTCCCTTTTTGCATCCCCTGTGGGCCCTGCAATGTCCCGCAAGCAAATCAAATTCATGAAATTGAAAATATGGGTTTTTGAGATCCATACTGTTGCTCCCACGTCGTCCGGTCATCTGAATGTGTGTACACATTCCCCGAGGTGATCCGCCATTGGAATGTTCGCCATCTATCTGCAAGTGTCCTTGTCTAGAGCAACAAATCCTCCTCTTTGGCTAGTGCCAATGAGCTCTTTTCACTTTCTTGGTCCCATTTATAGATCTTTGTCAGTGCATAGATGGACGTGCACCCTCTCCATCTTATGCTGGTTGCAGTCTTTTGCATCTTAAATTGCTTATCCTTCATGCATCCGATCTCCGATTGTTAGTCCGTTCGATCCTATCATTCTTATCGATCAATTGGCCTCTTTTCTGCATGTTTTCGGCCAATTCCTCGAGGGGGCATGCATATGTCATTATTATTGTCTGGGGCATTTTCATTTTTGCCCCTCTTTGAGACAATGCGATTCTAAGCGTTGTTTCAAAGAGGATGTTTGTACTTGCTAGATGTATATGTTGATGAGATGATTTCTATATGTGTATGACGATGATTGTATGATGTCTATATGCATGTTTATGAATGTGGTGCTAACAGGTGGATGCAGGATAATATATGTATGATGCGTTGTTGTAATGTTTTATGTATGTAATGCCATGATGACTATGTATGCATAATGATGAATGAATGATGTTGACTATGAGATAGATAGTACTTATGTTTATGTTGATGATATGATGATATGCAGTTGGGTGTTTTGTAAGATGAAAATGTAATCAATCAAATGATTTTATGTAAATTTTCATAGATGGTTAAACTGTATGAAAAATGGAGAAACAAATGTAAATACAAATGTTTATGTGATGATCTTAAATGAATGCACTTTAAAATAAACAAATGTTGAGACAAATGTTTATGTTTATGATTCTAAATGTCTTAAAATATGACTAAGTGATAAATGAAAGTGAAATGATAATGCAAATAAATGCAACTAAGGAATAATGAATAACTGCACCTTAATGCAATTAAAAAGATAATGAATGCATCTTAATGAATCCAGATGAATCTTTAAGATGAGAATGAAATGAACGAGTATAAGAATATACTGGATGGGTAGATGAATGTACTTGACTAATAGATAAATAAATGCAAATGAATGCCACTAAATGAATGCACTTTTTAAACAAACTTAAACGATGATGAACAATATTTAATGATTTGGGATACAACTAACTGTACCTAGATGACTAAATGAATGTATGGTAATGTCTAATGATGAAAGCAAATGAGATGATTGGAAATTTATCCAAATGAATCTAAATGCCCTTATTGCAACAATGAAATGATGCAATGATGATAATGTAACTAAATGGTAATGACTGCAACTAAATGATAGTAGATGCACTTGAATGAATATCTATAATGGATGTAATGAACCTACATGCTAGTAAATGATAATGAACTAGATCCATTTAAATGCAACTAAATGTAATGGAATGATGATGCCACGTGTTTAGGATAGATGAATGCAAGTTGGTGAGAATTTGCATGATGCACTGATGATGTATCAGAGAACTCTGTCATGATTACATCCAAGATCAATTCAAATTAAATAACCTCTCATATTTTAACTTGTTCACATTTACACACAAAATATGAATACCGAATGATAAATGGATGGGCGAGATGCAACGAAATGCAATATAAACAAATGAGATGAAATGATGATCCATAGTGCTTTTATTTTTTCATCATTGAGCCTGGTAGTATAAACTTTGGATGAGGCAGTAGGAACCAAGTTTGGAGCATTGTACCTGTAAGTAAGTAGTATAGATAAAACATGATGGACCCTCCCTTCTGGTTCATGTACAGACAATTGAGGTATACGCTGTAGTTAGTAAGCCATAGTGATCCATGACTAGATTTTTGCATATGATTCCATAGCTTAGTGAACTTCCCACATAGACACCATTAGTACATGCCCCAAAACTTCACTGGAACAATTCGTAGGCAATAAAACAAAATGATACTTATGAACCATCCCAGCTACTCTAATCATTTGTGGATATCCCGGAGTAGCGTAGGAACCTGATATAAATGAATAAATAACTTATCAAACTGACCAAGTACTTGATAGCTTAAACATAATTTTATTGTCAAAGAAATGCTATCATGTCTTTGTTTTGGTAAGGAAGGATACATCCTTGTGAAGACAGTTGTGTGTAGATGTGTTGATTGTTTGGTTGATTTGATAAGTGATCATGGTTTGAGTAGCTCCAAATGTTTGTTTGTTGTCTATTTGCGATGTGTATGTACAAAGGATGTTATGCATTACCATGTTTTTGATTGATTTTTGATGTTTTATCATGTTTTTGGTTTTTGTGAGTGTTTTTTAATATTTTTGGATTTTGTGAATGTTTTTGAATGTTTTTGGATTTTGTGAGTGTTTTTTAATGTTTTTGGATTTTGTGAGTGTTTTTTGAATATTTTTGGATTTTGTGAGTCAATTTTGAATGAAGAACTCAATGAATCATAAGTAATGTGCAATCCACTTCCATCAATCGGTTAAGGGCATTGCCCCCAGTTTAGACGTCACTATGAAAAGCAGGATGCAGGATGCATGAAGTACTAACCCTGACTGCATATCAATAACAAGCCATGGTTTGAATGATGGATGAATGGATGCAATGAATGTGATCACAACAAGTCTAATAGATAATGGAGCCATATCCTTTATGAGTGGCACCTGTTTGCTAGGTTTTCACAATCGCACTTACCCAAGTTGCCACCGGAGTGGTTGTTCACCATTTGGATGAATGATTTTTCTTTACTATTTTTTGAATTTTTTAAATTTTCTTTAGGACTTTTATTTTAATGTTTTTGGTGTTTTTCTGGTATGTATGCAGCCTGATGCTCTATACAACTTGTGTATGAAACCGTTTGAGGTGCATGCTATTGATCGAATTTGCTAGCAGTTCTCCTTTTGAAGTAGCCAACTGATATGCCCCAGACCCAAATATAGCAGTGATAACATATGGACCCAGCCAGTTTGATTCAAACTTTCCCTGATGTTCTCTGTTTGGTTGGTTACAAGGATTCTCTTTGAGAACAAGATCACCTACCTCAAATATACGAGGTCTAACCCGATGATTATAGCTTCTGCTCATGCGCTGCTGATAGGCGTTGAGGTGGTTGTATGCAGCTTGTTGCCTTTCATCAAGTAATTACAAGTCTTGAAGATGAGAGACTCGGTATGCTTCATCATCTATTAGAGTATGCAAAGAATCTTGTAGAGATGGTATTTTAACCTCAATAGGAAGAATGGCTTCTACGCCATAGACCAGTGAGTAGGGAGTTGCGCGTGTAGGGGTTTGAATGCTAGTTCGATACGCCCATAGTGCTAGATTTAATTGAATGTGCCAATCGTGACTGACATCATTGACTATCTTCTTGAGGATTCTCAATATGTTCTTGTTCGATGCTTTGGCCTGACCATTGCCTTGTGGGTAAGAGGGAGTGGAAAAGCGATGTTGGATGTAAAACTTCTCACAGAGCTCACGGACATCCTGATTTTTGAAAGGAAGTCCATTATCTGTGATGATGGACATGGGTACACCATACCGATAGATGATGTAATTAAGGATGAATGAGGCGATCTTCTTGCCGGTGACTTGGGTAAGTGGAACAACTTCGATCCACTTTGTGAAGTATTCGGTGGCGGTAATGATAAATTTGTGACTGTTGGATGAAGGTGGATGGATTTTACCCACAAGGTCAAGTCCCCATTGACAAAAGGGCCATGGTGTTGTGATTGGTTGCAATTCTTGTGCTGGTGCATGTATGAGGTCTCTATGAACTTGACACTTCTTGCATTTTCTGACAAAATAGTAGGAGTATTTTTCCATGGATGGCCAATAATATCCAGCACGCATGATCTTCTTTGCTAGTGAAGGACCGCTTGAGTGAGTCCCACAGATTCCTTCATGTACCTCTTCCAAGGCCATTTTTGTTTCATCCTATCCCAAACATTGAAGGAGAGTACCATCAAGACTGCATCGGTATAGGGTTTCAGTAATGATGGTGTATCGAGCGGTTTAGCAAATGAAGGTTTTGCGTTGGTTATTGGATTGGTTAGGAGGGAATGTGTGATCACAGAGGTAAGTGTAGAACTCATTGTACCATGGGGATTCAGAATTGACAAGGCGACATATCATCTCGGATTTGGGGATATCATAAGCGAGAATCCAAAGTTGTTTTACCAAGAATTCGTAGCATGCCAAATTTTGTGGAAGATCTAATAGAGATGCTATTGTAGCCATTGCGTTAGCAACCCGATTCTGATCTCTAGGTATTTGCTCGAAGGTGATAGTTGTAAATGATGCATTTAAACTATCCACCATTTTCTTGTACGACATGAGTTTATCATCCTTGGTCTGATATTTGTCTGTGAATTGTCAGACGACTAGTCGAGAGTTGCCATATATCTATAGCTCTTTCAGTTTCCATTGTATGGCTAGTCTGAGTCCGGTGATTAGGGCCTCATATTTGGATATGTTGTTTGTACATGGAAAAGTTAACCTGTAAGACTTCGAGATGCTGTCACCTTGAGGTGTGATAAACAGAATGCCTGCCCCCGAGCCATGCCTAGTATATGAACCATCAAAGTAGAGCTTCCATGGTGGTGTTGTTGTGATCATGAAGAGCTCTTCATCTGGAAAATTAGAAATAAGAGGATGATCACCTATGAGGAGTGCATCGACTAGCTGATCTACAATAACTTGCCCCTTGATAGCCTTATAATCCACATATTCAATGTCAAATTCACTCAAAATCGTCACCCATTTGGCCAAGCGGCCTGTCAATGTTGCTTTGCTGAGTAAGTACTTTAGTGGATTGATCTTGGCAATGAGTTTTAATTTATGTGTTAACATGTAGTGTCTCAGTTTAGTGGCTGACAAGATTACTGCTAGGCAAGCTCGCTCAATAGGTGTGTAATTGAGTTCATAGCTGACCAGTGTACGAGAGATGTAGTAAACAACACACTCTTTCCCTTCTACATTATGTTGAGCCAGTAGCACTCTCAATGTTGTATTTGTTGTTGAAATATAGAGTAGTAGAGGTCTACTTGGATCTGGTGGAATCATTAATGGTGTATTCATGAGATAGTCCTTAAGCATCTGGAATGCTTGCTGGCATCTGGCATCCCATTGAAAGCGGATGTTTTTGTGTAACAAATGTGTAAAGGGATGACACATATCTACCAGTTGTGCAATAAGTCTTAGGATGGATTGTAGCCGCCTTTGTAGTGTCCTTAACTGACTGATGTTCTTTGGAGGTGGCATGTCATGATTTCTTTGACCTTTGTCGGGTCGACCTCAATGCCTTTGCTTGAGACAATGTATCCTAGGAGTTTCCCCGAGGTTACTCCAAAGACACATTTCTTTGGGTTGAGTCGAACATGATATTGTTCTAGTCTGTCAAAGATTTTCTCTAATATTGCAAGATGACTTTCTCTTGTTAATGATTTTGCCAGTAAGTCATCAACATAATCCTCCATTATGGTATGCATCATATCATGAAATATGGTGGTCATTTCTCTTTGATAGGTCGCCCCTGCATTTTCAAAAGGCATCACATTCCAACAGTATGTTCCCCATGGACATGTGAAGGTAGTCTTATGTTGATCTTCTGGTGCGATCTTTATCTAGTTGTACCCTGAAAAGCCATCCATAAGAGAAAGCATGACATGTCCTGTTGTTAGGTCCACGATCATGATAATGTTTGGTAGGGGGGAGTCATCTTTAGGACATGCCTTGTTCAAATCTTTGAAGTCAGTACAGATACAAATGCCCCCATTTGGTTTGTCAACAAGTACAATGTTGGAGATCTAATCTGCATAATTGATTGGTCAGATGAAACCAACATCTAAGAGTTTCTTAAGTTCTGCTTTGACTAGTACTGCAATCTGGGGGTGCATCTTGCGAAGCTTCTGTTTTACTGGTTTAGCTCCTTCTACCATGGTGAGGTGATGCATGACTAAATCAGGATTGAGACCAATCATGTCTACATATGACCATGCAAAGTTGATTTGATGCTTCTGGAAGAATTCTACGAACTTAGGTTGTTCCTCTGGAGTTAAAAGAGATGCCAGATGTATTTGGTGAGGAGTCTCAGGGGTCCCCACGTTGAATTCTTTTGTTTCCTCGATGAGGATCGTTGATCATTCCTGATTTGTACTGGAGGGGAGGATGTCAACCCTTTCATCCATAGGTGCCTCAAAGAGGTTTTCACCATTGGATACACTCTTTCTTTTTACTTTTTTGGGATCAAATAGTGTCACAGTGTGGTTTTCACTGGAAGATCCATGTTTTATTGTGATATTTTTGTAGCTGAAAGGTTTGGCATCCGCCCCAAAGTATGCTACGCTATTAAGTTTAATGGTGAATCCAACTTTGTGATCCCCATTTGGTATGTTATCCCATAGTTCCAAAAAGTCAATTATCGCCTCATCATTTTGGAATTGGTCAAGGCATGGGGGATTCGGTTGGTTCCATTCGATGAGTTCAGGATGGATAATGGGCACTTACTCATCGATCAGGTTAAGTTCATAAGATGTGTCAGTGAGGGTTAAGACATTGTGGTGAAGGTCATTGATGGTACTCTCCTTGTCAAAATCAAGCGTAGGATGTGATGTAGGGTCTGTGGCAGGTGTTGCCAATTCAGGAACCCAAGAGGTTTTAATCTGTGCTTCTCTGTAAACAAGGATTTCTTTGTGAGGTGGAGGGGGAGATGTGTCTTCCTCATCTGAAGTATTGAGATGTACAGAATCAAATTCCCACTCATGTGAGTCAGTCTCTAAGTCGCTTTCCAGTATCCGATTACTATACCAAACCGAGATATCGTTTGAATTGAACACTGCAAGTGTAATTGGCTGATGTACCTTGGGAGATGGAATGGTTGGTGCTGCGGGGAGGATTATTGGTATCATTGAATTTGATACTAGGAGTATCGGTGTTGTTGAATCTGTTGTTTCTAATGGAATTATCAGTGTCATCAATACTGTTGGGGGTTCTGATACTGCTAATGGTGTTGTTGATGCGGTTGTTGTTGTTGATGAGGTTATTGGTTTGATTGGTGGTATGATTGGCCCTGTGGATGGTATTGATGGGATTCTCAGCCTTATTGGGGCAATTGGTATGATTCTTGGTGCTACTGATATAATCAAGGGTGGCCTCTTTAGAGTATTAGGCTGATATAGAGGTTTGTTGGGTTTTCCTTTAAATCTGAGCTTAGGAAGAGCCTCCTTTTGAAAACCTAATATAGTGTTATCTTTAGGTTTTAATTCAGGCTGCAATGGCTCATGTCATCCTTGCTTGTAAGGTCCCAAAGCACTCTGACCATCATAGCCCATTCTTTGCATAATGGTAAGGCCTTTGCCATATTGATCTGTAGGAATCTTAGCCTGTGGGATCTTCATGGCGATAGGGTCTTTATAGATCCATTATGCTAAGTCCTCATCTCTGGTCTCCTCTTCCTAACTCTTTCCAAGGATAAAAGGCACCAAAGTGCATGCTGGCTTGACCAGTGGTGTTTGAAGTAACCTTTGAGGCTCACCATGAGTTCTAGGGGAAGTGGGTAGTTGACCAACACAAGAGTTGGCTTCGATTGTATTCCTCAGGACCTTCCTCTATCATTTTCATTTTTAGTTCTCTTGCTTTGGTATAGTGGTGTTTGAACTAGAAAGAGAGGCTGGACTAACATATGATGTGGATGGGATAGCTTCTATGTTGTTGGGAACGTAGTCTCTGGCTAATGGTTGATATTGTTACAATATGCAAATGGATTTGCATCACCAAGGACTATAATTTCTACACCGTTATGAGGAAACTTGATACACTGGTGATAGGTGGATGGAACGGTTTGCATGGCATGTATCCAAGGTCTTCCTAAAAACAAATTATATGGCAGAGGAAGGTCCATAACTTGACATATGATATGATTCACCACTGGACCCACTCAGATTGGTAACACAACTGCTCCTTTTGAAGAATGCTCTACATCGTCATAGGCTTTTATGGTTATCTTTTTGCAAGGGTCCACTAATTCTATTGCATATCCCAATGTTGTGACCAATTGTAATGTACATATATTCAGGCCTGCTCCATTGTCAATCAAGACTCGCTTGATCCTGTGTTGGTAGATAAATCCTTCAATATGGAGTGAGGTGTTGTGAGGTTGTTGGAAGGATGTATTGTCACTTTCAGAGAAAGTGAGACATGGTGATGACCTCAATTTTACCAACCATAGTTTGAAATTGATTTGTATTTAGATTGGTAGGGATTGCCGCCTCTTGAAAAGCGTGATCCAAGATTATTTTATGAGACGGGGATAGGCGCAAAAGCTCTAAGATGGATATAAGTGCGGGCGTCTTATCTAACTATTCCACAAGGTTATACTACTTTGGGATGGATGTTGTGCCTTGTGGAGTTGCTTTAATAGTGGTCTTGCTACGACACGTAACAACATTGCAGGTAGGGTTGGGATCTTTGATTGTGAGGGTTGCAATTTGTTCATTGGAATCATATAGGTGATTCACAGTATAATTATAGGTTGCTCGTGTATACTCAGTTGTATCTATGTTTTGCCCTGAAGTGGAAGGACCCCTTTGATCTTGTGATGGAAGCAGATTCTTAAACATGAGATGATCATTATTTGAAGTTTTTGGGTCGTGTCCTTCAATTTCAATCTCTCCTCGATCAATAAGATCTTGAACAAGATCTTTCAGTCTATGGAAGTTACTTGTTTTATGCCCTTTCCCTTGGTGGAATTCGCAATGTTCATTATCTCTCCACCATGGAGGTTTGACCTGAGGTTCGTAGTTGGATGTCCTTGGTAAGGTCACTAGATTTGAAGAGACCAATTGACGTAACACTATTTCTATAGGTTCCACTAAGGGAGTGTATGTATGTTTTGGTTTATAATTTTGTTGTTGTTGTCTCGGTTCCTCTTGTGGTGCATTGCGACCTTGATTTTGTGGGAGTAACCGTGTTGTTTTTAGGAGGGGGGTTTTTCCCCGCAAATCGGACCACAGGTTGTGCAATCTTTATGGTTCTCGCATCTACAATCTCGTCATTGATGATGTTTTTGTTTTTATTCCAGAAGTTGGGTTTATCACTGTTAAAACGTTGGCAAGGGCCATCTTTTGGTTCATTGTATATCTTGATAAGCCCCTTTTTGATGAGGGCCCGTTCACATTTTAATCTCTGGGTGATCATGTCATTAAAGGACTCTATTCCCTTCATGTCTAGATGGAATTCCATTTCATCGTTCAAGTTGGAAATAATTATTTCCACTAGCTCTCATTCAGGTAGCTGAGAGAACATCTACTAGACAATTGCCTCCACCATTGTAGGAAAGTTGAAATCAGTTCCCTTGGTTTTTGCTTGGTATTGTACAGATCTACCATGGTAACATCGCGTTCTATGTTGTGTGAATAATGTGCGATGAACTTTTGGACTAGTTCTTCGAATGTCCTAATGTTGCCTGGTAATCAGGAAAACCATTGTGTGATTTTCCCTCCCAAACTCTGAGGAAAGAGGTGCATTAGATATGTGTCTTCATATGCCACTTCTAGACAAGCTGAGTGAAATTCCTTGACACGATCTTTAGGGTCTCCTTTTCCCCGATAATTTTTGAACTTGGGTGTTTCAAACCCTTGCGGAAAAGGTGGCATATGTATATTCCTATCAAAGGGATAGGGACAAATATCATTAAGTGAAAACCGGGTAGTCTTCACACCACTGTGGAGTTGTTGGGCTAGATTCTCGATTTGTTGCCTCAACATGTCTATGTTGTTAGGAGGAGGAAGAGGTGGGGGATTTCCTTGATTAAGATCATATCTTAAGTTATCTCAACCTCTTCCACCCTCATTATGGCTATGGTGTTTCGATGTTTGCCGTAATTGCATAGTATCAAAATCAGAGGGTAGTTTGGCTCCTTCTTGAGCAAATCTCAAAAAATGAGCATCGACGTTGTTTTTGAGGATTTCATCAAAAAGTCGATTGAAGAGGGGGTTGTGTTGTTCCCTTTCCATTGCTTCAGGAGTGGGAGTACTAGGATTTTCATCATTTGCATTTCCTCCAAGGGCTTCTTGAAATTCATTGAGATTTTCATCCTCCTCTTCTTCGACCTCTAGTTGTCTAGTCCTTGATCTGGTTTGAGCCATTTTGTTTGAAAGTTGTTTTTTAAGTTTGGTGAAAGTGATTATGAGTTGGTGATGGAATGAAAGATAAATGTTTTGTGAAGTTTTTATCATATGGATCTCTAATAATAAAGGTTTGATGTTACCAAAGTCCTTTTTATGAATTGCTTGTTATGTTTGTTAACAAGGTCTGAGATGTGTTACAAACCAAGCTACCTAGTAATGAGAGGATGCACTCATAGACTAGTTTTAACCTACGTAGAAATGCCTCTTAGGATGAGTTTATCCTAGATGCAGAGACACTCTAAAAAGTGATATGTTGTTTTGATTCAAGCAATATTTAAAAAGAACTTAGGACAAGACCTCTTTATGTTTTGAGAGTTGAAATGGATTGATGATGTATGAATGTGAGAGTGGATGGGAACTTCAATAAAAAATTTGTGCTACATATGGGATAAATTCTTCCTCTTCTCTCTCAGGGATTGGTGGTTCTTCTCAAGCTATGTTATATGTTATGCAAATGTCTAGAAAGAAGGCATGGTTGATTTTGCCTCCTTTGTTTTTATGATAACTCAAAGCTCTATATTGAGTAAAATCTCTATTGTTCAAAGGCTCTTTATCGAACTAGTTGGATTTTCCTTGAAGATATAGACGCATATGATGCAAGAAGGCTCTATGTGATACAAAAATTTGTCTATTGAGATAGAAAAATTTCTTTCTTTTGATGAAAGCCTTTGAACTTAATGGTCTTCTCTTCAAATTGACATGTTGATGAAGATTCCTCTTTCTTAAGATTTGAAGGATGGTCATATAACTTGATATCTTGTTTGCACTTTGTTTTGATTTTTGCCAAATGTTGGTTTTGAAAATTTGTGTTGGATGAATACTTGTTTTTGAATTGGTTTTGATTTTTTTTGACAAGAAAACAGAGCAATCACACAAACACAATAATGTTTCCTCAAAGGCACAAAATAAGTGTGGGTCTAAATCAACCCAATCACTGAACCTTTTGACCCATTTTAAAAATGTTTTTGTGTATGTTTTTCCAAAATCCCAAAGTCGGCTCAATTTATCACTGGTTTGACACAAAATGAAGACACTTCAAACACACTTTATCCCTAAGGTCAAATGGTTAGTTGCGATAATTTCAGCCCACATCTTGATATTTATTCAACTTTGGTACTACATACCTTATGAATCCCGCTGTATCAGGTAAGAATGTGATATACTAAGTCTTGCGTGAGCATAACAGATAGACGATCCCTATGATGGGGGAGTCACCACTTTTATCAAGCTACAAGTAGCCTTTCAAAAAGCCATGTTTCTACTGAAGGAAATATGTATGGTGAGTATCTTGGGAGCAAAACCATCTATGCTCTTTCACTAAATTTATCACAAATATCCTCAATCAATAGAACATGTGTGTTTCTATATAAAAAGGTGTCTAGTAATGTTTGATGTTTTTGGACATAAGTTCATTCTGCAACGACTCACTTAAGAGCCTTGTAACTTGTGGTGGGGGCCATATGTCCTTTCGACAAGTTACACTGTAGGAACAACTATACCCGAGGCTACAACTTTCACTCACACCTGATTTCTATAGCGGCTTGAAGGATTTACCGCGCGAGGTCGTTCCCAAGAGTGATGTGTCTCTTGGCAGACCTCTCTTAAAAAGATAAAATTTTGAGTGTTACTAATACTTTTCTCTTGCACCTAGGACCACGAAAGCCAAGAAAGAGGATAGTGTGTGTTAGAAGTAGGACCACTCGACAAAAATTTTGCACAAGTGTGCCAATCACCCAAAACACTTGTTCTTTTTAACCAAGTTTATAGCAATGTGATCTAACTATTTAGAGATGTTGCTCCAACAAAAATGGTGTTTCTTTTTATCTTCAAGGCAAAATGTTTTGTAATCTAGGAACTTGAAATCTTGGTCAACAGAATTGAGAACACGTTTTTGCTTGAAATAAATCGATTGAACTTGAAGGGACAAATGGCTTGTTCTTTTTAATCTTGCCCAAAACGAAGTGTTGATTGTGAATTTTAGTTTGATGCAAGAAATAAAAAATTGTCTTGTTGATTTTAAGCACCAAATTCAAATTGTCCCTAACTTGCACAAAATAAATTTTGTTTGGTTTGGAGTTTGTGGTTCTTTTTAACTGGACAAGTGAGATTCTTTTTACAAGCCCAAACAAAATATGTGATTCATTTTAAGAGCCTAAATTGAAGTGAAGTTGATTTTAACCAAGAAAAGAAAGTGAATTCATTTTATCCTATCTTTAAAGACAAAGTTAGCAACATAAATAAATTTACTTCCTTAGCTTAAATGTTGGAAATTCTACAAAAAATGGGGTTAGTCAAAACCTGCACAAACGATAACTAGTTAGTAAAATCTGAATGTTTGGTGGGCTTCTACAAGCCTTATATTTTTGGTTTTTCAGTTACAAGATTTTTTTTTACAACTCTTTCTTACAATAGCGCTACTCTGTGTGGAAACAGAAGCACTATTTAACGCGAAAGCACTAAATAACCAACGAAAGTTCTAAAACAAGTTCAAACGCGCTATAAAAAGAGACATTAGCGCTAAAAGAACTCTGTCAAACAGAATTAATTTTGTCAAACAACGAGCTGAAAGCACTAAAACTAGGAACTATAGCGTTATTTAATGGTCAATAGCGCTAAAAGAAAGACAATAGCGGCAATTGAGAGACAATCATGCTATTATTAGGAACAATAGTGCTAAAGTACCAACTTTTGAAGGCACTAGAGCGTGAAAAAAGGTGCTAAAGCATGACCTGTGTGTCAATTAAAACATGAAAAAGTTAGTAGTTTTCAAAACAAGATATCAGAAGGTTGTGTGTTCGATTCACGTTGGGTTGACCAAATGATGTTCTACAAAAAGGAATGGTTAGGATATTGTCAAGACAAACGCAAAACAACAAGCAACAAACAAGTGTTAGTGTTAGAAATCACAAATCAAACACTATACTAAGTAAGTATATCAAGAGAGACACAACACATAAAATAGAAAGCTTGATAAATCTAAGAAATGCAACAAGGCATCTCAAAATTCCCTCCACCATGCTTGTAGCTATTTCTTCCTTGTTCCTCTCCTCTCCAAGTTCCCAAATGAGTGTAGCTCTCAGTAGCTTTTTGCACTATTCTGGATGTCTTATGGAAGTTCAAGATTGTAAAATGGAAGCTTATGAGAATGCAAATGTGAACAAGCTAAAACAAGATATTATCTAATTATCTAATGTTAATTTTAGCTCAAAATGACAAATGTAAAATGATTATGCTAAATGCTCTCTAAATTTTATTATACATTAGATGCATACAAGGTTTCAGGATCTAGATTATGAAGAAATGAGCTTTATTTTTAGGTAAAATGGAGCAATGGATGGTTGAGATCGAATATCTCAACAAGGGTCAGGATTCATGGGTTTATGATCCATGTGAGAGCTTTCAATCCAATCCCAAGATGACAAATTTCAACAAGAGATGGGTTGAGAGGAGAGGGAATAAGCATTAAATGCTTGACATGACTTGAGGGTTAACTTAGGAGGTAAGGTTAATGTTGAGTTGAAAGAATAAAGCCATCATCCAATAAATAATGTCTTTATCCAATGGATAAATTCTTGTGCAAGAGTTAGTGAGGATAACCATGGTCAAAGCAATAAATGCTTGAAGAGACCCATGAGTCATGTTGACTCTAAATTTTACCTTGGAAGCAAACAACCTTATGAGAAATTGAGTGACGGAGGACCAATTGTGAAGGGTTCACTGAATGATCTCTGGGATTGAGAAGCCAACTCTTCCTTATGGTTTTGAGAAAAGGGAAAAGAATGAAACACTCAAAACAATAAAGTCTAAACTATTGAGGCGATGCGCCAGAGCATTTTTCTGAGAAGATATGAGTATACAAAAACCCAAAGACATATGGTTCTTGAGCCCATTCAACAATCTACATGTCCGAATTAGGAACACAACTAAGACATAATTAAATTTCCTTGTAACATAAAGAAATACCTATCATGCATCTACCAGATAACAAGTGCAAAACATAATTTAATTGGCATAATCTTAGATATATATATATTTCCAAAGTCATTGGTGTAGTCACATAAATCTGTCCATTTTAATTAAATGAATATTTCGTATTTATTTGATTAAAAATCCACTAGCCATCAGTTAATTAAATAAATATTTAATTAATTCATCCCCAAACATTCTTCTATTAATTAAATAAATTATTCAATTTATTTTAATTAATTCATTAAACCAAATACAAATCAATTAAATAAATAAAATCTATTTATTTAATTAAATCCTCCTATTCCTTTTTTAAATAAATTAAATAAAACATTTATTTAAATCATTATCCCCACCCCACTTGCATTTTCCTACAAATGCAACTTGCACACATTTATTGAAATAAATGAATTTTTATTTTTAATAAAATCCTATTTTCCCTCACCCACCAAATCCACTTGCAAAATCTAATCCCCTTCTAGATTCTTCTAACCCCTTCCTAATTAGCCTAATCCATCCCCTAATTATTATCACATTCATAAGCAAAATGGAGTCACTTCTCAAAGTCTAAAAGTCTTTGATAACCATTAAAGGCTTTCAACCTTCAACCACTAAATGGCTCAAAGTCTTTGATAACCATTGAAGGCTTCCAACTTTCAACCACTTAATCCCCAAAGTCTCCAATAACCATTAATGGTTAATTCAACCCTCCCACATGGTTAAAACATTTGTTTTGACTCAACCTCTACCCAACCCAAAGGTCTCATCAAGCATTTAATGCTTTTGACCATGATTATCTCTTAAACATTTGCACAAAGGTTTATCCTTGGATTAACTCTTAATTCAATGGATAATCTTAATTTAGACTTGACCCTTAGCCTTTAGATAAGCATGAGGTCTTCTCAGGCTTTTAATGCCTCCAACCTCTTCTCCCAACCCAACCCTATGTTGACACTTGTCACCATTTCATTGGTACAAATTGTGCACATGAATCCCCAACTTTCAAGCTTGACCCTTGATTAAACCCTTCAATCCTAGCCATCCATTACTCCATTTTTCCTATAAATAGAGCCCATTTCTTCATAATCCAGATCTTGAAAAACTTGTATGCATCTAAGCTATAGACATTTTAGAGAGCATTTTAGCATAAGCAATCTAACATCTTATCATTTTGGTTAAAATACATCATTTTAGCATTAGTATTAGCTTTTTATTTTCACATTTAGAGCTATACTACAATCTCAATCCTCCATAAGCATCCATAGTGCAAAAAGCTGCTGAGAGCTACACTATTTTGGAACTTGGAGAGGAGAGGAACAAGGGAGAAAAAGCTAAGGCCATGCTAAGAGGCAGTTGGAGATGTCTCATGATCTTTGTTTTACATATTAAATATATTAGCATGTCTCTTTGTGTCTCTTTTGGAATGCCTTCATATGTTTAGTTTTAGATTGACTAACACTAATGTTTTGTGTGTTTTTGTGTTCTTTGATCATAGACTAACCTTGTACCATTTAGGAGGGCATCATTTGGTGAACCCGACGTGAATCGAACACGCAACCTTCTGATCATTTTTTTGACAACTAACATATTTTTCTTGTTGAAAGTGCCACACAGGTCGCGCTTCGACGCTAATGAACGCGTTTTAGCGCTATCGAAACAATTTCTTTTAGCGCTATTGTCCCTAAAATAGCGCTATTGAAAAAGTTTTAGCGCTATTGACAACATTCTGGCGCTTTTGTCACAATTCTGGCGCTATTAAAACTCTTCTGGCGCTTTTGACCTCTCGGATTTTCTATTCTTTCAGCGCTACTGTGTAAATTAGTGCTTCTATAGGCGCAGACTAGCGCTATTGTATAAATTAGCGCTTCTGTCTAAAAAGCAAACTAGCGCTATTGCGACAGAGTGTTGTCCAAGTCGCTTTGTAACCAAAAAATTGAGTATCTTAGGCTTGTGGAAGCCCCCCATTGAACATTGGTTTTTACTAACTTGTTTTTGGTTCATGCAAGTTAACAACCCAACATAAAAATCACAAAATTTTCATTTAGTGCTTAAAAAGAACTTGAAAAAAAATAAAAAAATAAAAAAATTCATTGCTTCCTAGTTAGGACTTATTTTCTTTTGGTGCTTAAAATTAACAACACAAATCTGATTTCATTGCATCAATTCGGACTTAAAATTTACAATCCACACTTCAATTTTGGGCAAGTAAAAAGAACAATCCACTTGTTTTGATTTTTGCAAGCGATTTTTACTTCATGCAAACGTGTTTTCCATTAAGTTGACCAGGATTTCAAATTCTAGAATACAAAACACATTGCTTTTTGAAGTTAAAAAGAACACCATGACTGTTGGAGCAACATCTCCAAATAGTTAGATCACATTTGCAAATGCTGGATTAAAAAGAACAAGTGAATTTGGTGTTTGGCACGCTTGTGCACAAAAGTTAGTCGGGTGGTCCTACTTCTAACACACACTATCCTCTCCCTTGGCTCTCGTGGTCCTAGGTGCAAGAGAAAAGTGTTAGTAACACTCAAAATTTTATCTTTTTAAGAGAGGCCTGCCAAGGGATCGATACTCTTGGGAACGACCTCGAGCGGTAAATCCTTCGAGCCGCTATAGAAATCAGGTGAGAGCAAAAGCTGTAGCCTTGGGTATAGCTGTTCCTACAGTGTAACTGGCCGAAAGGACAAATGGGCCCCACCACCAGTTACAAGGCTCTTAAGTGAGTCACTGCAGAATGAACTTATGTCCAAAAACATCGAACATGACTAAACACCTTTAAGTAGTAGCCCACCTGTTCTATTGATTGAGGATATTTGAGATATAATTTAGTGCAAGAGCATAGATGGTTTTGCTCCCAAGATACTCACCATACATATTTCCTTGAGTAGAAACATAGCTTTTTGAAAAGTCACTTGTGGCTTGATAAAAGTGGTGACTCCCCCATCATAGGGATCATCTATTTGTTATGCTCGTGCAAGACTTAGTATATCACATCCTTACCTGCCACGACGGGATTCATAAGGTATGTAGTACCAAAGTCGAAGAAATATCAAGATGTGGGCTAAATTTATCACAACTGGCCATTTGACCTTAGGGATAAAAAGTGTTTGAAGTGTGTTCGTTTTACAGACCTAGTGCAAATTGAGCCGACTTCAGGCTTTGGAAATACACCTTAAAATAAATCTAAAGGAAGGGTCAAAAACAAGTCCAAGGATTGGGTTGATCTAGACCCATACTCATTTGTGCCTTTGAGGCTACAATTTTGTGTTTGTGTGCTTGTTTTGTTTTCTTGTCAAAGAAAAAATCAGAAAATCAATCCCAAAAACAAAGTATTCATCCAACATCTGTCAACACAACCAAAAATACCAAAAACAAAGGGCAAACAACACAGAGTCACAACTTTTATGACCATTCTTCACATCTTGCGAAAGAAGAAGTGTCAGCAGAATATCAACTTGAAAAGGAGACCATTGAGCTCAAAGGCTTTAATCAAAAGGAGGAAATTCTTCTATATCAATCGACAAATCTTTGTCTCCCATAGAGTCTTTCTACATCGCATGCGTGTCTACCTTCAAGGCAAAACAAATGAGTTTGATTCAGAATCATTGAACCGCAGAGCTTTTATGCAATATAGAGCTCTGAGTTATCACAAAAATCAAGGAGGAAAGATTAATCCCAACTTTTTCTCCAACATCTGTATCACCTACAACACAACTCGAGAAGTACCACCAACGCCTGAAAGGGAAGAAGAAGAGTTTGTCCCATTTGTGACACAAAGTTTTTATTGAAAGTTGAAAAACAAAACATCCGACATCTTATTCATACATCATCACTTCATCATCAATCCATCCCAAAATTCTCAAAACATTAAGGGGTTCTTGTCCCAAGATTCCTTTTTAGATATTGCTTGAAATCAAACACATCACATCACTTTTTAGATTGTTTCTACATCTAGGATAAGCTCATCCTAAGAGACACATCTATGCAGGTTAAAACTAGTTCATGAGTGAATCCTCTCATTACTAGGTAGTTAAATCTGTAACACATCTCAGATTTCTCTACACCTTATCACATCCAAACTTATCAAACAAACAAGCAATTCAAAGAAGGAATTTCGGTTACATCTACCTTAAAGTGCTAGAGATCCACAACACAAATCACCAATCATCAATCTTTCATTTCATCACCAACTCATCATCATCTTTAATCAACTTCAAAAACAAACTTGCAAACAAAATGGCTCAAACCCGATCACGATCAAGGCAACGAGAAATAGAAATTGAGGAAGAAGAAGACAAAAATCTCAATGAATTTCAAGAAGCACTTGGAGGAAATATAAATGATGAGCACCCAAGTACTCCCACTCCTTCAACAATCGAAAGGGTTCAGCATAACCCTCATTTTAACAGATTGTTTGATGAAATACTCAGGAGCAACGCAGATGCTCACTTTTTAAAACTCGCTCAAGAAGGAGCCAAACTCCCCTCTGACTTTGATCTTGCTCAATTAAGACAAGCATCAGAAAGACAAAGTCGCCATGAGGAGGAAAGAGGTAGAAATCACATCAAATATAACATTCCTCAAGGTAACCCACCACCTCCTCCTCCAAATGAAATGGAGATGTTACGGCAACAAGTTGAGAATCTCGCCCAACAACTTCATAGTGGTGTTAAGACCAATCAATTCTCACTTAACGACATCTGTCCCTATCCGTTTGATAGGAATCTTTATATGCCACCCTTTCCACGTGGGTTCGAAACAACAAAATTCGAAAAATATAGAGGAAAGGGAGATCCCCGCGATCATGTCCGAGAATTTCATTCCGCTTGTCTCGAAGTCGCATATGAAGACACATACTTAATGCGCCTTTTTTCCCAAAGCTTGGGAGGAACAACCACATCATGGTTTTCCCAACTACCAGGTGGCATTAGAACATTTGAGGAACTCATCCAGAAGTTCCTATCTCATTACTCTTATAATATTGAACGCGACATCACCATGGTTGATCTATGCAACACCAAACAAAAACCAGGTGAATTATTCTCAATATTCCTGCAACGATGGTGCCAAATGTCTAGCAGACGTTCTCTTCAGTTACCTGAACGAGAACTAGTGGAAATTTTCATTTCCAACTTAAACAAAGAAATGGAATTTCACCTGGATGTCAAAGATACAGATTCTTTTAACGATATGATCACCAAAGGTATAAAATGTGAAAGGGCACTCATCAAAAAAGGACTCATCAAAATCTTTAATGAACCCAAAGATGGTCCTCGCCCGTGCTTCAATAGTGATAAACCGAACTTCTGGAACAAGAATAAGAATATCGTCAACGATGGAGTTGTGGATGCTCAGACTATCCAAAATGCACAACCTGTGGTTTGGTTTGCAGGACAAAATCCTCCACCTCAGAATAACACAAATGTTCCTCCTAATCAAGGTCGCATCACATCTCATGATGAACCAAGACCTCGACCACAAAAACAAAAACGTACATACACTCCCTTAGGGGAACCCATTGAAACAGTGTTGCGACAACTCCTCTCTCAAAATTTGGTCACTCTACCTAAACTATCAAACTATGAGCCTCAGGTCAAACCGGCATGGTGGAGAGATACTGAACATTGTGAGTTCCATCAAGGAAGAGGACACAAGACAAGTAATTGTCACCGATTGAAAGATCTCATTCAGGATCTTATTGATCGAGGAGAAATTGAAATTGAAGGGCATGACCCAAAAACAACCAATAATGATCATCAGATGTTCAAAAATCCACTTCCATCGCAAGATCAAAGGGGTCCTTCCACTTCCAGACGAGGTCCTGATACCACTGATTATACGCAAGCTGCGTATAATTACACTGTCAATCACCTGTATGATGCCAGTGAACAAATTGCAACTATCACCTTCAAAAATCCCACCTCAAATTGCAATGTTGTTACGCGTCGCGACAAAATTACCATCAAGGCAGCTCCACAAGGCACCACCTCCATCCCAAAGCAGTACAATCTTGTGGAACAATTAGACAAAACCCCTGCGCTTATATCCATTTTGGAGCTTTTGCGTCTGTCACCCTCTCATAAAACTATCTTGGATCAAGCACTCCAAGAAGCGTCAGTCCCCGCAAATCTAAATACAGACCAATTTCAAGCCATGGTTGGAAATCTAAAGTCATCACCTTGTCTCACTTTTTCCGAAAGTGACAACTCTTCCTTCCAACAACCTCATAATGCTTCGCTACACATTGAAGGCTTTATCAACCAACATAGGATCAAGCGAGTCTTGATCGATAATGGAGCAGGCATGAACATTTGTACACTACAGTTGGTCACAGCATTGGGATATGCAATAGAATCAGTGGATCCTCGCAAGAAGATCACCATCAAGGCCTATGATGATGTAGAGCGTTCATCCAAAGGAGTTGTGGTACTACCAATCCAAGTGGGCCCTGTGGTAAAGCACATCATTTGTCAGGTTCTGGACCTTCCTCTGCCATATAATCTATTATTAGGGAGACCTTGGATACATGCCATGCAAGCTGTTCCATCTACCTACCATCAATGTATCAAGTTCCCACATAATGGTGCAGAGATCACAATCATGGGCGATGCAAATCCCTTTGCATTTTGCCATAATATCAGCCATCAACCAGAAATTACTGTTCCTAATAATAGGGAAGCCATTTCCTCCACATCATATGTAAGTCCCGCCTCTCTTGCCAGTTCTAACACCACTATACCCAAGCAAGAAAAGCTTAAGATGAAGATCGCAGAGGAAGGCCCTGGAGAATACAACTTGAGTCAGCTCTTTTGTGTGGGACAAATGCCCACTTCTCCTAGAACACATGGTAAACCACAACAGTTACTCCAGCAACCACTAATCACGCTAGCATGTGCCTTGACGCCTTTCGTCCTTGGAAAGAGTCAAGAGGAAGAAACACAAGATGAGGACCTAGCGGACTGGATCTATAAAGATCCCATCACCACTGACAAACCACAAGTTACACTTCTTACGGAACAATATGGCAAAGGCCTCCTCATTATGCAAAGAATGGTATATGATGGTCAGAGTGCTTTGGGATACTGCAAACAAGGACGACATGAACCTCTGCTACCAGAATTCAAGCTCAAAGGTAATATAGGCCTAGGTTTTGAAAAAGAGATCCTTCCTAAACTCAGATTCAAAGGAAAACCTAGCAAACCATTTTGCCCGCCTACTGCAAAGAGGACACCTTTCATAATCAAAGCACCATTAAACACTATCCCCACTGCCCCATCGAGGCTCACAAACCCACCACAACCATCTACAATACCAATCATCCCACCAAATGAACCAGTAATCCCATCAATAACACCAATAGCAGCAACAACTATATCAGAACCCGCAGCAGCATCTATGGCACCAGCCATTCCAATAAAAGTCACTAAATCAACACTACCAATACTTCCAGTAACAAATCCTTTAATCCCCATCAAAATTCCTACAGCACCGATCATGACAAAAGTACATAAACCAATCACGCCTGCAGTATTCAACTCCAGCGACATCCCAGTATGTTATAGTAATCGGATGCTGGAAAGTGATTCAGAGACCGACTCACATGAATGGGAATTTGATTCTGTACAGCTTAACACTTCAGATGAGGAAGACACATCACCACCTCCGCCCCGCAAAGACATCCCTATTTACGGAGAAGCACAGATAAAGACCACTTGGGTACCTGAGCTGGAAACATCTTCCACAGACCCTACGTCTCATCCTACGCCTGATTCTGATAGGGAGAGTACCATCAACGACCTTCACCACACTGTCTTAACCCTCACTGATACATCTAATGCACTTAACCTAATCGATGAAGTAATGCCCATTATCCACCCTGAACTCATTGAATGGAATCAACCAAATCCCCCATGTCTTGACCTCTTCCAGAACGATGAGGCTATCATTGACTTTTTGGAATTACGGGATAATCTACCAAGCGGGGATCACAAAGCTGGATTCGCCATTGAACTTAATAGCGCAACATACTTCGGGGCGGATGCCAAACCTTTCAGCTGCAAAAACATAACAATAAAACATGGATCTTCCAGTGAAAACCACACTATGGCGCTGTTTGATCCGACAAAAGTAAAAAGAAAGAGTGTATCCAACTGTGAAAACCTCTCTGAGGCGCCTGAGGATGAAGGGTTTGACATTCTCCCTGCTAGTACACAACAGGAATGATCCACAATTTTTATCGAGGAAACCAATGAATACAATGTGGGGGCTCTTGAAAATCCTCATATTATACATCTGGCATCTCTTCTCACTCCAGAGGAATAGCCTAAATTTATAGAGTTCTTCCAGCAGCGTCAGATCAACTTTGCATGGTCATATGTGGACATGCCTGGGCTTGATCCTGATTTAGTCATGCATCACCTCACCGTAGCAGAAGGAGCTAAACCTGTCAAGCAGAAGCTTCGTAAGATGCATCCCCAGATTGCAGTGCTAGTCAAAACAGAACTCAAGAAACTCCTGGATGTTGGTTTCATTAGACCAATTGATTATGCAGAATGGATCTCCAACATTGTGCCAGTTGGCAAACCAAAAGGGGGCATCCGCATTTGTACCGACTTCAGAGATCTAAATAAGGCTTGTCCTAAGGATGATTTCCCCCTACCAAATATCGACATCATAGTGGATCTAACAGCAGGACATGCCATGCTTTCACTCATGGATGGCTTTTCAGGATACAATCAAATAAAGATCGCACCAGAGGATCAGCATAAGACCGCCTTCACATGTCCATGGGGCACCTACTGCTGGAATGTAATGCCTTTTGGTCTCAAGAATGTAGGAGCAACCTATCAAAGGGCAATGACCACTATCTTCCATGACATGATGCATACCATGATGGAATATTATGTGGATGACTTACTAGCAAAATCACTCACCAGAGAAGGACATCTCCACATCTTAGATAAAATCTTTGATAGACTGGAACAATACCATGTTCGACTCAACCCAAAGAAATGTGTCTTTGGAGTAACCTCCGGGAAGCTTCTAGGATACATTGTCTCAAGCAAAGGCATTGAGGTCGATCCAGCAAAGGTAAAAGCTATCATGGACATGCCACCTCCAAAGAATATCAGTCAGCTAAGGACATTACAAGGGCGACTTCAATCCATTCGAAGATTCATTTCACAATTGGCAATAAGTGTCACCCATTTACACATCTTCTACACAAGAACATCCGCTTTCAGTGGGATGACAAATGCCAGCAAGCATTTCAGGCACTTAAAGACTATCTCATGAATCCACCATTGCTGATGCCACCAGATCCAAGTAGACCATTGTTACTTTATATCTCCGCGACAAGTACAACATTAGGTGTATTATTGGCACAACATAATGCAGAAGGCAAAGAATGTGTTGTTTACTACATCTCTCGCACACTAGTTGGCTATGAACTCAATTACACACCTATTGAGCGAGCTTGCCTAGCAGTAATCTTAGCAGCCACTAAACTGAGGCACCATCTGTTGACGCACAAGGTACAACTCATCGCAAAGATTGATCCACTCAAGTATTTACTCAACAAAGCAGCATTGACAGGCCGCTTGGCCAAATGGGTGATGATTCTAAGTGAATTTGACATTGAGTATGTGGACCGTAAAGCTATCTGTGTGGGGGAAAAAGCGAGACTAGGTTAACATGCCCTAATCCTACCTTTTGACACACATTACGGAATACGAAAGAGCCTAGAGATATCACACAATTGGCTACTTCTTTTGGTGAAAGAGAGAGCCACGGGATATCTATTAGGATTTCTATTCCCTTGTTGAAATTGTAAGATCAAGTAATGCAAGTTCAAACCCTAATCCCAAAATGCAAGTATGAACTTAATAACAAGATTGCAAAATTGAGATTAAACAATGAACAACTGTAAATACAAGGATGAAATAAGAATGTAGATGTGTACCCGGAGTCAAAATCGGACTGAAAATGTTCGGGACGGGGGCGCGGGCGCCACTGTCCTGAAAACTGCACCGGAAATTGCTGTTCTGCACTCTGGAACACTGTCGGAAAGTTGTCTGTCCGGAGGACCAGGGTGCCTAGCGCCTCTGTCCTAGGGACCAGGGCGCCCAGCGCCCCTGTCCTGGCAGGACCAGGGTGCCCAGCGCCCCTGTCCCAGTCTTCTGCTCTGCAATTTGATACAGAGTGCTGTCTCGACCTTCTCTCTCCGGATCTGTATCCCGCGGCGTCATCTGAATCCCGAAACCTGCAATGATATCTGAAAAAGGGTGTATGGGCGGCTATATAGGGTTTTGCCTTAGTCAAACCCCCACTTCGGTGATTTCCACCTCCACGAATAGCCAAGTTGTTTTGTAATATGTATTGTGTGTGCAGACCTAGTGTGTGTGCAAGGTCCTAAAATGCAAGAAAGCAAACTAGAGCAACCTAGAAAGTAAACCCTAATTGCTTGTAAATGATAACGTAAATGCTCTAAATCAAGATGCAAAGTGATCTAAAGCATGAATAAATGATGTATTGAAGCTTATGCAAAGACATGAAAACAACATGAAATCATACCCAACCCTCAAGGGAGGAGTACAAGCCAATCTTCAGTCGGTAATCTCCTATTGTTCTTCAATGTCTTCCAAGCCCTAAGTGGATGAATGAATTTGATAGATGCTTGATAGAAGGATGTTGAATGTTGTTGAAGTCTTCAAAGATCTGCTCTTTCGCTACATATGAAGTTCCTGAAAACAAAAATCGGATCCCCTCAAATGAAGAAAGAGAGCTCTTATGTATGAAACCCTAGGTCGCAATTTCGTCTTTTGGCTGACCTAGAGATTGAATATCCCACTAATTTCTTGGGGTTAAGCTTTATTTTATGATTGGATCGCGCTCCTAAAATTTCGGGAAAAATGTCCGGGACCGTGTGCACTCCGGGCGCCACGGTCCCGACAACTTTTCACCAAATTTTCAGGACCGTCAGATATGATGATTTTAGGGAGAATCCCGAAGTTACAGGTGATTTCGAGATGTTTTGACCCCCAAAATTAAGCCCCCAAGCTCAGAATGGGGCCTAATTAGGGTTTTTGATTAAGTGATGTATTGGAGGAATAAAATGAAAGGGGCACGCTTTAATGAAAGGGCCCAACTTTGTGATGTGGAAAATGGTGAAATAGAACCTTTAGACCTAATTAATTTGATTAATTAAGTGCTAAAGGGGAAATGCCATGCAAAGTGCAACTGTGCCAAGGCGGGTGCTAAACTAGGTATTAAATTGTACTGCTTTAGCAAGTGCGTACAATTTATGACGTTACACTATCAAAGGTCAGGTTATTGCAGATCAGTTGGCCGATGCACCACTCATAGGCGATCATCCTCTCATTTCCAATTTTCCAGATGAAGAGATATTCATGATCACAAAAGCACAGCCATGGAAACTATATTTTGATGGTTCATATACTAGGCATGGCTCAGGGGCAGGCATTCTGTTTATCACACCTCAAGGTGATAGCATCCCGAAGTCTTACAGGCTCACATTTCCATGCACAAACAACATAGTAGAATATGAGGCTTTGATCACAGGACTCAGATTAGCCATACAATGGAAATTACAAGAACTACAAGTATATGGCGACTCACAACTGGTCATTCGACAAGCAACTAATGAATATCAGACCAAAGATGATAAACTCATGCCATACAAGCAAATGGTGGACACTCTAAAGACATCATTTACTACTATCACTTTTGAGCAGATACCAAGAGATAAGAATCGAGCTGCTGACGCCATGGCTACCATCGCATCTCTACTAGATCTTCCACAGAATTCAACACGCTACGAGTTCTTGGTAGAACAGCTTTGGATCCCCGCTTATGATATCCCTAAATCTGAGATGATATGTCGCCTTGTCGGTTCTGAATCCCCATGGTACGGTGAGTTCTACACCTATCTCCGTGATCACACCCTTCCTCCCAACCAATCAAATAACCAACGTAAAACCTTCATTCGCCAAACTGCTCGATATACCATTATTGCCGAAACCCTATACCGACGCGGTCTTGATGGTACTCTCCTTCGATGTCTGGAACAAGATGAGCTAACAAAGGCCTTAGAAGAGGTACATGAAGGAATTTGCGGGACTCACTCAAGTGGTCCATCACTAGCCAAGAAGATCATGTGAGCTGGATACTATTGGCCATCTATGGAAAAGGATTCCTACTACTTTGTCAGAAAATGCAAGAAATGTCAAGTTCATGGCGACCTAATACATGCACCAGCTCAAGAATTGCAACCAATCACAACACCATGGCCTTTCTGTCAATGGGGCCTTGACCTTGTGGGTAAAATTTATCCATCTTCATCTAACGGCCATAAATTCATTATTACCGCCACCGAATATTTCACAAAGTGGATCGAAGCTGTCCCACTTACCCAAGTCACCGGCAAGCAGATCGCCTCATTCATCCTCAACTACATCATCTGCCGGTATGGTGTACCCATGTCCATCATCACAGATAATGGTCTTCCTTTCAAAAATCAGGATGTCCGTGAGCTTTGTGAGAAATTTCATATCCAACACCGCTTTTCCACTCCCTATTACCCACAAGGCAATGGTCAGGCCGAAGCATCCAATAAAAACATATTGAGAATCCTAAAGAAGACAGTCAATGATGCCGGTCATGATTGGCATGTTCAATTGAATCCAGCATTATGGGCATATCGAACTAGCATTCGAACCCCTACAGGTGCAACTCCTTATTCATTGGTCTATGGTGCAGAAGCTATCTTACCTATTGAGGTTGAGATACCATCATTACGGGTTTCCTTGCATAATCTCATTGATGATGAAGCTTACAGAGTCTCACGTTTTCAGGACTTAGAGTTACTTGATGAGAAACGACAAGCTGCATACAATCACCTCAAAGCCTATCAACAGCGCATGAGCAGAAGCTACAATCACCGAGTTAGACCTCGTACATTTGAGGTAGGTGATCTTGTTCTACGAGAGAATCCTCGCAACCAACCAAACAGAGAACATCAAGGCAAGTTTGAATCAAACTGGCTGGGCCCATATGTTGTCACTGCTGTGTACGGGTCCGGGGCATATCAGCTGGCTACATCAGAAGGAGAACCGCTTGTAGATCCAATCAATAGCATGCACCTCAAACGGTTTTACACATAAAGCTGTACAAAGCATCAGGCTCCCCTGCATACCAGAAAATACCAAAAATATTCAGCAAAATGTCCTGAAGAAAATACAAAAACATTCAAAAAACGTAAAGAAAAATCATACATCCAAACGGTGAACAACCACTCCGGTGGCACCTTGGGTAAGTACGATGGTGAAAACCTGGAAATAGGCGCCACTCATAAAGGCTATGGCTCCATTGTCTTTCAGACTTGTTGCGATCATATCTACTTCATACATACATCCATCCATCCATCAACCATGGCTTTTTATTCCTCTGCAATTATGATAGTACTCCATACATCTTGCATCCCACTTTTTCATAGTCATGTCTAAAAACTGGGGGCAATACCCTTAAACCTATTGATGGAAGTGGGTTCTACATTGTCTTATGTGTCATTACGCTCTTCATTCAGGCAATCATCAAAAATACCAAAAACATTGGAAAATGTCTCAACAAAATACCAAAAACATTCAAAACAACACAAAAATACCAAAAACATTCAAAATAATTCAAAATCCAAAAACATCGACAAAACCATTGAAAAATCACACAAAAAACATGACAACACCTTGTACATACCCATCCATGCAGATACCAAAATAAACATTGACAAACTACTCACACAATGACCATTTACCAAATCAACCACACAATCAACATCAACACTCAAAACTGTCTTCAACAAGGATGCATCCTTTCTCACCAAAACGAAGACAAAAATGACATTTTCTTTGGCAAGAAAATTATGTTAAGCTATCAAATACTTGGTTGATTTATGAGTACAATCATTTGTTTATCTGTATCGGGATCTTTCAGCATTGTTTTGCATCATTTGCGCATTACTTCCGATGAAGTTCTGGGGCATGTACTAATGGTGTCTACGTGGGAAGTTCACCAAGCTACGTGATCTTATGCAAAATGCAGTCATAGATCACTATGGCTTGCTGACTACAACGTATACCTCGACCATATGAGCATGAACCATTACCAAGGATCCTTATTCTTTATTCTTTATGTATATATACTGTTTGTTTGCAGAAACAATGCTCATCCTTTGATTCCTCTTCCTCCAAATTGGATAAAGGTTTTATTTTCTTAGTACGGTATGTACTTGTCTCAGGATCTGATCAGCCTAAGATCAAGGAGGACGATCCAAGTCATGCACGAAAGGAGATAATCCTTGTCTGTTCCGCAAGCAATACTCTGGTCGACTTGACCCTTATATCACGTCGTTTGTATTAACTTGCTATATTAAAATCCATGAAAGAAATACTCAGGTCATCTTGAATCATTGTGTCAAGATGCTTGTATTTTCTTCCAACATTTTAAAGCTCAATGATGAAAATAGAGCACTATGGATCGTCATTTCACCTCATCTGTTTCTATCTTGCATTCCGTTGCATCTCACCCATTCATTCATTTATTCATATGTAGGCTTTTACATGAATGACTAATAAAAGCTGATCTTGGATACAAATCACGACCGAATACTCTGATACATCATTAATGCATCATGCAAAGTCTTAAAAACCTTGCATTCCTCATGGTCATATCATCATTGCATTTAGGTGCATCTTGCATTGCGACCATTCATGTCATTTTTTAAACTTAAACATTGCATATAGTTCATTATTGACATTAGTTTTCATTAACAAAATCATTTTCATCATTGCATCAATCATAAATAATTAGATTCATTCATGGGATCAAATTGTCTTTGGTTGTTTTAAATCATTTACTAAGCATTTCATCCAGTGTAAATTATCTATTATTATTTTATTAAAAACTTTTCATCATTTATCATTTGCATTCATTTCTTTATAGTTAAAAGATTGCATTCATTCATTACTAAGTATCTTATTATGCTCATTTTAGGATTCATTTCACATCGCATTCATTATCCTCTTTTTAAATTGTATTAAGGTACAATTATTACAAATATTAGTTATAGTATCATTTGTTTACAAAACATTGGTTCATACCATCTCATATATCCATTTTACGTATGCATTCATTTAAAACACATTATCATATAAACACTTGTACTTTACATTTGTTTATCCATATGCATTCATTCTACACATTATCATATAAACATTTGTACTTTACATTTGTTTATCCATCTGCGTTCATTTAGGCATCATCATATAAACATTTGTACTTTACATTTTGTTTTTCCATATTACATTCATCTAAAACACATCTAGATGCATATTCATACATAACATCATTCATTCAAACATCGTCACATAAATCATCTCATCATTACATTGCAATAGGAAACATCAAAAATCCTGTTCATGCATCAAGCATAAGCATACCTCATCATCATGGCATTACATACATAAAGTATTACATCAAAAATCAAAAACAAAAATCATACATAAACCTGCATTTCATATGTCAGTATCCAACATCATAAATCATCATAAAAACATGCATAAAAGAAACATCTTGTATACATCTAAGCAATAAACTCATCATCCTGCATAACCATCCATACATAATCAAATGCATATCATCAAAATATGGGATCTCCTCATATATCTCATCTCATATATCAGAGTACAATGAAGTCTACAAAATCGACTACCAAGAGCCATCCAAGATACAGTCCACAACATAAATGATACAAATACATATAGGCATGAATGCTCTCTCAAATGCCACTCAGGCCAGATGCTGTCCCAATACCTCCCCCTGCTCCACCACTGGTGCCTGCACCACCTGATCCATCTCTCCGTGGAGGCCTCATCGAACCCCCACTCCCTCCTACATCTCCTGATCTCTCCCATCTCAAAGGACCCATCACTCCCCCACTTCTCTACATCCTCTGTGATCGCTTTGATCTCGTATGCCGCATCTGGGTATAACTGAGAGCTCGCTGACTCAGTGGCACCACCTGCTCATATAAACCTCGCCAGTACTCTATCTCAGCCTGTGCTCGCCCAAACTGCCTCATAACATCCCCTGAAGGCCCCTGTGCTCCTACTCCAGCTTGGACTCTCTCCTGCAGCTCCGCCAATCTCTCCACTGCAGTATCTCTCTCCCGCAGCACCACCGTCAGCTCTGACTCACGTGCAAATAGCTGCACATCCCTGGCTGCTACCTCCTCCTCTAATCTCTCTATCCGGGTCTGCAAATAAATTATCATATGCTCCCGCAGATCTCCAGTAGCTCTCTCTCCCATATCCATCGCTGCCTCACCTGTATCACCCTCTCCAATAGGTCCCTCCCCTGCACCACCCTCTCCCGCAGTCCCCACTCCTCTATCCATCAGGATCTCTCTCTCCATCCCCCTACCACTCAGCTGCACTCCTCCCTGCATCAAAGGTCCCTGTGATATCTGCAGTGGTAGTCCACCTCTCCCTCTCCGCTGCCTCGGCCTCCCCAACCCCCCTCCTCCTCCGCCACCTCCATCTCCGCCACCACCTCCATCTCCTCCGCCACCTCCATCTCCACCTGCTCCTCCTCCTCCTCGACCTCCTGCTCTCCGTCCTCATCCCCGTCCCCTCTCATCCTCAAAAGCTGGGATCGGCTCTGTCGGGTCTGATATCCGTCGGATCGGGTGTGCCACTCGGTACTGTGTATACTCCTCTGTAACCCCTACATCAACGACCCTCGGTCGTAAGTCTCATGGCCTCGCCTGCAGTGTCCAAAACTCTGCCAGTGCCTGATCATACGGTAGCATTGGACCCCATGCATACCGCTCCCAAATCACCCGTGCATACTCCCCTGATCCGCTAGGCAGTCCCTGCTGCCATCCAAACTGCCTCATCATCCGTCCCGACACCTGTCTCTCTACATGATAAGAGGTCCTCCCAATGAGGAATCGGGTCATGAAGCAATACAGTAGTGCCTCCGCATCATCCTCCCATGGCTCACACTCCAAGTATGGCTGCCAGATCACTACATCCAAGTCATCCAATGCTCGCCACCACCACTCTAACTTCCCCAAGTGGGGCTGACTCATCATGCCACTTTACATAAACATGTATGGCTGGTCCACGGCTCGGAATCTGAGACTCACTGGTCGAGTCACTGGTAGGTGCTCCCATGCCCACACATGCAGCAGCGTCATGCCCATTGCAAGAGAACCTCTCCCCCGGTACACTACCTCGTGGAGCTCCTGATACATGTGCGCCAACACGCACAGCCCCCATGCAAATCGGGTTCCCTTAGTCATCATCATCTCTATCACCTGTCCCCATCCCACCGCCAATCCATGTGACCGCCTGTCTGGACACAGCAGTCCTCCCACAATCCCTGACAACACTGCTGGAAGAGGCTCATATAGTGCCGCTATATCCTCCCATATGATCGAGCCATCGTCAATATATACATCATCATCAAAAATCCTCTGACATGAAACAGTCCCCCAGGATCTATCGTATGTGACCAGCTCTCCTCGAATCGGAATCTGAAGGATACGCCACACGTCCTCCAAGGTCACAGTCATCTCTCCCTGTGCCAAATGAAACGTGCACGTCTCACTGTGCCATCGCTCTGCCAAGGCTGTAATCAGGCCATGATTCATCTGAATCACGGGCATGTGCATCACCTCGTAGAGGCCAGTAGCTGCAATACAGTCTATCTCCGCCTGCGTCAATCGGTCCCGCAACCCCTGTGTCGCAGGATGACGCTCGCGTAACTGCAACACACGCAGATCCTCCTGCACACCGACATTCATCAATCACCATCAGTTGTTTTGTTATCAAACTTTCTTAAGTTTAAACCTAGACTATCATCAGATACTTTGATCAAGTATCTTCGGGTCTCAACAGGTAAGCAATCATGACCACCTAGACTTCAACAGGCATTTATCCTAACAAATGACCTAAGTCTCATCGGGCTGCTATGGTTCAAAACAACTCCCACTTCACCTCGCCATCCATCAATCATTCGGCATCAGGAGATTTATTTTGTCCAAAACTGGGGCATCTTGTTATCCTAAGGCAAAAGCGCTATTTTATCTACAAAAGCGCTACAACACTAGCAATAGCGCTCAAAAAGCTCTACAAAAGCGCTAAAAAAACAAAAGCGCTAAACCCGCTATCCAATAGCGCTATTACACATCAATAACGCTTAATTAACCCTGCCATAACGCTACTTAGTCTATAGCGCTAAAACTTGCCTACATTAGCGCTAATGCATACAAAAAGCGCTTAAACCAGACCACAATAGCGCTAATTCATGGGGCAAAAGCGCTAAAACCATAGTTCCAACACTCTTGCTCCAACTTGACTTGGACTCAGCTAAAAACCTATCAAAAATGCATAAAAAGTAAGTTTTCGAATTTGAGTACCGCTGGTCCATAGTCGGCTGGGCGCTGGAATCGTCGGACTCGCTCGAATCTGTGCTCAGTGATCGGAATCGGCATCGTAGCTCCTCCTTGCTCCTCCAAATGTCACTGTCAGAGCTCTCGTTTTCAAACTGGTCGCGGTCACAAATGATCCTATTTTCCCCCCTTTTACCCCATTTATACCCCCCACGGTCACCGTAACTTCGCCCCGTTCATCACCGTGGTCCCCGTGAACTTCCCGAGCCCCCCATTTCTACATGTTTCCCCCGATTTCTTCTATTTTTCACTAGTATACCTAACTTCTTCTCTTCTACCACCTTGCCAATTTTCATTCTTTTTCGAGAGATCGCCCGATTTTTCGAAATTTTTTCGACCCATCTCTCGAGGGGGCATACCACCCATTAAATTTATATTTTATGGGGCATTTCTTCACACCTATTTTTCTTTCTTTGAAACGATGCGATAAACCGCACCATCTCAAAGAGGGGCAAATGTAGTCACATAAATCTGTCCATTTTAATTAAATGAATATTTCGTATTTATTTGATTAAAAATCCACTAGCCATCAGTTAATTAAATAAATATTTAATTAATTCATCCCCAAACATTCTTCTATTAATTAAATAAATTATTCAATTTATTTTAATTAATTCATTAAACCAAATACAAATCAATTAAATAAATAAAATCTATTTATTTAATTAAATCCTCCTATTCCTCTTTTAAATAAATTAAATAAAATATTTATTTAAATCATTATCCCCACCCCACTTACATTTTCCTACAAATGCAACTTGCACACATTTATTGAAATAAATGAATTTTTATTTTTAATAAAATCCTATTTTCCCTCACCCACCAAATCCACTTGCAAAATCTAATCCCCTTCTAGATTCTTCTAACCCCTTCCTAATTAGCCTAATCCATCCCCTAATTATTATCACATTCATAAGCAAAATGGAGTCACTTCTCAAAGTCTAAAAGTCTTTGATAACCATTAAAGGCTTTCAACCTTCAACCACTAAATGGCTCAAAGTCTTTGATAACCATTGAAGGCTTCCAACTTTCAACCACTTAATCCCCAAAATCTCCAATAACCATTAATGGTTAATTCAACCCTCCCACATGGTTAAAACATTTGTTTTGACTCAACCTCTACCCAACCCAAAGGTCTCATCAAGCATTTAATGCTTTTGACCATGATTATCTCTTAAACATTTGCACAAAGGTTTATCCTTGGATTAACTCTTAATTCAATGGATAATCTTAATTTAGACTTGACCCTTAGCCTTTAGATAAGCATGAGGTCTTCTCAGGCTTTTAATGCCTCCAACCTCTTCTCCCAACCCAACCCTATGTTGACACTTGTCACCATTTCATTGGTACAAATTATGCACATGGATCCCCAACTTTCAAGCTTGACCCTTGATTAAACCCTTCAATCCTGGCCATCCATTGCTCCATTTTTCCTATAAATAGAGCCCATTTCTTCATAATCCAGATCCTGAAAAACTTGTATGCATCTAAGCTATAGACATTTTAGAGAGCATTTTAGCATAAGCAATCTAACATCTTATCATTTTGGTTAAAATACATCATTTTAGCATTAGTATTAGCTTTTTATTTTCACATTTAGAGCTATACTACAATCTCAATCCTCCATAAGCATCCATAGTGCAAAAAGCTGTTGAGAGCTACACTATTTTGGAACTTGGAGAGGAGAGGAACAAGGGAGAAGAAGCTAAGGCCATGCTAAGAGGGAGTTGGAGATGTCTCATGATCTTTGTTTTACATACTATATTAGCATGTCTCTTTGTGTCTCTTTTGAAATGCCTTCATATGTTTAGTTTTAGATTGACTAACACTAATGTTTTGTGTGTTTTTGTGTTCTTTGATCATAGACTAACCTTGTCCCATTTAGGAGGGCATCAATTGGAATTCTAATAGAAAGCACATAAAAAACCATCAGAGCATACTGAAAGAGCTATCACAAAGGCCATAAGCACAGTTTGATTCTTCTTCTTCTTTTTCTTCAGAAAATAGTAATAGTTTAAAAGGCCAAAATTCCTACTAAGAAAACTTAATTGTTTTTCTTCCAAAGTTTTGAACCCCTACAACAGGGAGAAAAAAAGCATAAATAGAGCTCGTGGCTCTGAAAACAGCTCCCAAATATGCCAAAAAGGCATAACCACCCCTGAACATAAAAAACCAAGCCGTGTCACCCTGAAGATCACACCCAGCAAAACGGCCCCAAGACTCCACTCCATGTCTGTGACGATCTTCATACCGGCACAAACCAAAAAGATTTCGCTAACCGCAGAGGAAAATGCGGTAGACTAGGAAATCTCTTCAATTAGAAACACGCCCACCAAAACATGAAGGTGCCAGGTATCCGTTCTCCCACCGCGCTACAAGGTGGGCCCCCGAAAGGAAGCCCAGTCAGCAACATTATTTCCATTTGTCACCATCGTGCTACTCCAAAACTTAAACGCCAAATACGGACCGTTGGGGTAATGTCAAGCTGACAATTGTCTTGTATGCCTTGCTCTGCTGGAAAGCTGAAAGGGCAAAATAAGAAACCCAGTTGGAAACTTAATTCTGGGAATTTTAATCTGAACATGATATGTTGACTCTAAATTTTACTTTGGAAGCAAACAACCTTATGGGAAATTCAGTGATGGGGGACCAATTGAGAAGCCGACTCTTCCTTATGGTTTTGAGAAAAGGGAAAAGAAGGAAACACTCAAAACAATAAAATCTAAACTACTGAGGCAATGCGTCATAACATTTTTCTAAGAAGACATGAGTATACAAAAACCTAAATACATATGGTTCTTGAGCCCATTCAACAATCTACATGTCTGAATTAGGAACACAACTAAGACACAATTAAATTTCCTTGTAACATAAAGAAATACCTATCATGCATCTACCAGATAACAAGTGCAAAACATAGTTTAATCGACAGAATCTTAGATATATATATTTCCAAAGTTATTGGAATTCTAATAGAAAGCACAAAAAAAACCATCAGAGCATACTGAAAGAGGCATCACAAAGGCTATAGGCATAGTTTGATTCTTCTTCTTCAGAAAACAATAATAGTTTAAAAGGCCGAAATTCCTACTAAGAAAAATATTTTTCTTCCAAAGTTCTAAACCCCTACAACAGGGAGAAAACAAGCATAAATAGAGCCCGTGGCTCTGGAAACAACTCCCAAATACGCCAAAAAGGCATAAATACCCTTGAATAGAAAAAACCAAGTCGTGTCACCCTGAAGATCACACCTAGCAAAACGGCCCCAAGACTCCACTCCCTATCTGTGAGGATCTTCATACTGACACAAACCGAAAATATTTCACTAACCGTAGAGGAAAATGCAGCAGACTAGGAAATCTCTTGAATAAGAAATGTGCCCGCCAAAACATGAAGGTGCCAGGTATCTATTCTCCCACCGCGCTACAAGGTGGGCCCCCGAAAGGAAGCCCAATCAACAACATTATTTCTATTTGTCACCATCACACTACTCCAAAACTTAAATGCCAAATACGAACCGTTGGGGTAACGCCAAGCTGACAATTGTCTTGTACGCCTTGCACTACTAGAAAGCTGAAAGGGCAAAATAAGCAACCTGACCGAAAACTTAATTCTGGGAATTTTAATGTGAACATTTCTTGGCGACTAACAGGGCAAATTCTGCCTACGAAATATGGGAACCCAAAACTACTGGTTCGCAGACAAGACCTTATATTAAGACAGGATGGAACAAATTAGAGACCTGCTGCGGCATCGACCAATGCTCTTCTAAAGGCAACACTTGCACATCCAAATTCTGATAGTGTTGATCCAAACAGATGACCTCATCGAATGGCAACCCTACGGGTTCATCATGGACCAATTTCAAAAGAGCGTAGAGTTGGGCAAGGGGATGCAGAAGGCATTCCATGTCCTCGGTTGAGACAGGGTCATTCAAGTTCTGGGTGAAGGATCTATCTTGCTGCATGTGCTCAATCTGACTCGACAATTATTCAATCCTTAATACTGAACCATTAGTAGAGAAAGGGGAAGGCAAGATCAACAAAACAAACCTCTGTATTCGTTACTTGATGGCAGAGACATCAATTTGTAATGGCTCTAATGCAGCTGATATATGCACGACCATTCTATGGTGATTGATGAAAACATTTGTTCTCTTGATCAGTTGACTGCAATCATTTATTCCTTTCTCTCTTAGTTCATCATCTTGAGCTACATATAACATTTGGATCAAGTCTTGAGCAACGGGGATCTTGGGGGACAAGACTACCATTGAACTATCAACCAGAGCTTCCGCTTCTACACAAAGGGATTGTACTTCTTGAATGAATCTCAGCACAGGCTGTAGTGAGGGACTATATTGCTTGATCTTTTCCCAGCATAAAACATACAGTTCTATTAGAATGGTCGAAAAGTCTTGGGGAACTTGCACTGGAGGTGGAATGCTTAACAATAATGAAATTTCATCATCCTTCACAACCATCTCCTACTGAAGCCTATTGCATTTGCTTTGTTCAATGACCACTTGATTTTCTAGGGTGAGGATCCTGGCCTCTCCATCTCGCACAGTTTGCTGCAGCTGCAATGTACGATCTTGTTCGTGCCGCAAAATAGTCTCCACCTCTAAAATGCGCTCACCAGATTGCCTGAGACTAACTTCTTTTGCTTTTAGCTCTGCCTCAAATTTCATCTTATCCTCAGATAATGACTGTTTATGGTGAAAATGGATAACAAATGACAACAATATTGAAAGGCTAAAATGAATTCAACCACTAAACCCTAGCCTAACAATGAACAAAGATCCACCATAACATATGAAGATAACCGAAGACAATGCAAATAACTCAAAATCACAAAGATTATACCATCACATGTCCAATAGGGTTTTGATCTCCATTCTTCCTATCTCCATTGATCTTGTTTGATATGCTTGCTCTCAGATTTTTGTATGCACAAGAGCTCAATAAAGAACGGAATGTAGTTGCAAGTGGAATTGTAGTGTAGCCAAGTTGCATGAAAGATCATTAGCATGTGTTATTAGTCCTTTAGGCATTAGGGTTTGACAATGAAGAAAGCATCTCCTTAAATAGAAGACACAATAAGAAATGGAGGGTTAAGATTGAGAGGTGTAAAAAGAGAGGTCGGCTAGGATTAGAGAGTAGGTATAAGAAATACCAAAATAATGAAAGGGGTAGGTAGTGTAGGAAATAAGAGATGAATGACATGTGTCATGTGTAGAAAAAGATAATGAATTAATTAAATAAATAAAGATTTATTTAATTAATAGAAGAAATAGGACAATTAAATAAATAAAATATTTATTTAATTTAGGAAAGGGATAATTTAAATAAATAAATGTATTTATTTAAATGAGAAATAAGGCTAGAAGAGGATAAATGAATTAATTAAATAAATAAAAATTTATTTAATTAATAGAAGAATTAGGCTTAGATAATTAAATAAATAAAATATTTATTTAATTAGACATGACAATTTTGAGTGTCTACATTTTGCCCCTCTTTGAGACAATGCGGCTTGTCGCGTTGTTTCAAAGAAGATAAGATGAACTGATACAAAGTTGCCCCAGTATGGAAATTATATGCCCCCTCGAGAGATTGGATGAAAATGTCTGAAAAGATTGCAGACAATCTCTTGATAAGAAAGACAGGATAGAATGGACTGATCAGATAAAGTGACAAAGTCACGGGAGGAGAAAGACTGACTCGGGAAATGAAGACAAGGGCTAGGCTAGGCTATAAGATAGACCACGGGCAAAAGACATCCTCATTGTCATCCACACCCTTACGAGATCACAATGCAGAGCGAGAATAGAGCAGCAGCAGTCAGCAGCGATGGCTTTGGTTCATAGATTTGACCGTGTTCGCCGATTCCAGCGACCAGCCGATGCAGGAGAGCCGGTAAGTACCCGAAAACCTCCTCGTACTTTCACGCATTTTAAGTTTTGTCATAAATGCATGTTTAGTAGCAATAAATGCGCTAGGAATAGGATAGTTTAAATATGCAAAAATGCACAACCGCGTCTGTGTCAGTGCCAGGCGCGTCTATGTCGGGCAGGCGCGTCTGTGTCGGGTCCAGGCGCGTCTGTGCCTGGAACCGCGTTTGTGCTGAATGCGGACGCGTTTGTGAAATGTAGAAGCATCTGTGCTTTGTAGGAGCGTTTATGTCATGTAGGGACGTCTGTGTTCCCTGGTCGCGTTTATGCATGGCATAGGCACGTTTGTGTTCAGAAAACGCGTCTGTGTTGCAGAAGCGCGTTTGTGCAGTCTATAGGCGCGTTTAGTTGTGAAAAGCGCGTTTGTGTGTCAAAATGCATGGTTTTAGTCTTTTAGGTCAAACCGGCAGTTCTGTGATGAACATACGCTGTCGATTGGATAAGCTGTTGAGAGGATACACTCAAGCAGGTCCTCTAGGAAGAGTAGAATAGATCAAGGTACTTTGTGATGAATAGTGAGCACCAAGATAGGAAGCACTTGATGATGAACAGGGAGTGCGAATGTGAGTGACACTTTGTGATGAACAGTGAGTGTCACACACGTAGTACTTTGTGATGAACAGGGAGCACTACTAGGGTAGATAGCAACACTTTGTGATGAACAGTGAGTGTCACTAGGAGAGATAACCAGATGCATTTAGGTAGCAAGTAGCATTTTGTGATAAACAGTGAATGCCACGATAACTGACAAAATTGATTGTGTGACTGCAGGAGTATTTGCCGATGTTAGAGTCACGGGAGAGATTCCCGTCGACTCAAAGGTTGCGACCAGAGTTGTCTATCCAGGACAGGATATCCATTGAGGAGATGGGTCTGACACATGTGCTATTTGTGCCTGAGTTTCGGGCAAACATGGGGTTGCTGACTGCGTTAGCTGAGAGATGGCACTCGGAGACGTGCACGTTTCACCTGCCGATGGGTGAGATGACAGTTACATTAGAGGATGTCTACAGGATTCTGCATATCCCCATTGATGGAGATGATCAGGTAGTGACACAACTAGCAGAGATGATGCCGATGCCCTGGGACATGTGGCCAGAGGTAGATGATGCAGGGATGGACGCAGAGTACTCTGCGTATTGAGCAGAGCATCCATTTCCCAGGTTGACAGATCCGGCAGAGCCACTGGAGGGAGAGGGTGGAGGAGATGATGATGATGGTGGAGGGGATGGAGGTAGGGGCCGGCGGAGGCGGAGGGGAGTGGTGGGAGAGAGGCGAGTAGCACCTCGGAGGGAGGGAGGACAGGAGAGAGCAGCTCCGGTGGTGAGGGGTCGGGGTGGACTGCCCCTACAGGTGCCAGCAGCACAGGGTCCTAGAGCACAGGGACCTAGACAGGTGCAGGCAGAGGGACAGAGACAGGTACAGCCACAGGTACCTAGACAGGCACAGGGACAGGTGCAGGCAGAGGCACAGGGACAGGCACCTGCAGGGGAGGAGCCACAGGCAGAGGCTGAGAGCGGAGATTCTGAGGAGGATGAGGTGTTGAGGCTATGAGAGATCTGCCAGGGCCAGGCAGATGAAATTGAGGATTTGGTGCGGGAGAGAGATCACCTCAGGATCAGGGTCAGAGACACAGAGCGGGAGAGGGATCAGGCCATCTAGAGATACACAGAGGCCGAGACAGCTCTGAGGGCAGGGAGGCGGGCAGCAGAGGATGCAGGGGCAGGCTACGCATATGTCTTGTGAGCCGGAGAGGAGATCGCCTACTGGAGGGATCTATACTATGCAGCCGTGCCAGCAGATCAGCGGGCTAGGAGCTTCCATAGATCGTCGCGCACAGCGACGGCTACGGGAGGGAGTCGCAGGAGACAGGCATCCAGCGGTGGGGTCATGGGGCCTCCACCACCACCAGAGAGACAGGGGGATCCTGGGGCGGGACCATCTACAGCTCAGACTCCGTCGAGGCCAGGCGGCTCCGAGGGAGGAAGTTCATCATAGCCTTAGAGGGCTCCCCATTGTATCAGTATATGTACCATTGTTATATTGTAGACACCTGCGGGTGATTCTTTTGTAGCCATATGATTCTTTTGACATCATTGTATCATGACACATTTTGATTATATATGAGATGATTCATTTTGCGACAGCTATATGCATGTGTACCTATGTGATGAAATGTTCTTATGTGATGCATGTTTTATGATATGGATGCTTATATGATGCAATGCAATATATTTTTGTTCTTTTATGTTGTATATGTGATGCATGATGCAAATGTGAATGTATGTAATGCAAATGAATATGATAATGCAAATGATTATTTACATAATGAAAATGTGAGATGTGTTAACATGTGTTGTATGCAGGATGTGATGCAATTGTGATATCTATATGTATGTATGAAATGCTTATATGTGGTGATGTAGGTGTAACTATATGAAATGCAAATGTTTTTGGTGTGTCATTATACTCAGTCATGTGATAGCGGGCTACGCGGACTCGAGAAGGACAATGGAAGTCAATCAAGAAAGGGGGATGGAAGATAGAAGATATGAACGTGAAAGAGCTTCTTGTGCGTTATCATCATTGAGCTTATTATGGCAAGATAGGTTATGACAATCGAGGCATATGTTCGACCTAGAAAGTCATTGTACCTATTTGCATGGAGATAAGATAGTCACAAACAAGGAATGCCCCAGTTCATACTAGACTCACAGTGTCCTCATATCCTTGGACAAGTCATAGCATTACTAAAAGACAATCCACAGACAGCAAATGCAAATAGGTGACGATACCCCATCCTCGCCTTTCTAGTCAAAGACATCCTGGAGATAGAATCTCTAGTCAAAGACATCCTGGAAAAGCTAAAAGACATGTCACCAAAAAGATAAAATCAAAAGAAAACCAATACTCGACACCAACATCCACTGTAGTCCTCAAGTTTAGTGTCTCTTGTCACTTGTATAAGTCGAATTTTGATTGTGGTCACAATGTTCACTTTCACAAAAAGGATAGATAGCACTGTACCATAATGTTGTCCGAGTCTGTTGAAAGATTTGATTTTGTTGAAGCTCATTGTTGCTGCTGTGTCTTATCTGAAACTGACTGAATCCATGAAACTGATACTTTATTGCGGAGAAGGCGGAACTTTATTGTGGACTGGCGATGCAAATGCTGCTTTATTGCGGATTGTGCGCGGACAGACTGAAGAAAGCTGGAAGAAACTGTACTCCTTGAACACGTGACGTTCTTAGTTCCACACCCATTACTAGACTTAGGAATTGGCCGTAGTCACAGATAGGATCCGATTTATTATGGATGAAAAGGGGGTGAAAAGGGAGGGTTATGGATGGCTAACCAATCTTAGGTAGATCAATAACAAGCCATGATGGGAATGGGTAAGTTTATTATGGATGAATTGGTCGTGAGTGTGTGCAAAGTGAAAGGATGAAGAGAATCCTGAAGGAGGGAGGAGCAATGTCTCTACACATGGCACTGGTGACCCAGTTTTCACCATGGTACTTGCCCAGGGCGCCACCGAAGTGGTTTTCACCATTGGACGAAATTATTTTTCTTTACTTTTCTCGATTTTTCAATTTTTTTGTTGTCACAAGGCGCCTGTTTGCCAGGTTTTCACCAAGTAACGATTTTTTTGTTTTATAATTTTTTTGTATTTTTGCAATGTTTTTGATTTTTTTGTATTTTTGAATTAGGATGTTCCGAAGAGCTTATGTGTAGAACCTGCGAAGGTGCATGCTGTTGATAGGATCCTTCAAGGGTTCACCTTCTGTAGTTGAGAGCTGATATGCCCCAGATCCATATACCGCTGTAATGATGTAAGGACCAAGCCAGTTTGGTTCGAACTTGCCCTTTTTATCTCTGTCTTGCTGATTTTTGGGGTTCTCTCTGAGTACTAAGTCACCTACCTCAAATGTGCGAGGCTTAACTTTGTGATTGTAGCTGCGACTCATTCGTTGTTGGTAAGCCTTGAGATGGTTAAAAGCAGTGTGCCTTCGTTCCTCCAGCAGTTCTAATTCTTGTAAGCGAGAGACCCTGTAGTCTTCATCGTTGATTACGTTTCTCAAGGAGACTCGTAAAGAAGGTAACTCGACTTCAATAGGCAAGATGGCTTCAGAGCCGTAAACAAGTGAGTAGGGTGTAGCTCCTGTAGGTGTGCGGACACTTGTGCGATAGGCCCAAAGTGCAGGATTGAGTTGGACATGCTAGTTACGGCCAGCGTCGTCGACTGTCTTTTTAAGGATTTTAAGAATTGTTTTGTTAGACGCCTCAGCTTGGCCATTACCTTGGGGGTAGTATGGTGTGGAGAAACGATGAGAGATATGGAAGCGCTCACAGAGTTCACGAACATCCTGATTCTTCAAAGGATGCCCGTTATCGGTAATAATGGAAGTAGGGATCCCGTATCGGCAAATGATGTAGTTCAGAATGAAAGTAGCAATTTGTTTCCCAGTAACTTGTGTGAGAGGCACGGCTTCAATCCACTTTGTAAAATACTCTATGGCTGTGATAATGAATTTATGTCCATTGGAAGAAGGAGGGTGAATCTTGCCTATGAGATCGAGTCCCCATTGACAAAAGGGCCAAGGAGATGCAAGTGGTTGTAGTTCCTGTGCTGGTGCATGTATGAGGTCTCCATGAATTTGACACTGCTTACACTTCTTGACAAACTGATATGCATCTTTTTCCATAGTAGGCCAGTAGTATCCAGTCCTGATGAGTTTCTTGGCCAAGGTAGGACCACTAGTATGTGGACCACATATCCCTTCATGCACTTCTCGTAATGCAATCTGAGCTTCGTCACTCTCTAAACATCTAAGAAGGGTGCCATCTAGACCTCGCCGGTATAGGATATCAGCTAGGATAACGTATCAGGAGGATTGGCGAATGAAAGTGCGGCGTTGTTTGTTCGATAGATCGGGAGGTAAGATATTGTCGCGAAGGTATGTAAATATGGAACCATATAACTGGGATTCAGGACCAACAACACATATCATTTCTGTAGGAGTGATCTCGTATGACGGAATCAGCAGGTTGTCTACCAGGAATTCATAGCAGGTCTCATTTTGCGGTAGATCAATGAGCGAAGCAATCGTAGCCATGGCATCAGCAGCGCGATTCTGTTCTCTTGGTATCTGCTCAAACTCTATCTTTGCAAAGTGCTATTTCAGCTCATCTACCAGTTGTTTGTAAGGCATTAGCTTTTCATATTTTGTTTGATAATCATCAATTGCTTGACGTATGACAAGTTGAGAATCCCCAAAAACACGAAGTTCTTGGATCTTCCATTGAACTGCAATTCTTAGCCCAGTTGTTAATGCCTCGTATTCCGCTATATTGTTGGTGCAAGGAAATGATAAGCGGTATGACTTTGGTATAGAATCGCCTTGAGGAGTTATAAAGAGTATACCCGCTCCTGCCCCATGCTGTGTGTATGAGCCGTCAAAGTATAGTTGCCATGGCTTTGCAGGTGATATCGTTAGAATGGACTCATCTGAAAATTCTGACTGTAGAGGAACATCATCTATCATGGGAGCATCTGCCAATTGATCTGCAATTGCTTGTCCTTTTATAGCTTTTCTGTCCACGTATTCAATGTCGAATTCACTCAAGATCATTACCCACTTGGCTAGCCGCCCAGTAAGTGTAGCTTTGTTGAGAAGATATTTTAGTGGATCAATTCTGGCAATCAACCTAGTCTTGTGAGTGAGCATATAATGTCGTAATTTTTGTGAAGCAAAGACCACAGCGAGACATGCATGCTCAATTGGTGTGTAGTTCAGCTCATATCCCACCAATGTGCGACTGATATAGTAGACTGCTTTTTCCTTGCCGTCAAGTATTTGCTGTGCTAGGAGTGCCCCCAGTGCTGTTGGAGTAGCTGATATGTAAAGTAGCAATGGTTGATCTGGAATTGGTGGCATCAAAACTGGCGGGTTCAAAAGATAGTCTTTAAGGGCCTGAAAAGCCTGTTGACAGTTCTCATCCCATTTGAACTTGATGTTTTTGTGTAGCAGGTGCTGGAAAGGGTTACACTTATCTGCAAGTTGTGCTATGAATCTTCATATGGATTGGAGTCTCCCTTGTAAAGACCGAAGTTGACTGATATTCTTGGGTGGCGGCATGTCCAAGATAGCCTTAACTTTTGCTGGATCAGCTTCTATTCCTCTTTTAGACACAATGAATCCTAGGAGCTTCCCGGAGGTTATTCCAAAGACACATTTCTTAGGATTTAGTCTTACCTTGTACTTTTCCAACCGATCAAAAGCGACTGAAAGTATGTCCAAGTGTGTATTTCTGTCTATTGATTTAACCAAAAGATCGTCAACATAATCTTCCACGGTTATGTGCATGAGATCATAGAAGATAGTAGTCATAGCTCGTTGATACGTGGCACCTACATTTTTCAGCCCAAAGGGTATGACATTCCAGCAGAAGGTTCCCCATGGACAAGTAAATGATGTTTTATGTTGATCTTCGGGTGCTATCCTGATTTGATTATATCCAGAAAATCCGTCCATTAAGGATAACATCTCATGGCCTGCTGTGAGATCAACAATTAAATCAATGTTTGGTAATGGGAAATCGTCCTTTGGACAAGCCTTGTTGATATCCCTGAAGTCTGTACATATTCGGATGCTGCGATATGGTTTGCTAACAGGTACTAAGTTGGAAATCCATTCAGGATAATCAATTGGGCGTATGAATCCGACATCCAGTAATTTTTCCAGCTCTGCCTTGACTAATAATGCCACTTGTGGATGTATTTTCCTCAATTTCTGCTTTACTGGTTTTGCCCCCGGTTTGACTGTTAAATGATGCATTACTAAATCCGGGTCTAGTCCAGGCATATCAGCATAAGACCATGCAAAGTTGACTTGTCGTTCCTTAAAGAAGCTTATGAATCTTGCTTTCTCGGCCTCTGTGAATGATTGAGCCAAAAATATGTTATGTGGAACCTCTGTTGTACCAATGTTTGTCTTTATAGTCTCCTCTACCAACATGGATGATTTTTCCTCCTATGATGCTGGGAGAATGTCAAGCCTTCCATCTTCGGGCGCCTCAGAGAGGTTTTCACCCTCAGATACGTCCTTTCTTTTTACTTTTTTAGAGTCAGATAGCGCCACAGTGTGGTTTTCGCCATAAGACCCTTGTTTTGTTTTTATTTTCACATTTTTGCGACTAGAAGGCCCGACACCCTCACCAAAGTATGCCATGTTATTAAGCTCTATGGCGTATCCTGCTTTATGGTCTCCAAGAGGAAGATCATCGCGAATGCCAAGATAATCGACAATAGCTTCGTCATTTTGAAATGTATCAAGCTGTGCTGGTCCATCCTGATCCCAGTCAATGAGTTGGGGGTGAATGAGGGGAAGGTCTTTAGTGTTTTTAGAGTCCGCAAGGCTAATAGTGAAGATGTGGTTATATTCAGGTATGTCCAGATAGTCATCGAGGTCGTCAATGGCACTCTCCTCATCAGTTTCGATCGTGAGTGAGTCCAAATTATCATCACTAGTAGCACCCTCAGGGACAGGTGTCCTCATCCTATGTGATTTTGACCTAGGGCTTTGAAACGTCGACTGTGCGGGATCCTTATGGGTCGGTTCTTGACCAACTCTGAATTTCTTGTAAAATTCCTCCTCCTCTGTAGGTTCCTCTGGCTCTCTAAATGTCTCGTTGAGCTCATAGTCGCTGGAGGATTTGTCTGAACCCCATTCCCATTCGTTGGAATCTGTAGAATAGTCATCTTCTTGTTGAACTTCAGCCACTTTGACTCGCCATATCTGTTTTGTTCTTTTATTTTGAATCTTGGGATTTAGAAAACCAAGCCCCTTGGAGCATTCCCTTCTTGTAGTTAGCTCAGGTTGTAAAGGCTCCATGACACCTTCTTTGCGTAGTCCAAGAGGACTTTTTCCATCATACCCGAATCTTTGCAGAATTTTGAAACCTTTGCCATAGTTCTCACAGGGTATTATAATTTGATCATGTGTATCCTCTTCAGCGTCCTTATATAGCATTTTATATAAATTTTCTTCCTCTAGTTCGCCCCATTTTTGAAAGACGGTAGGATCCCATTTGAGTAGCATGATGGAGATTTGCTTATTAGGATGTGGCCTCCCATATTCCTTGGGGGAGTTCATGACTTGTCGTAAGAACATTGTTTGATTTAGAGTGTATTCTCCCATGCCTTTGTCTTGAAACTTGGCTCTAAGTTCACCCTGTTTGGATGTCGAGGGCTTTAATGACTCAGGATCAATATACGCTGAAGAAAGAGTAGCCTCACGATTGCTGGGAATGATAGTCTCAGTATGTGATCTCAAGTTATTGCAATATATGAATGGATTTGGATCACCATTGACCGTTATCTCGACTCCATTATGAGGAAACTTAATGCATTGGTGGTATGTTGATGGGACTGCCCTCATTTCATGAATCCACGGACGTCCTAGCAATATGTTATACGTGAGGTCTAGATCCAGGACTTGACAAACCACGTCCTTTGTGACTGGTCCTATTCTTAGTGGTAAGATGACCGTGCCCTTGGACGAACGCTCTTCATCAGCATAAGCCTTAATAGTGATTTGGTTTGTAGAATTCACAGCTTTGTCAGAATATCCCAATTGTCTGATGGTGCTCAATGTACAAATATTAAGACCTGCTCCTCCATCTATCAGGACTCGTTTTATTCGGTGTTTATGTATGAAGGCTTCAATGTGTAGAGGTGCATTATGAGGCTGACTTATGGAGGCATCATCGACTTCTGTGAATGTGAGGGAGTGTGGAACAGATAAGTATCCCACCATGGCTTGAAACTGGTCCACGTTCAGATCAGTAGGGACAGCAGTATCTCTCAAGGTTTTATCAAGGATAGCTTTATGTGCAGGAGATATACGTAAGAGCTCAAGAATAGAGATGAGCGCGGGTGTTTTCCCTAGTTGTTCTACAAGGTCATACTCAGGCTTGGTTGATGAAAGATTGGTATTCTTAGTAGAGGCACCTAGCAATGTGATCTTACCTCGACGGGTTGTAACATGACATTCAGAGGTAGATGCGGACGAAGATCCCACACCTTTTAGGACAATTTTGGGTCTTTGAGAAGGATTCTCAGGATTTTTGTTTTTGATAGTAATGGTAGAAATATGATTGTCCATTGAGATGTGATTGATAGTGGAATCATAATTGTAAGATGCTCTAGTGTAATTGGCTTGATCATCTGTGACTTTGCCTTTTCCCTTGTCATGTTTTGGGAATGGTTCCTTAAACACCTCATGCTCTTGGTTAGATGAATGTTCCTTAATCTCTATATCTCCTCTGTCAATGAGATCTTGTACAATGTTTTTCAATCGATGGCAATTACTTGTCTTATGACCCTTGCTCTTATGAAACTCACAAAACTCATCATCATTCCACCAATTCGGTTTTACCTTTGGTTCATATGGAGGAAAATCTGGGACTGTGATCACTTTGTTTGCTACAAGCTTTTTGAATACTGATTCAAGTGGTTCTCCCAATGGAGTGTACTTCCTTCGTGGTTTTGAAGTTGTTTGATTGTTCACTTGATTGTTGGTAGAACTTGATCCAGAAAAGACGAACTTGGGTCTCACTGTGTTGGCATCAACAACACCATCATTAACTGTGTTCTTATTCTTGTTCCAAAATTTTGGTTTGTCCTTTCCTTTGAAGTCCTCTTTGTTTTCTTTGAATAGTTTGATAACTCCTTGTTCAATTAAGACTCTTTCTGTTGCTAGGCCCTTTTCAATGACATCCTTGAATGTAGACAAACAAGCTTTTCTGAGATCATAGCCAATAGCCTTGTTAACATTTTGTGTGAACATCTCCACCATTTGTTTTTGCGGGATCTCACAAGAGCATCTGCTAGCTAGGTTTCTCCATCTCTGTAAGAATGTTGCGAAAGATTCTCCTTCCTTTTGTTTCGTATTGCACAAGGTAGTAACTGAGACATCTGTTTCAATGTTGTAAGAGAAATGTTGAATGAATGCTTCTGCCAAGTCGCCCCATGACTTAATACCGGGAGGTAATTGAGAAAACCATTCCATAGCTTGATCTCCTAAGCTCTGTGGGAATAACCTCATTAAGTATGTTTCTTCTGCCGCTACCTCAATGCAAGCTGTGAAGAATTGTCTTATATGTGCCTTGGGGTCTCCTCTCCCTCTATATTTGTCAAATTTTGGTGTTACAAAGTGCGGAGGAAACGAAGGCATTGGAATGCTCTTATCGAAGGGATAAGGGCATATATCTCTCATAGTATATGTGGGTTTTGATGTGCCCATGTCTTCCACTTTCTTTTGTAGATCTCTAATTTGTTGCTCCAAATTATTTTTGGGAGGAGATGGATTTCTTGTAGCATATCCCATGTTTGAAACACCCATTTGAGGAGGAGCTTGCTGCATGTATGGATGATATTGATCGTAGACATGTCCATATGGAGGTCTATATTGTTGCGACATGTATGGAGCACTTGGCATAACTTCTTGTTGAGGGACCCCATATCTGTTTTGTGTGTATAAACCATATTCAACAGGTCTTTCATTTTCCATTGTGTTGCCCCCAATTTTGACATGAGGTCTCCTTGTGTCAAAATTTTGAGGATGTCCTTGAGTATCCACTTGTCTTGATTGACCCATATCTTGAGCATGTGTTTGAGCATAGGGCCTCCATAATGGTCTTTGAGCGTAAGTATCATATGTTTGAGCTTGTGTATGTGGGATTGCTGGTTTTTGAAGCAAAACTGATGGTGACTCCGGCATCATATTCGGTCCTCTATTTCCTCCACTATTTGGTCTCCTTTGATCCATGTTGGATTGAGCTTGTTGTGAGGGTCGACTTTCCATAAGTTGAGATAAGTCAAAATCATGCGGTATTTTAGCTCCACTTTGTGCCATCATGTTTAAAAAGTACTGTCGATCTCTCCTCATTATCTCTTCAACCAATCTATTGAATTGAGGATCCATTATAGATTCTTGTATGTCTGCTGATAGTATTGAAGAATTGTCAACATTGTCATTGTGTGTAGTATTGTTGTTTATAGCATTTGCGCTTTCCACATTTGGATTGTTTCTATAAACATTCATGTCTGGTAATGTAGTGTGCTCAGGATTGTAGAATAGATCATTGTCATACTCATAAGAACTCATGTTTACGGATTCTTGAGCTTCTTTAGCTATTCTCCTAGATTTTTGAAGGCGGGTTTCAACCATGAACTAGGTGTTTGACCAATATGTGAGAGACTAGATGGAAAATATGAAAAGAGTATGGAAGACCAAGAGTTGTATGGAGTGTAAATGAATCTTGAGGTGTACTTGCAATGTCCAAAGTGTAAGACCAAGTGTGTAAGTAGTAGAGTAGGTGTGACTTCCAAAGAGAGGATAGTTTATCTTGATGAGGTAAGCTGACCTTGACTCTAAGTAAGACCAAATGAGACCCAAAGGTAAGAAACCTTGATGAGGGACCACTTAGCAAAGTGTAGTAGTATGTAGTGTGTTGACAAAGTATGATGAGGACAAGCAAGTGACCTTTTGACTCAAGTTTAGACAAGTATGAATGTAAAATGAGATGTGAAGCAATGATGGACTATGTGAGACCTTAGAACAGGCTGAATGCTAGATGAAATCTGACGAGACAACCTAGGAAGCTCAAGTATGCCGAAACTAATTTCTTTTGTTTGCTTGACTGTTAAAATTTTTTCAAATCCTGACACAGACGCCTCTGTATACTTCACAGACGTGGTTTTAAGACACAGTCGCTACTCTGTTTGACGCAGACGTGATTCTGAGATTTTCCTGTTGATGTTTGCCTGGACTGTAACAGTTTTTTTTTTTTTTTTTGCAATTGTGGACACAGACGCGCCTGTATACTTCACAGATGCGATTCCCAGACACAGACGTGTCTCTGTTCGACACAGATGCTGATAAAAACACAGACGCTATTCTGTACTTCACAGACGCGTTTATCCGACATAGATGCGGTTTGAACAGACATAGACGCGTTTTTATAACCTTAGTGCAATCTTTCCTATCTGTGAATTTGTTTTGCTGTGACCAAATCTGATTGTTCGACTGTTTTTCGTGACAAGAGGACACAATGTTGATGACTCAATGTTTGCAGACTATTTAGACTCCAAAAAGTGTGTTGTTTGATGTAAAAAGGTTTTGCATACACTTGAAGACACAAAAGACACAATGTTTTGCTGCTTTGTTTTTGAGTGTTTGAATGTTTAGCATAAGACAAGCACAAATCTTAGGGCTGGCCAAGACAATAGTTGTTGATCCCACATAGGGTTTTACCCCCGAGGCTACGCTATTCAGAGTGGATACTTAGATGCTTGACCTCACTGGCTCCACCCTCGGCACTCACTTCTCGGGTCAGCCAAGCATCAGTCCCCATGAAAACTCCCCATGGCGAACTTTGTATCTCTACTAAGAACCGTATGTGTGTGGGCCGCTACCAGAGGTTCGACCTCCTGCCTCAACAACTAGAAGGATTTGGGCATCTAAAACAAAGAGGTGCTAGTAAGGGCATCCGCTCGTGTGGCCATACATGCGGCACTTTCAGCTCTGTAAATACAGAAGGCTCCCAGCCGGTAGGGGTTACGCCCTACAAATGATCAAATAAATTTGATCAAACGGGTTTATGGGGAGACATAGTGTCGGTATGAACTAATCAGCACACGTTATTCATAGTTTTCACCATGAATACATTTGATTATAGTGGTTTGGATGAGGTGGGTTTTCCTCGCTACCACTTGGGTCGTTCTCTTCTCACTAGTAGTCCTAATGACCACACGGGAAGACAGGCCCTCTAAAGAGTAAACAAAAAGAGCCTATTGCTCAAGACACAAAAGAGAATGATTCAATTTTAGTGCACCAATTGAAGTGTTTGCTAAGCTATGAAAACAAGGCACACAATAAAAATTACAAAACCCTAGCTAAGGCCCTGCAACAAAATTGTTAGTAGTTTGGGTTGTTTCAAATGATAACCCCTTCCTGCAAGCACACAAGTTAGGTAAATTTTAGAAAACCCAAAAAGACTTTGTGAAAAGGGGCCTTCAACAAAAACGTATTTGCCTCCAAAGCAAGCTGCACAAACCAGGTTAGCTAGATCTGCAAAGGTTAGCCGAAAATAAACCAGATCTGAAACCCTAAGTACAAAATCCGAAAACCCGAATCAAAGAAACTTGAAAAATTTGCAAAATAGAAGGCACAGACGCCTTTATACCAGACACAGACGCGTCTGAACTACACAGACGCGGTTCTGTAGTTCACAGACGCGATCAAAGGTCACAGACGCGACTCCCGAACACAGACGCGATTAAAATTCTCAGACGCGATTCCAGAAACCTGCAAAAATAAAAATCTGGCAAAAACACAGGCGCGATTCACGATATCACAGATGCTTCTGAAACACAAAAACGCGATCCGAACACTCGCAGACGCAGAAAAAAACTAAAATGTCATCGAAATCGTCCGATCTGCAACAAAAATGTTAAATGCAAAGGGACAACAGTCCCACCGGGCGTGCCAAAATGTGTATGGTGAAAATGGATAACAAATGACAACAATATTGAAAGGCTAAAATGAATTCAACCACTAAACCCTAGCCTAACAATGAACAAAGATCCACCATAACATATGAAGATAACCTAAGACAATGCAAATAACTCAAAATCACAAAGATTATACCATCACATGTCCAATAGGGTTTTGATCTCCATTCTTCCTATCTCCATTGATCTTGTTTGATATGCTTGCTCTCAGATTTTTGTATGCACAAGAGCTCAATAAAGAACGGAATGTGGTTGCAAGTGGAATTGTAGTGTAGCCAAGTTGCATGAAAGATCATTAGCATGTGTTATTAGTCCTTTAGGCATTAGGGTTTGACAATGAAGAAAGCATCTCCTTAAATAGAAGACACAATAAGAAATGGAGGGTTAAGATTGAGAGGTGTAAAAAGAGAGGTCGGCTAGGATTAGAGGGTAGGTATAAGAAATACCAAAATAATGAAAGGGGTAGGTAGTGTAGGAAATAAGAGATGAATGACATGTGTCATGTGTAGAAAAAGATAATGAATTAATTAAATAAATAAAGATTTATTTAATTAATAGAAGAAATAGGACAATTAAATAAATAAAATATTTATTTAATTTAGGAAAGGGATAATTTAAATAAATAAATGTATTTATTTAAATGAGAAATAAGGCTAGAAGAGGATAAATGAATTAATTAAATAAATAAAAATTTATTTAATTAATAGAAGAATTAGGCTTAGATAATTAAATAAATAAAATATTTATTTAATTAGACATGACAATTTTGAGTGTCTACAATGACACTTGAGCCTCACTCAATTGGCGGGAATAACCTTCCTTTAGAAGAATCTCTTCGCGTAGCTACATTTGCACCTGAGTAACATCCCTAGAAGCTGCCTTTAATTGCTGGATCTCTGAATCCTTCTCCTGCAACTCCTTTAGAGCCATGTTTCTTGTCACCTCTTGCCCCTTTAACTAAGAGCTCACATTGTTGAAGGCCGACTGCAGCTTCCTTTTTTTTGAATTAGCTTGGGCTAGCAGATTTTGCAGACGATTGATTTCTGAGTTTCGAGCTTTATCCTCCTTTCTTTGCTGGGTGAGGGAATCTCAGAGACTAGCATTCTCTGCTTGGAGCTTTTTCAGACGATGACTCTTCTTGATAAAATCCATGGATACATCTTTTAAAGTTTCCTCCATCATTTCTACTTTGTCTTATGTTGTGGTACTTTGAAGGCTAACACCGATAACATGCAATGTGTAATCATTTGGTCTCATATGAGATTATGACTTGTCGACCTTGGGGAAAAGATTTGCAAAGTAAAGGCAATCATTTTCCTCGCTAAAATGTGTCTACAGATGAGAATGGGCTAGATGAGAACCTTCCTTTTCTTTTCACTTGCCCATCTTACCAAGGTGAGCAGTTTTAGAATAAGCAACCTGTTGTTGAAAATCATTTGGGTTATCGATAACCTGACCTGCAAAAGTTGCGCTAGGAGGAACTGCGAAAGGGAATTGTGAAATAGGCCCAGCGAAAGCAGTCTGGATAGGATGAGTCAGAGTCGACAGGAAAAATAACGGGACAAAGGGGGGAGCTCCTAATGGGAAAGGGCTTGAAGACGCTACTCCCATAATTTGAGGAGAGGATTCTCCAAAACCTAGTCTATGCGACACGGAGGCTGCTTCTGACATTGGCGAGGGAAAAATTATGGAGATAAAAGTTGAGGTCGGGAAAGGAATAGAGGCGTGCGGGAATACATATTGGGGATCAACCGACATAACCGTCGAGGCTAAGGTAAGAGCAGTAGGGACTAGGGCCTGCATTACGACAATGGGAACAACTGAAGAAACAACCTGAGCAAGAGATGAGGGAAAAAAGGATGTACCTGAGCAGTGGAATGCGTCAGTCACTTAAGATCTGAGGATGTTTCTGGGATTTGAGAGGGCGGGCTTCCCTGGATGCACTAGGATGTTGCCTCTTTTTTGGAGGGGAGTCACACGACTGCTTCTTGGACTGCCTTTTACCAGCCTGCGAACGAGGTCTGCGAGCTGAACTATCCAAGGGAAGGAGAATTTGTGGCTCTAGATTTTTCCCTTCAATATTTATAACCTCCACCCCTTGCCATGGGGCAATCTTGGGAGACGAGTCTCCATGTGAGGAACTGTCACTTGTCTCATCATCGGATTTATTTAACTTACACCATTCCTACTCAAAACGTTCATCCAAAGGGGCATTTACAATGTTGGCTCTAGACTAACTCGCCTCTTGCTAATAGACCCAAAAGTCTTCCCTTTTCTTCCTGGGCCAAGCTAAAGTCCTCATATTTTCCAACATCGCCCGAGGAATAGGCTTTGCGGGGTTGAATTTTTGCAGGGTGGAGTAAAACTTTAACCATGGGGGGCGTCTTAGGATAGGAAAGTCATCAGGGCCCACATACAAGCTCAGGTCGTCAACCCGGGGGTTCGTACACTCCACCCATGAATTCTGAGGCTCATGCTTAACAACATTCTTTCTTTTGCTGAGGCAGCCATCGAGGTCGTAACTCCAGGAGTCATTAATCACCACTAAACTGAGTTGCACCATTTTCAACGTCAGGACCTCTTTCGCAATGTTCCTCTGCACTAGAGTTATTGGGCCAATAGCCTTGTGGTCTTCAGTGATGGAGGTATCATGCTTACCTGCTCCAATGGCCCTTTCGATTCTCACCAACTGCCTTGTGATTTCAAGAGCCAAGGTCCGTTCAGTAACATAAGTAGGCAGTCAAAAGGGTTCTTCAGAGAAACCATGCACTCAGATGAAAGAAAAGTCAAGACCCAAGAACCGGTCGCAAGGGGGACGCTCATTCTACATCCAATTCATCTGAACTTGGGAGAAACGGGCTAATGGTTCATTGGGTATTATGCTAAGATCCTTGAGCACCAGAGTCATGAAAAGGTCCGAAAACTGGTATGAATCATAAGAGGCAAGCAAAAGTGGTGTCCAGCAGGACACCGACATTCTGTATCCAGACTCGTTACAAATAGTCAACCACATGAACTGACCAAAGAAGACCTCATTTTGGTGCAACAATAGGTGGAATAATACTAAGGAAAACCTCAAGCGTTGCAACTATTGGAACTCTAATAATTGCTTAACTATGGCCCTAGAAATAGTTACGTAGAAGTCAAAATGAACTAGTTCCCTTTGTTTCCTGCACTTGAAGAGAAACCCCATCATTGCGGCTGTGATATCCTGGTCATTGTCATGACCACATAGCCAAGCAAGGGTAGAAGAAATATCCTTGAGGTCCTCTTGCCTTTGGTTGCTATATGACAAGGAAAACTTCGAAAGTCCAAAAGACAAACTTCGATTGAGAGTGCTTTGATAGAAAGTCAAAGCATCTCTCCTAGTGCTCCAGAATTATTCCATTGAGCTCTCTGAGAAAACTTATGTCCCTTTAAAGATCGAGCAGTACATCATATCCCTAATGGCCTCTAGAAATACTACCAACTTCAAGAGGGAGCCTTTGACAGAGCATGTGGTGGGATCGAAAACCTCAGCGCAAGATGTTATGAGATCAGGGCAGTATGGGAACCACTATTCCAAAAACGAACTGCCATGGATTGGGGGTCTACCCTATGATGAAGTATCCTGGAGCATGCAGCCTCTCTGAGGCTCTTAGGTTGTTTACGAACCTCAGGCTCGAAAATACTCTCCAAAGAGTCCAAAACAACAGATGCATTTCGAGTGGTCATCTTGGTCCTGGTCTTTGTTCTTGGATACTCCACCCTTGGAGGAATGGCATGCTAAGAATAGGATAATTCTCTGAAGACATCAACGCAGAAACGTCCAACTATGAATGTTGCTTCGTTGCTTCTTTCTTTCTGCTGAAACTTTCTTCTTTTGGGAGAGAAAAACACTTGGGTTTTAAAAAACGGATGAAGAAGAGGGAGTAACTTTAGGCCTTAAATGCAATGCACGCCTAGATTTTCACAATAGCAAATGTTTAATGGCAAGTTCCCGCTTACACGCATGCCATCTTATTTCATAGCTACAATAAACTCCCAAGGATGACGAGTGTCATTATTCCCACTTCCCAAGATTGCATTTGGTTAACCCGTCATTGCTCGAGACAATATATTCGAGCAAATCTTTTCTTTGATTGAGAGAATCGACAGGCAATAAAGTTCGTGCAAGCTGAGACAGTCCTACGAAACTTGATATTTAAAATGCGATGTACATGTACATACATGTGGCTCTTGCTCATATCGACCCCTTTTTCGAGGTACCTGACAGGACATCGCCGATGCTGAATCCAAGCTCATTCGCTTGATGTGAATTCATGGAAACATGACAGAAACGTTGGGGTTTGGGAAGGTATGCGCCTTAAGCATTCGTCATCTCTTGCAAAAGTTTTACTATAAATATGTCTTTTCAGACATTCCTTCTGCATAGTGCAAGTTTTAACGACGAAGCTTCTATAGCCATGGATACTCCAGTTAGGCTTGTCAGTAGTAAAGTGCATGTCGCTTTCTTAGGGAATGTCTCTGATCAGACACTACAGTTGATGACGCATAGGAAAAATCCGCTGATGATAGCTTCCATTAAGTGGGTACTCGGAGAAGACTTCATTGATAATGCAGACCAGTATCGAGTGAACACAGATATTTGCTCGTGGTTCATAGCCTCACTACTAGATTGCGGTCAGCTCGAGCTGCTAGCTTCACAGCTGATAAAGGCTCTCTTTTCTCGAGATTACTTAGGCAGACTGGAAGATGTGATTGCATAATACGTCCCTTTTCGAGGGCTCCCACTACCCTCTAACCTAGAGCGGTTCATCACTCACAACAAGGAAGTAGCTTGGCACCCACTCATTAGTGGTCTGAAAACAATGACACTGTCTTCTCATAGGTTTCGCACTGACCTTGCCATGGAATTCCTGCTGCATGTGAATTTGATAGTCCCAGTCCCAGAAGATACAGACTGGTATACCGAATTCAGGGACTACATCTTCCCAAGGATTTTAACACCACATCAACGACCAAACTTGGTTGTTGTTTTCATGCCCAGGGAGCTTGAGAGTGTCTCTGACCTTGAGTGGTCGAGAGAAGAGAACTCTTCTGATGATGACGAAGATGAGACTGAAGAGAGTTGATGAACCCGCAATGAACCGTCACCTTGAACCTGCGCAATATGATTGTAGAAAGGGAGGGGCCAAAAGCCTGCTCATTTTGTAATGGAAATACCAAAATGTTTAATATAATGAACTTTTCTCTTTTCTCTTTTCTGGCATTCTTTGCGATCTTTCTCTTACTTGACACTAGCTGGGAATAAATGAGATAAATAGGCACGAAAATGACTATTCACAATATATACAATATATACATTTAAACGGGAAAAGAACAATTAGTGAAAAGGCTTAAGGTGGAAACCATTAACTGGAATTAGGAGGGGGTCCCCATTCATGTCTTCGAGTTCGAATGCGTTGAAACCTTTGCAATGTAAAATGCGGAAAGGTCCTTCCCATAGACAATCGAACTTGGCATGCTGGCCAGGCTTAGCTGCCCTCTCATTGTATTTCAACACAAGGTCCCCGAGGCTGAAAACCAAATTAGAGCTCTTTTTGCTGTCAAACCACCTTTTGATGATTTCTTGCCTGTCTTGGAGAGCCACAAAGGCTGTCTCCCTTGCCTCTTCCAGCTCCATAATCTCCACCAGTCTTATAGCCATAGGGTCATTTTCAGCCACTTCCATGGATTTTAGTAGTTGCAGTGTTGGGATCTCTAGAGACATAGGGAAAAGTGCATCCTTTCCATATACCAGCTTATATGGGGAGTTTTTAAGGATTTGTTTAGGTGTTATGCGATCTTCCCATAATGCGCTTCTTGAGTGATGGTGCCACTCCCGCTTATATTCAAAACCTATCCTTCTAATAAGTCTGATCAAGTTCTTGTTAGTGGACTCAACAAGTCCATTCCCCTGAGGATAATAGTTAGAAGAGGTTTTGAGATAGATACCTCTGTTGAGGGCAAATTAGGTAATTCGCGAGCTAGTGAATGTGCTTGCATTATCCGATATAATGGTTTTGGGAGAACCGTATCGAGATGCCAGGTCCTCTAGGAAAGCCAACACTTCACTTTCTGATGAATTCCTTAAAGGAATGACTTCGGACCATCTGGTGAAATAATTGATAGCGGTCAGGATCCACTTGAGTCTGACCGAACTGGGGGGATTGATCATTCTGATAAAATCAAGACCCCATTGAGCGAAAGACTCTTCTACCGACACAGGCCTAAGTGGCATTGTAGCTTTCTTGCTCCTTCCTATGTAGTACTGGCACTCTTTGCATTCCCTTACTAAATTGTGTGTGTCTTTGAACATAGAAGGCCAAAAATACCTGGCTTGAGTAATCTTGATAGTAGTCATTGGTGTAGAGAAATGGCCTCCTGAGGAGCCGTAGTGGAATTCGTGTAGGATTTTATCCACTTGGCTTTTATCTACACAATGGAGCAGGATTCCATCCAAATTCCTTTTGAAAATAATTCCATCTATCAAACAAAAACCCTTTGTTTTGGAGTCTATAAAAGCTTCTCTTTCTGGGAGGGAGACCTTCGGGAAATATCCCGGTCTTCAGGAATTGCTTTCTTTTCTCAATCCAGCCTTCATAGGGAGCATCAAGAAAAAACATAATTGCTTCCTCTGTGGCTGCTTCGTCATCGTGGGACTCGCATCCTTGAATTATATATTCACACAGGCCTCTCCCGCGAATGAGCTTTGTTGGCTTGATGTTGATATCATATTCCAGGATCTTAGTGATCCAATTTGCCCTTTTTTTTGTGATGTCATCCTCCATAATGTATTCCCGCAACACAAGATGAGCTATGTACACCGTGGTTTTATTACAGGCGATGAAATGCCTAAATTTTTTTAGTCCTTTTACTACTGCTAAGGCCTTCTTTTCAATAAAGTTGTATCTAACCTCATAATCCTTAAGAGTTTTTGAATGGAAAGCTATGGGATGCTCACCTCCCTTTTGGGCATCCTTTTGGGTTAGGACCATGGTGATGCTATACTGGCCAGAAAAGACATACATTATGAAGTCTTTTGACATGTCTGGGTTAGACAACACGAGGGCTGAACAAATATCATCTTTAATTTCATCAAAAGCTTTTTTGGCCTCAGTAGTCCATTTGAAATGTATATATTTTTTTAACATGAGGGTGATGGGTCTTATTATTCCAAAAAAGTTAGAAATAAAACGACTAACAAAATTGACTTTCCCTAAAAAAGATTGGACTCCTTTTTTGTTGACCAGGAGGGGAAGGTCTTTAATTACCTTGACTCTATCTGGATCAATGGAAACACCCTCCTTTGAAGATATATGCCCAAGTAACTTTCCTTGAGGAACCTCGAAGATATACTTCTTTGGGTTCAAGGAAATCTCAAATTGAAGACATTTTTGGAGTACTAATTCAAGATGGTCAAAATGATCCTCTTGGTGCTTGGAAAATACAGTTAGGTCATCTAGGTATATTAAGATGATCCTATTAATGAGTTCCTTAAAAGCTAAATCCATGGCCCTTTGAAAAGTTGCCTTGACATTTGACAATCTGAAGGGAATCTTCTGGTATGCAAACGTTCCCCACTTGGTGGTGAACGTTGTCTTGTGTTGGTCCTCCGATTTCACCAGTACCTAGTTATATCCTGAGAAACCGTCGAGCATCGAGAATATTTCTGATCCCGCCATCGTGTTCAGTAATTGCTCCATTGATGGCAAAGGATAGTGATCTTTGAGAGACACTTGATTTAGATCTCGGAAATCCACACAGAGCCAGATATCTCCATTCTTTTTCCTTATGGGGACTAAATTCGACACCCATGTACTGTATTTTATGGGGTAAATGATCCTTGATTTGATCAGCTTTTTCAACTCCTAAGCCATGAGAGATTCAATTTTTGGGTTAATCAGCCTTTGCTTCTGCTGGACTGGCTTGGCTTCCTTCGTGGGCTCAATGGTATGTTGAATGATGTTAGGATCGTATCCTTTTAAATCATCATAAGAACAAGCCAATACGCCTTCATATTCATCACAATATCAGGCCAATTTCTTTCTGTCTTTAGTGGAAACATCTTTTCCTACCTTGAGAACTCTTCCACTGCCTACCGACATTTCGACATAATCCCCTTTGTTCACTGTGAGCTTTTGCTTATCATTTTTGGCATCCTCATGGTCAAACAGGTTCTCCAAAGTGATCAAACCATTAGAAAGCTTGTTAGACTTCAGCTGGATGATCTGATTTTGGTAGGCTTCCTTTACCTTAGGCTGTAGCTGATTAGCAAATTCTCTTGAGCTTTGGATGAACAAAGCAATTTGTTCATTGCTCTCGAAAATGTGCCAGTGAATATCATTATGAGGGATAGCTAGGCGAACAACCACACCGACTACTTGGGAGCTGGTGAGTAAGTCTGTGGTAGGGTCAAATTGTGCTCCGATTGTAGCCATTCGATCAGTTGTGGTATTTAGTTTCTAAGGAATGCTTATGATATTGAAAGCATCAAAACTCTCTATTAGATCCCATGCTCTGGTGCGATAATACCTCATGCAGATGTTCTTGGCACTGGATATCCCTCGAATTTGATGGACCACTAGCTCAGAATCACCAAGGACTTTCAACTTTTTTATTCCCATCCTTTCCGCCATGATCAGACCTTGAATCAGTCCTTCATACTCCACTTCATTGTTAGAGCATGCAAACTGCAATTGGAAAGGCTTTAGGATTTGTTCAGCCGAAGGGAGGTGAGATAAATTCTTGCTCCGGAGCCCATCCTGCATTTTGCACCATCGAAGTGCAAGGTCCATAGTACCAAAGATAACTGCTCTTCGGAGAATGGTTCTTTAGTAAGCTTTGGGATGATCTGGTTCTCTTCAAAAATGCAATAGGTACCCAGGCCGGTGGCATGGTAGTTAGAAAAGGGGTCCGAATTTATGAACTCATTCAGGAAGACTTCTTGCTTGGGTGAAATTTCCCCAGTTACTTCTTCATCTTCTAAAAGCTCTACCACTTTCTGTTCATCATTTGATATAGAGGTGTGTGTGGGCTTGAAATTGATCATGGCCTAGTCAGCTACATGTTTAGCATGAAGGGGCTCTGAGAGGATCTTTAGCTTGGTGTTGTGTTGGGTGCGGAGGATCTCCTTATTTTGCAGTGAAGTCTCGGGAAAGACAGAGCCCAAAGATAGGTGAGATGTCGATGACCACTACTTCTTGAGACACCATAATGCTCGGACATGCAAACAAAGTCAGAGGGAGGCTTTTAATAAGACCTACCGTCTGGACCCTATTCCTGTCCAACTGCATAACCCCTTTATTCAAAGGGTGATACTTGATATTCAATACCTCGATGATTTGTTTAGGTTTGACGGTGGTGCCAGCCCCAGAATCTATCATGGAATTATGCAATAGTTTATCTCCAACTATAAGGGTAAGGTAGAAGGGATTTGGTTTAGGCTTACCTTCTCTTTGAACATCAGGGGGCAAGTCTTAATTGGTCAATATGGTCAGAGAGTACATTTTGCCTGCTATGGGTTGCAGACCCATTTCGTCAGTCCAAAGAGATTGTGGAATTATCCCACTTGCATCCTTTTTGCCATAAGACAGGGCCTCTCTGAGTCGATTCTTTTGCTCCGGAATACTCAGGAGGTCCCACATAGAGACATAAGTCGGGGCCTTCTTCAATTGTTCCACCACATCTAACACCTAAGGTGTGAGAATCTTTGGCTCCTTTGGCTTATAAGGGATGAACTCTTTCTCGGATAGGCAGAGTTAATGATTGGTTGTTCAGGGGGTTTGTCCATGGGCATTGCTCTTGAATTGCCGGTACTTTCCCCGATCAAATGTCTTTTAGAGTAGAGGTTATAATCTGAGTGGACGAGAGGGGTTCCATCCTTTAAGGTGGTTGTGTCGTTGGTCAACACTTTATCCTCATCTTCCATCCATGAAAAAAGCGCATGATCAGGGTCGATCTTTGCTTCTTGCTGCAACGACATTCCTTGCATCTGAGTGACAAAAGTCGCATTATCCATACCTAGAGATATATATGCAGACTCATCCGATGTCACGCCTAAATTCCTTTGTTCAACGACCCTCTGCTATAAATTTCCTCTTGGACAGTTCCTCAGAGTATGAGCATTGTTGCACGGAAAACACCAAGAATTTGCATCATCTGCCAGGCTATTTTGGCCCACCGTCAGCTCCCTACCAGTGCTTGGGTAGACAGTTTGCAATAGATTTGGAACTGGGACTATTTGGCCATTTGACTGAGGAGATTTATCAGCACGGTGATTCGTATGTTGGTATGGAGGTCGATTCCCTTGGAAATTTTGCTGAAAAGGGGGTTTGGCGGGCGAGACTTGGGCTCTTTTTAGGTTGACAATCTCATTGGAGAAGGACCTCAGGAGATTCTTCATATCACTAACTGCGGCAACCAAAGAGGACGTTTGGGGATTAGGAAATGAATACATGGACTGTGAAGCAGACGTATTGGGAGCAACTTCTTCTAAGACTTAATTGGATATCTTAGGGAGTACTGGCATGGTAGGGCGAGGGGCTAGCTTCCCGGCATCGATAAGGTTATTTTATGCTTGGACTACTATGTCAAATGCTTGTGGGAGAGTATTGCCTCCTAAAGATTGAATCATCACTGATATGTCAGAATTAAAAGCTTTTACATAGAATACGAAAGCCATATCTGCTGGAGGGTGAGCAGACAAAGGTATCCTCTGCCAGGTTCGCTAAAACCTCAAATTGAAATCAGTTAGTGCTTTCGTTGGAGCCCTCTTTATTGTGATAAATTGGTGCATCAAGGACGACCTGTCGGCCTTATCCGAGAATCTCTAAAAAAAGAAATTTCCCAGTTGATCCCAATCTCCTATAGTGCTGGGGCCTAAGGACCTGAACCAATCCAAAGCTCTTCCTTTGAAAGAGGCTACGAGCAATCTTAGAGCCACATTCTGTTCGATAATCCCATGGATAGTGTAGACAGTGGCTACAACTTGCAAATACTCCTCGGGAGTTTTATGACACTCTCCTGTGAACTTGGGTACGACTTTGAGCGCAGCTTCAGGGATGACTCCCCAAACCACGGGTGGAGTTGGGGGAATGAGAGGGCTCCCATTATCCTAGGTCACAAGATTTCTGGGGGGAACGTGTGCCATTGCAGCATGGACGACTGTGGGAAAACTCTGTGAGGATGAAGCTGTGGCTGAATGAATGGTCACCAGAGGTGAAAAGAGAAGGTGAGGATTTAAAGTTGTCTGACTGCTGGTGATAGGTTTATGACTCAAACTAGCTCATAATTATATTTGAACTTTGGGTCCCACCGAGCGTGCCAGAAAAAGAACTATTGACTCTAAATTTTACCTTGGAAGCAAACAACCTTATGAGAAATTTAGTGATGGGGGACCAATTGCGAAGGGTTCACTGAATGACCTCCAGGATTGAGAAGCTGACTCTTCCCTATGGTTTTGAGAAAAGGGAAAAGAAGGAAACACTCAAAACAATAAAATCTAAACTACTGAGGTGATGCACCAAATTATTTTTCTAAGAAGACATGAGTATACAAAAACCCAAATACATATGATTTGTGAGCCCATTCAACAATCTACATGTCCGAATCAGGAACACAACTAAGACACAATTAAATTTCCTTGTAACACAAAGAAATACCTATCATGCATCTACTAGATAACAACTGCAAAACATAGTTTAATCGGCAGAATCTTAGATATATATATATTTCCAAAGTTATTGGAATTCTAATAGAAAGCACATAAAAAACCATCAGAGCATACTAAAAGAGGTATCACAAAGGCCATAGGAACAATTTGATTCTTCTTCAGAAAACAATAATAGTTTAAAAGGCCAAAATTCCTACTAAGAAAACTTAATTGTTTTTCTTCCAAAGTTCTGAACCCCTACAACAGGGAGAAAACAAGCATAAATAGAGCCCGTGGCTTTGGAAACAGCTCCCAAATATGCTAAAAAGCCATAACCACCCCTGAATTAAAAAAAACCAAGTCGTGTCACCCTGAAGATCACACCCAGCAAAATGACCCCAAGACTCCACTCCCTGTCTGCGACGATCTTCATACTGACACAAATCAAAAAGATTTCGCTAACCGCAGAGGAAAATGCATCAGACTAGGAAATCTATTCAATCAGAAAACGCCCCCGCCAAAACATGAAGGTGCCAGGTATCCGTTCTCCCACCACGCTACAAGGTGGGCCCCTGAAAGGAAGCCCAGTCAGCAACATTCTTTCCATTTGTCACCATTGTGTTACTCCAAAACTTAAACACCAAATACAGACTGCTGGGGCAATGCCGAGCTGACAATTGTCTTGTACGCCTTGCACTGCTAGAAAGCTGAAAAGGCAAAATAAGCAACCCGACCGAAAACTTAATTCTGGGAATTTTAATATGAACAAGTCAAAAGGAGGTTGAGTTAGAGGTAAAGTCTCTAACCATGGGGGCAAGTGGATTTAACCATAAATGGTTGTGTAAGAGCCATAATGGTCATGTAAAAGCCATTAGTGGTTTGGAAGACTTTAAAGGTTAGCTTGTTGAACACATAAAGCATTAAATGCTTTTCAAAGACTTTGAGGTCTTTGAGAAGTGACTTCAAGTTTCTTAGGAATGTGACAATATTTAGGGGATGGATTAGGCTAATTAGGAATGGTTTAGAAGAGTCTAGAAGGGGATTTAGGATTGCAAGTGGGTTTGGTCGGTGAGGGAAAATAGGATTTAAATTAAAATAAAAGTAATTTATTTCAATTATGGTTGCAACTTGCATTTGTAGGAGAATGCAAGTGGGGGGGAGTTTAATGATTTTAAATAAATGTTTTAATTATTTATTCAAAAGAGGAAAGGGAATTAAATTAAATAAACACAATTTATTCATTTAATTGATTGTGAATTTAGTTTAATGAATTAATTTAAATAAATTGAATAATTTATTTAGTTAATAGGAGAATGGTTGAGAAGGAATTAATTAAATGTTAATTTAATGTTGGCTAGTGGGTTTATTAATCAAATAAATAGTACATATTCATTTAATTAAATGGATAGATTTATGTGACTACAATTAGTAATCATTTTCAAATGCATCCATGATCAATTGCTTTTTCATTTCATCATCATTGCATCATATAGAACATCATCATCATAAAATAAAGGAAAGATAAGATCATCATAACATCATCCATCTCATCACTGCATATAGATCATCAAAACATAATCTATTTAATCAATGCATACAAATCATCATCATATAGAGTCCATGTTTGCATATAGATCACCATAAAACAATAAAAAGTCCAGTATACAATGATATCGGATCAATAATAAAATACAAAGTACCTCACCAATATCAAATCATGTCTACAAGTCAAGGCTATCATGTTCCACTACCACCTGACTCTATCTGTCTCTGTGGTTGTGGGTGAGAAGATCCCCTCAATGGTTGTCCCCCATGATCATCACTCCTCTGAGGAGGTCCCATGATCCCACCGTTGCTAGTATCCATCCTCATAGTAGTATGATATCTACCTTCTCTCCAACTCTCTACGACTAAATCCTCATATAATCGTCGTCAGTGTGTTGTCTCCTTCCCAACCCGAAATAGTGCTCTAATGGTATCGACTGAGAGAGTGCCAGATCCAACCTCTTGAATGTGATCAAGAAGGGCCTGAGTATCATGTTGTCTCCTAACAACCCTGTCTCTCTTTGTCATAAGTGTCTGCACCTATGCCCTAAGTTGATCTATCTGTGCTCTGAGATCATCAAAGGTTTCATGCTCTGGGACATCCTATTGAGGTGCATCTTGAATCCCCTCATCTCCCCCTCCCTCTCCACCTGCTTGAATCTCAACCCGAGTATCCCTCAAGACCCGTCGTCTAATGAGAGGAACATGATCCTCTGAATCCTCCTTCTCTCTGCCATGAGCTGCAATAACCCTAGGATCTAGCTGAATCTCCCCAAAATCAATGCCTCTCCTGCGACCCCTATCCAATCTAGTGCTCCTACCTCTTCCTATAGAAGGTAATCCTCTCACTGCTCTCATACCTGTCCTGCCTATATCCCTCCCAATCCATCCTACATCTCTCCCTCCTATGGGAATTGGTCTCCCAACTTTGCCAACCGGTCCAAAAGGTCCTCCATGGACTCTCAATCAACCTCCTCTCTGTCTAGTTCTCCTACCGCTTTCGCCTCCATATCCTCCCTCATCCCCCTCATGTCTAGCCTCTCGAGCAGCTCTAAGCTCTCATCTCTGTCTCTGTCTCCTAATAATTGGATCATCTAAATCATCCTCCTCATCTCCTGAGTTGAGAGGAAGGTTTGCTGGATCAGTGATACGAGAAAAAGGGTGTGCAAGCATGTACTGAGCATAATCCATACTCACCCCATGATCCAAAATGTGTAATCTCAAATCATAAGCTACGATAGGAGCAGCCAGAAACTCTACTCATGCTATCTCAAAAGACAAAGAAGGTCCCCAATCTCGCCTATCCTTGTACTGCCGTGCATACATTGCAACACTAGTAGGCATGTACCGAATGATACCAAACTGTCTCAAAATGCAACTAATCAACTTTCTCTCAACAATGTATGGAGTACAACCAATCAGATATCTACTCTAAAAAATATATGGTAATGTCCATGCATCATCCATCTATGGCTCACAATCGATATAAGGTCTCCAAATAATGCTATCCAATGAATCCAAAACCCAACGCCAATACTCCATCTTACCCAGCTTATGCTGAGTAAGGATACCTACGTATAAATAAACATATGGTTGCCTATCACCACGAACACTATGATGGATAGGCCGAGTAACAACAATGTTCTCCTAGCACCAGATATGTAAAAGTGTACATCCTGTAGACAGAATGGCACCATCATCAAAGACAATCTGATTAAGATCATGCAATAAATGAGCAAGCATGCAAGCACCCCATGCATATCGAGTTTGATGCTGCATCATGCTTAGTAGAATCCCACCCCAACCAACAACGAAACCTCGAGATCTCTTGTCTAGATAGATGAATCTGCCAATCAATCCTGGAAGAATAATTGGGAGAGTCTCATAGTACATGATCATATCCTCCCATTGCATCTCTCCTCTAGAAATGATCTCATCACCAAATATGACTTTGCAAGGCTCTGTCCCTTCAAGATCCTGAAAATCATACTAGACTAACTCACCAGTCACAGGGATGTGTAGAATCCTGTAGACATCCTCGAGTGTCACACTAATCTCACCAGTGGCAGGTGGAAAGTGTTATGCTCGCTATGCCATCTCTTTGCTAAAGCAATCAACAAATCCCTATTATGGGTAATATTAGGCATGTACAACAAATGACGTAATCCGCAGGCATCTATATGTCTAATCTTAGCCTGTGTCAACTCTGGAACTAAATGGCACATGGCCGAGAATTTTTCCCGACACTGTAAAACATCGAGTTTCTCCTGTTTAACAAGAGAATTTGATCTCTATCAATTATATATCTATCAAATCCAAAGAGATTACTAATCAATCAATCAATCAATCAAGCGATCAATCACATCAAAAACCGATCAAATCTTTTCTACAAAGAAAATCAGGCTATCAAATTAACTTTTAAAATCATCAGACATGATTTTCTACCAATCACTGAGTTCAATCAAACTCTATCAAGTTCTTTATCAGAGACTGAATCAGTCTCTTAGAACTAATCTATCAATCTATCAATCAAATCAATCAATCATTTATCCTATCAATCAAATTTATCAAATTCTCTATCAATCATACATCAATCAACATAACTATCTATCAAATTCGCGCATCAAAATATCAATTCAAATCGTCTAAATAAATTTGAACATAGTTAAAATAAAAACAAATTCATTTTTTTTCACCAAATGCGCTATTCCTCGAAACAAAAGTGCTATTCTATTAAGCACAGGCATTGAAACACACAAATACATGAACCTACATAATGAAAGCGCTAACAAATGAAGCAAAAATGTGAAAACAATCATTTGTGCTAACTTACATCAGAAAAGCGTGAACACACCAAACAAAAGCACTAAACATGCAAAAGTGTGAACATTTCTAACGAAAGTGTGAACATACACATAAAAAATGCTAAACTATCAAAAGCGCTAACATTAAATGCATATTCGCTAACATTGAAGACAAAAACGCCAATTTTTTTTTGAAAAATTGGAAAAAATTCATAATAGCCTAACACGTGTCGAAAAACAAGGAAATTTGTATGGAAAGCTGCAAAAAAGATTGGGATAAGGTACATACCGGATAACCATACTCAGGAGGTTGCTGATATCGCTGTACACGCTCAAATCGATGATTCTCGAATGGGATAACCATTTTGCCAGCTCAGCAAGAAAATTCTTTTCACTCCACAAGCTGACAAGGATGCAAATGAGGACAAAATTAACCTAGGTTAATTACCATTTGAAAGGGTAATTAATGCTTTTAAGTGGGGCAATTTTATTTATTTTTCACAAATGAATTTAATTGAGGGACCTTTTCAATTATCGAGAGATTAATCATTCAAAATTTTCAAACAATTTCACAATCAATCTCCCGAGGGGGCACACAATCAAGATTTTTATCTCCATCAGGCGCATTATCGAGACTTGATTTAATCTTTGAAACAATGTTGTCTCAACATCATTTCAAAGAGGGGCAAAATGTATACACATAAAATTGGCTATGAGCAATTAAATAAACATTTCATAATTATTCTTCTATTAAATAGTTAATTTAAAAAGATTAATTAATTTAATTCATTTCATGTCCTTCTATTAATTAATTTAATTGAAACATTTTATTAATTAATTCGTTATATCCTTTTCTTCTAATCAATTAATTAAATATCTAGTATTTAATTATTCCTCTATCTACTATCCTACAGTCTCATTAATTAAACAATTTCTTAATTATTTAATCCCTTTTCGAACTCACCTTCCATCTCCACTTCATCTTCCCTTTCCCAACTCATCCATCATGTGGCTAAATTAATTCAACAAAATTAAATTAAATTAAATTATTTATTAGCCACTTATCTCCAACTTCCAAAATAAATGAAATATTATGTACGTACACATATTTCCTAACCTTCTTCTATATTCTCTCCAACGTCCCCATATCGTAGGAGGGATTGATTCCACTTGTCCTCTCATTCCTACATCTTCTCCAACTATCCTATTTCCTCTCAAGTCTTCAACTCAGTCAAGGTGAGATGAGTGACACTTGTCTTCTCCTTCCCCCTTTCTCTCAACCTTCAACTTCTTGTTCATAGCCATCCAATTTGCAAGATTTGAGCATGACCATTGATCTCTGCCACCTAAGCTCATGCACTCAAAAATCTATAAAAAGAGGTCTCCTAAGCCATTTTGAATATAATAGACTAATAGCTAATCATATAGTCATTCTAGGAGTCTTTATCTTGCATCCGTGAGTTTGAGTTTGAAGCAATTAGCAATTTTAGAATTCTTATCATAACTTAATATCATGTAAGCTTAAATCATTTGCATATGCATATCATAGTATCAGTTAACTATCAGTCCATTATTCATATGCCATCTTGGAAGCTACCAGTGCTTGTCTGAGAGCAAATCATCTGCAACTAGGAACAGTGGAGTTAGGACACAACGAGACTTAAATCATTAAGGTAATAATATTTTTTATTTTATATTCATTTCATGTAGTCTCATTGGTTGAGTTTGGATTTCCTGTAGCATTTCCTTTTAATTTTGTGAAGCTAATATGTTGCAGGTAGTATTCTGAAGATGAAATTCAAGTCGACACACAAGTCATGGGTCGGCAGATGCTACAACACATCAGATATTGTAACCATGCTATTATTGTCCCAACATTTTTAAAGATACCCATGAACATGTTAGACACTGCCATACCTGTCAAACTGCAGCTTCTAGAGAAAGGAATCCCGCCATGCCACTCCAACCAGTATTCGAGGTAAGACCATTTTCCCAATGGGCATTAGATTTTGTCAGTGTTATTAATCTTAAATCGTCTACATGACACAAGTTCATTCTCATGGCAATAGATTATTACACCCGATGGATGAAGGCCATAGCATGCAGGAATGTCACTGCAGAAGTTGTTCTTAAATTCATTGATGAGTATATCTGTTGGAATCCAAGAACACTGAGAGGGGGGGTGAATCGGTGTTCTATCAGAATAAATAATTTTAACCTTATTTAAATATTTATACACCAACTAGCATATCGGTACATATAGAATTGAAATAAGTAAAGAAACTAATAAGCTAATCACATAAATGAATACCATAACACACAAAATCATACATGGAAAAACTCAAAGAGGAAAAACCACGGTGGGATTTGTGACCCACAATATCAATCCACTGGCCATATGAAGAGATATTATAAAATATAGGGGCCTGCACTTGCAGGAAGGCTTACAACCTAGAGCACATTGCTCAATCACAAAAGGAGCCTCACTAACTACTTACAAATCCAAAATACAATCCATAGAAATCATTGAATTGCAAAGATAGCATCTTCTATGCCTAAATAGAGTTCTGGTTAAGCTCCGTCTGTTCTGGTCTAAAACCCTTAACCCTATACCAGAATAACCCTTTACAAAAATATCCTCACATACATAATCTCTCTCATATATTTCACATCTCCTTCATTATTTCCTTCCTTATATATATACTCATGATATATCAAAATGATCTAACCAGCTGAGCTATATACCCTTTACAATTTACAATGCCTTATGCCGGCTTACAAAGATAATTACAATATCAATATATATGTCGGCTAGATAACATAAATACATGAATATCAAAAACAATTGCTGATGTCAGATCCAAAGGATGTCGGCCTTCGATATTGATAACCTGATTCTAAATCATGTCGGCCTGCATTGCCGGTAACCAAAGAATTCCTTCCAACCTGGTAGTGTTGGTGCCGATGAAGTGTCTGTGAAGTGCCTGTCGGTACACAACTAACCCAAAATATGAATCCAAAATAAATTACCATGTTGGCATCAATGACAACATATTGAAACCAACCAATTGAGTGCCAATTGCCAACAATCTCCCGCTTTGGCATTCATGGGAACACTCATGTGAAAAATGGTCATGGTTTCCAACTGTCGGTTTCATCCTGAACCTGCTCCTCTTGAGATGAATATCCATCAATACAAAATACTCCATACTTTCATAATTTTTCACCTATACTAAATGTATACAACTCCCTTTTCTTTTTCTATCCGTCAATATCACTCCCCCTTTGACATCAATGCCATAAAAAATACCTAAAAAAGTACCAAAAACTAAAAAACCAGGACAAAGAATGGAAGACTGTACAATGAATATGTCCCAAAATACCTTATAGGAGCTGGATGTATTTGAAAATATCTGAATAGGCCTTCTCCAATAGTTATAGATAGGTATCCCAACCTAATTTGAAAGTGTTAGATATAGATACAAGTCCATTTAGCATATGGGAAAATGACTCTTTCTCATGAAGCTCTGCTAGTATGGGCTTACCAACCAGATCTATACACTCCTTCTTATGTACACTAAGTGAATCCAACCAGGGACTCACAAATCCTCTAAGACTTCTGGCTCTCCTTATGATTTTATCTTTTTCCTTCTCAAGAGCAAAAACTTGGGCTTCCAAAACCAAAATTTGACCATCTATAGATGTAGTTAATGAATTCAATCCATCAAAAGAATTGTCTATACCTGCAATCTCCCCCTGAATATCCTTAATCATTTTATCTGTCTCAACTATGAGAAAACCTGTATTACAACATACTTTGTAGATATTAGTACAATACCTCAATGCATTATCTATCAATCTCAACTTATCATTAATCTTCTTCCTCTCAAACTCAATCACTTGATCAAATGTAGCTCTTTTTGCCTGTGTGAACCTCTCCAGTGCTTGTTGGTTTGATATGTACTGCAAGGATTGAGAATCCTTTGAAATGTGTTGTGTGATTGTCTTAAGCTTGTCGGATGGGCTCACTTCTCTATCAAACTTGCACTCCGGGACTAGTCTATGCAAAATAGTGATAGACTGATCAATAACCCCTTTATCCATAGATCCCTCCTTCAACATTTTCTATGCAACCATCATCATGAGTTCAATAGAACTCATCTTGGTTATGCTTTTCTTTTCAACCTGCGAGGTGTTAATTGACAACAATGATGGACTCACTACCGGTTCCCCACTGAATTTCCCTTTCTTCTCCTCTGATATTTTAACCTTTATAACTTCCTCACTTGCACCGGTGGCTTCACCACTTGGTGCAGTCTTAGTAACTGTCGGTTCCTCCCTAGGAACTGTAACCTCATCTTGTACATCTGTATCCGAAGGAATGCTGTCCTCAACATTAGTATCCTGTACATTATCAACCTTTACTCTCTCTGTATCTACCGGTATCTCAACATTTGCCTATACATTTATATCTATCGGGGGCTCAATATCCACTATCTTAATGTTTTTCAAAATTGAGGGTGAAGTACCCATAATACCCTTTCCTTTTCCTTCAACCGAGATGTCTATAGTATTTGTCTTTGGTTTTAGTGAAGTATAACAACCACGGTTCTCTTCAAAGAACTTAACCCATGACTTGTGGGTCTCCTTGATTATCTCATTTACTCTACTTAACATAAGATTGATTATTCTATGCTTGATGTTAAAGATTTTCCTATCTGCAACCTCAAGTGTCTTATCCATCTCCTCTGGAGAAACAAAAACACAAACAAATAACAATTCTTTTATCTTTATATGCCCGTTTTCTTGCATTGCTGATAGTCTTCTAGCATCTAAAATATCATACAACTATGCCGATATTTGGTTTTCAATTTCTATCAAGGCTTTCTTATAGATATCCAAATACAACAAAACTGATTCCTCTACCTCTCTTTGTTCATCATTATCTAAATCTTCATAATAAAATTGCACATTCTTTAACATCCATCTTTAGTAATCTCATCAACTAACTCTGCACAAGTCCTTGGTGGAATGATAGTTACATTACTAGATTCAATTGCCAGATCAATGTTAGCCTTTTTCTTTCTCCTTCCACTACCAAATGGGGATGAAGGCGTTTCTTTAGGTGGTCTTCTCTGTGCCAATACCCTGATAGTAACTCTCCTAACTAGTTGCTTCTTAGCTTCTACCTTAGTTTCTTCAGTTTTCTTCCCCAATACCCTTTTAAATGCCAAGGGTGTGTCATCTTCAGATGCAAATTCAACTACAATAGGTTCAATGAACATTTCCGATTCTTTTCTCTTCCTTCCTTTCTCCATGACAACACCAATCAATGCTTTGATGTCCTATGAAACCTTTTCAACAAACTTACTTGCCTTACCTTCCTGCTTCTCTCTCTTCTTCCGGCTGAACTCAGTTTAAACCTCGCATGTCTTCTGCTTAGCAATGTCAAAGGTTTTTACAGTTTCATCTACTAGTGCATCAATTAGCATTTGTGCATAAGCATCAAGAATTTGTGCATCAACTTCATAACCCATTTCCTCAATCCAAATCTTTTGGGCCTAACAACTTCCATAAAAGTTTCATCTTTCTTGACCATGAAGCATATGTTAGTTGAATACTTCTCAACAATGTTCTTGGGAACCCTCATCCTAGAATTCATAGCCTTTTGTAATGCTTTAAAATAACCCCACACTTTGTCATCTCTCTGACTACCCAATGTAGCAATTGACTGTTTTAGTTGCCTCCCTACCGAGATATCAAATGCCCATTTTCTCTTCCCAAAACCAGGAGTGTCATTGATGAAAAATAACATCAAACAGACAATTAGGTTACCATACCAGAATGTTCCTTTCTTTTCTCCTTTAATCTTTCCTAGGTTTATCAACAATTCATCCAACATCCAACCACATAGATCCAACTTCTCATTCTCCCTCATCATTTTATGAGCTGCATAAATGCAGGAGCTAGAAACAGAGTTTAGTCGGTTTGATTATGTTACCTTGTAACTGATGACCATGCTTTTGAATCTAATATCTGTATCAGTGATAGTATTGATCCTCATTGACCGCTTGCCTGATGTTGCGCCAGTAATCTTGTTGACTTGGTCATTTGAAACTTTCTTCTTCGGACGTTGTCCAACCTGCAATAAACTGGTGATTACCCTGATGGCTCCTTAATAATCATTGTAGACACCTAAAATTGTCATGTCTAATTAAATAAATATCTTTATTTATTTAATTATTGTAGCCAAATTCATCTATTAATTAAATAAATCTTTATTTATTTAATTAATTCATTTATTTTATCATCTTCTAGTCTTATTTCTCATTTAAATAAATACATTTATTTATTTAAATTATCCTTTTTCTAAATTAAATAAATATCTTATTTATTTAATTATCCCACTTCTTCTATTAATTAATTAAATCTTTATTTATTTAATCAATTCATTAACCTTTTCTACCCATGACACATGTCATTCATCTCTTAATTCATACACTACCTACCCCTTTCATTATTTTATTATTTCTTTTACCTACCCTCTAATCATAGCCGACCTCCTTTTACACCTCTCAATCTTATCCCTCCATTTCATATAGTGTCTTCTATATAAGGAGATGCTTCCTTCATTATCAAACCCCCCCGTTGACTACTTGACTACACTACACTTTTGAACATAAGCGATCCTACTTGCAACCACATTTCCATTCTTTGTTGAGCTCTTGTGCACACATAAACTCTGAGAGCAAATATATCAAGCAAGATCAATGGAGATAGGAAGAATGGAGATCCAAACCCTATTGAACATGTGATGGTATAATCTTTGTGATTTCATTTGATTTGCATTGTCTCAGGTAATCTTCATATGTTATGGTGGATCTTTGTTGTTGTTAGGCCAGGGTTTTGTGGTTGAATTCATTTAGTCTTTCAATATCATTATTATTGTTATTCATTTTCACCATTTACATTTTTGCACACCACGTGGGACATGTATTTTTGTTAGATCTGTGTTTTTTGCAAATTTTTCTAACCCTATATTGTTGTTTTGTAAAACAATTTGGAGAATAATCTTGTGCAGCTAGGGTTTTGGACACAAAATCAAGATCTTGGAGAGATTTGATCATATCTCACAAACGGATTGGAAATTTTGCACCAAATTGTTTTTGTAGGTTGAAGAAAATACTAGGAGCTCTCAATACAAAATTCAGAATTTTTGGAGCACATTTTCATTTTCTATGAATTTTTTATGATTTTTCACAAAAAATTAATTTTGAGAGCAAATGAGAGAATTTTTTAGATTTTCTTACATTTTTGGAAATCTCTCATAATTATACATAGGATCTGTTCTTTGTGTTTTAATTTTGATGCAAAATATTTCCTTAAAATTCGGATCTTTAAAAATTAGGGTTTTTCCTTATTTTGATCAGATCTCCCAAACGGCTTTGAATTTTGGCATCAAATTGTTTTTGCAATTCAGGAAAAGTATCAGAAGGATGCAGTAAAAATTTTAGATTTTTTGGATCACTTGTTCAATTTATATTAATTGTTTATTATTTTTCATAAAAAATTAATTTTGAGAGAAAATTAGTGAATTTTTTGGATTTTCTTACATTTTTGGAAATATATTAGAATTATACATAGGATTTTTTTATTTTTTATTTTAAATTTGATGCAATATCATTCCTAAAAAATTAGATCTTTGAAAATTAGGGTTTTACATTATTTTACTCATATCTCACAAACTGCTTGGATTTGTTACAAAAAATTTTTTATGCAGGTTTGGAAGATCATCAGGACTCTCCAATAAAAATTTTAGATTTTTTGGATCAATTTTTCATTTTATATGAATTTTTTATGATTTTTCATAAAAAAATTTTTTTGGAGCAAATTAGCAAGTTTTTTGGATTTTCTTACATTTCTGGAAATCTCTTGAAATTTTACAGGTGGTCTTTTTTTATGATGAATCAGATCTTTGAATTGGTTAACAAAATGCATTATTGAAGGCCCCTATTTCACAAAGTCTTTTGGATCTAAAATTTACCTAACTTGTGTGCTTGCAGGAAGGGGTGATTATTTCAAACAATCCAAACTACTAATAAATCTTTGTTGCAGGTCCTTGGCAAGGGTTTTTGGATTTTTATTGTGTGCCTTGTTTTCATAGACTAGCAAACACTTCAATTGGTGCACTAAAATTGAATCATTGTCTTTTGTGTCTTGAGCAATAGGCTCTTTTTGTTTAATCTTTAGAGGGCCTGTCTTCCCGTGTGGTCATTAGGACTACTAGTGAGAAGAGAACAACCCAAGTGGTAGCGAGGAAACCCCACCTCTTCCGAACCACTTTAAACAACTGTATTCATGGTGAAAACTATGGATAACATGTGCTGATTAGTTCATACCGACACTATGTCTCCCCATAAACTCATTTGATCAAATTTATTTGATCAGTTGTAGGGCGTAACCCCTACCAGCTGGGAGCCTTCTATATTTACAGAGTTGAAAGTGTCGCATGTATGGCCACATGAGCGGATGCCCTTACTAGCACCTTTTTGTTTTAGAAGCCAAAATCCTTCTAGTTGTTGAGGCAGGAGGTCAGACCTCTGGTAGCGGCCCACACACATATGGTTCTTAGTAGAGATACAAAGTTCACCACGGGGAGTTTTTGTGGGGACTGATGCTTGGCTGACCCGAGAAGTGAGTGCCGAGGGTGGAGCCAGTGAGGTCAAGCATCTAAGTATCCGCTCTGAATAGCATAGCCTTAGGGGTAAAACTCCATGTGGGATCAACAACTATTGTCTTGGCCAGCCATAAGAATTGTGCTTGACTTATTTTAAACATTCAAAACATTCAAGACCAAACAGCAAAACATTGTGTCTTTTGTGTCTTCAAGTGTATGCAAAATATTTTTACATCAAACAACACACTTTTCTTGGAGTCATTTTGAGTCTAAACACTTGCAAACATTGAGTCATCATCAACATTGTGTCCTCTTGTCATGAAAAATAGTCAAACATTCAGATTTAGTCACAACCAACAACTTCACAAATTGGAAAAATTTTACAATCCAGCAAACAAGAGCAATCCGTTTTGGAATTCTTGAGCTTCCTAGGTTGTTTCCCCAGGTTTTCATCTAGCATTCAACTTGTCTTTGGGTCTCACAAAGTCCATCATTGCTTTACATCTTGCATTAAATTTACATTTGTCTAAATTTGAGTCAAAAGATCACTTGCTTGTCCTCATCATACTTTGTCAACACACTACATACAACAACATTTTTCTAAGTGGTCCCTCATCAAGGTCTATCACCTTTGGGTCTCATTTGGTCTTACTTAGAGTCAAGGTCAACTTACCTCATCAAGGGAAACTATCCTCTCTTTGAAAGTCACACCTACTCTACTACATACATACTTGGTCTTACACTTTGGACATTGCAAGTACACCTCAGATTCATTTACATTCCATCCAACTCTTGGTCTTCCATACCTTTTCCATTTTCATCTAGTCTCACACATCTCGGTCAATACCTAGTTCATGGTTGAAACCCGTCTTCAAAAATCTAGGAGAGAAACTAAAGAGGCTCAAGAGTCTGCAAACATGAGTTCTTATGAGTATGACAATGATATCTTTTTCAATTTTGATCATACTACATTACCTGACATGGATGCCTATAGAAACATTCCAAATGTTGAGAATATGGACACTACAAACAACAATGATACACACAATGATGATATGGACAACTTTTCAGTACATTCAGCAGATGTGGAAGAATCCATTATGGATCCCCGTTTCAATCGATTGGTTGAGGAAATAATGAGGAGGGATAGACAATACTTCTTACAAATGATGGCACAAAGTGGAGCCAAGATACCTCATGATTTTGACATGTCTCAAATAATGGAAAATCGACCTTTGCAACAACCTCATTCCAATATGGATCAAAGGAGGCCTAATAGTGGAGGCAATAGAAGACCACATCTTGTGCCTGAATCACCATCATCTTTGTTTCAAAAACTAGAGGTCCCACATACACATGGTCAAGCATATGATACTCACCTTCACAGACCATTATGGAAGTCTTATGTAGAGAAATATGCTCAATCACATATCAATACTAAGGATCAACCACCAAAGCAATTGGATATTCAAAGACATGCTCAAAATTTGGACACAAGGAAACCTCGTGTCAAATTTGGGGGCAACACATTAGAACATGACATGCCTGTAGAGTATGGTATACATGGACAAAATAGATATTTCATTCCTCAACATGAATATATACCAAGTGGTCCATATATGCAGCATCACTATAGACCTCCTCCATATGAACATGTGTATGATCAATATCATCCATATATGCAACATGCTTCTCCTCCAATTGGTGCCTCAAGCATGGGGTATGGTCCAAGAAGTCGATCTCCACCTAAGAGAAATTTGGAGCAACAAATCAGGGACTTACAAAAGAAAATGGAGGACATAAATACACCGAAGCCAACATACACAATGAGAGACATATGTCCTTATCCATTTGACAAGAGCATTCCAATGCCTCCTTTTCCTACACACTTTGTGACGCCTAAATTTGATAAGTATAGAGGAAAAGGGGATCCTAAGGCACACATAAGACATTTTTTCATAGCTTGCATTGAGATAGCAGCAGAAGAGACATATTTGATGAGATTATTCCCATAGAGCCTAGGCGATCAAGCTATGGAATGGTTCTCCCAACTTCCACCTAGAATTAAGTCATGGGGTGACTTAACAGAGGCATTTATTCAACATTTCTCCTACAATATAGAGACAGACATATCAATCACTACTTTGTGCAACACCAAGCAAAAAGAGGGAGAGTCTTTTGCATCATTTTTACAAAGATGGAGGAATCTAGCCAGCAGATGCTCTTGTGAAATTCCACAAAAACAAATGGTAGAAATGTTCACCCAAAATGTTAACAAAGAGATTGGTTATGACTTAAGGAAAGCTTGTTTGCCCACCTTCAAGGATGTCATTGAAAAAGGCTTAGCGACAGAAAAGGTCCTAATTGAACAAGGAGTCATTAAGATATTCAAGGAAAACAAAGATGAATTTAAAGGAAAAGATAAGCCAAGATTTTGGAACAAAAACAAGAACACAGTCAATGATGGTGTTGTTGATGCCAATACAATGCGACCCAAAATCATTTTTTTGGGATCAAGCTCTACAAACAATCAATTGAATACTCAAACAACTTCTAGATCACGAAGGAAGTACACCCCATTGGGAGAACCACTTGAGTCAGTCTTCAAGAAGCTAGTGGCAAACAAAGTAATCACAATTCCAGATTTTCCTCCATATGAACCAAAGGTCAAACCAAATTGGTGGAATGATGATGAGTATTGTGAATTTCATAAGAGCAAGGGTCATAAGACATGAAATTGTCATCGACTGAAGAACATCATACAAGATCTCATTGATAGAGGTGACATTGAGATCAAGGGACACTCATCCAATCAAGAACATGAGATGTTTAAGGAACCATTCCCAAAACATGACAAGGGAAAAGCTACAGCCATAGATGAGCAAACCAACTATACCAGAGCATCCTATAACTATGATTCAACTGTCAATCACATCTCAATGGACAATTATGTCTCTACCATTATCATCAAGGACAAAACACCTAAAAATTCTACCCAAAGACCTAAGATTGTCCTAAAAGGCATTGGATCTTCTTCCGAACCTACCTCTGAATGTAATGTTACAACTCATTGAGGTAAATTCACTTTTCAAGGTGCCTCAGCTAAAAACACCACTTCGTCATCAACCAAGCTTGAGTACGATCTTGTAGAATAGTTAGGGAAGACACCCATGCTTATTTCAATCCTTGAGCTCTTACGCATATCCCCCGCACATAAAGCCATTCTTCATAAAATATTGAGAGAAACTACTGTCCCTACTGATCTAAACGTGGACTAGTTTCAAGCCATGGTGGGATACCTTTCCATTCCACACTCTCTTACATTCACAAAAGCCAATGATGCCTCCGTGGAGCCAACCACATAATGCACCTTTTCACATTGAAGCCTTCATACACAAACATCGAATAAAATGAGTCTTGATAGATGGAGGAGCAGGTCTGAACATTTGTACTTTGAACACAATAATACAATTGGGATATTCTGAAAAAGCTGTGAATTCTACAAACAAAATTACCATCAAGGCATATGATGATGAAGAGCTTTCATCCAAAGGCACAGTCACCTTGCCTCTCAGAGTTGGGCCAGTTACAAAGGATGTGGTTTTTCAAGTCCCAGACCTAGATCTCACATACAATATATTACTAGGACGTCCATGGATTCATGAGATGAGCGTAGTACCTCTACATATCATCGATGTATCAAGTTCCCACACAATGGAGTTGAAGTGACCATCAAAGCTGATCCAAATCCATTCATATATTGCAACAATATGCAACCTAGATCAGAAATAACAATCCCAATTAATCGAGAATCTATTCCTTCATCAACATATGTGGATCCAAAATCATTAAAAGCTTCAACATCAAAGCAAACAGAGCTCAAAGAAAAATTCAAGATTAAAGATCTGGGATGTGGTGAGTATATCTTTCATGTTGATCAACTCCCACTATCTCCTAAGACATTTAGTCGACAGGAACAATGTACAAACAATCTGCAATGCCAAGGAATTGGGTGTGAACCACCTAGTGTTGTGGCTACTAAGTCAGAATGCAAATCTCCTCTAGCGGTGCAAGCAACTCTTGATATCAATACTCCTAAGAGTGGTTCCAACAAAGAATCTATTGAGTGTATCGCCAACCCTCTTGAGAACTCACATATCTTTACCATTTCATCCACTCCTTCCATTTCCACTCCACTTCCAGACTTGGATCAACAAGAATCACAAAAACTCTTACTCATTGGGGATGAAAAATCAAGCTATGAACAGAAAAAACTAAAAGTCAAAACTAAAGAAAAGTCCTTTAGTGCAAATCAAAATCAAAAGCTATTGGACTCTGCAAAAATCAAAGTCAAGGATAAAAATCCTATGAAGAAAAAAGAGCAAGAGTTGATCTCCCCTAACATCAAAATAACTAGGGGCAAAAGTTGTACAATTTTAAGTCAAAAAACATACTTGTTGATCCTAAGTCTCCATCATGCTATCCTACTTTCACTTCTTTTCACAATCATAAGCCTTCATAACTCATCCACTTGTTCCACACATCCATTCAGTTCTGGTGATACATCATGGACCTTTAATGGAGCTTCCTCAAGGGACTTTGTTATCAGGGATGCCCAAACTTCTTTAGGTGACACGCATATGGGCCTATGTAGTCCACACACTAGTAATTCTATCTCAGTTCCTTCATCAAGGAAGACAATCACTCAAGCTACATATCATTCAGTCAAGGAACAATACAACTACAATCATAAAGTCAAGCCTCGCACATTTGAGGTAGGTGACTTGGTTCTCAGAGAAAATCCTAAAAATCAGCAAGACAGAGAGAAGAAGGGCAAGTTCGAACCAAATTGGCTTGGTCCTTACATCATTACAATAGCATATGGATCTGGGGCATATCAACTCTCAACTACAGAAGGTGAACCTTTGGAGGATCCTATCAACAACATGCACCTTCGTAAGTTGTACACATAGCTCTTGAGAGTATCCTAATTCAAAAAATACAAAAAAATTCAAAAAAAATAATTATAAAACAAAAAAATTGTTACTTGGTGAAAACCTAACAAACAGGCACCTTGTGACACACACACAAAAAAAAAAACATTGAAAAATCGAAAAAAGTAAAGAGAAATAATTTCGTCCAATGGTGAAAACCACTTCGGTGGCGCTCTAGGCAAGTACCATGGTGAAAATTGGGTCACCAGTGCCATGCGTAGAGACATTGCTCCTCCCTCCTTCAGGATTCACTTTCATCCTTTCACTTTGCACACACTCACAACCTATTCGTTCATAATAAACTTACCCATTCCCATCATGGCTTGTTATTGATCCCAAGATTGGTTAGCCATTCACAATAAACCTCCCTTTTCACCTCCCTTTCCATCCATAATAAATTAGATCCTATCTGTGGCTAAGGCAAATCCTACGTCTAGTGATGGGTGTGGAATTGAGAACATCACATGTTTCAAGGAGTACAGTTTCTTCCAGCTTCCTTCAGTCTATCCACGCACAATTCACAATAAAGCAACATTTGCATCACAGATCCGCAATAAATTTTCATCTTCTCTACAATAAAGTATCAGTTTCAGATGAGACACAAAAGCAACAATGGGCTTCAAAAAATCAAATCTTTCAATAGACTCAGACAACATTATGGTTCAGTGCTATCTATCCTTTTTGTGAAAGTAAACATTGTGACCATAATCAAACAGACTTATACAAGTGACAAGAGACACTAAACTTGAGGACTACAGTGGATGTTGGTGTCGAGTCTTACTTTTCTTTTTTGATTTTATCTTTTGGTGACATGTCTTTTAGCTTTTCCAGGATGTCTTTGACTAGAGATTCTATCTCCAGGATGTCTTTGACTAGAAAGGCGAGGATGGGGTATCGTCACCTATTTTTCTTTGCTGTCTGTGGATTGTCTCTTAGTAATGCTATGACTTGTCCAAGGATACGAGGACACTGAGAGTCTAGTGTGAACTAGGGCAATCCTTGTTTGCAACTGTCTTATCTCCATGCAAACGGGTACAATGACTTTCTGGGTCGAACATATGCCTCGATTGTCATAACCTATTTTTCCATAATAAAGCTCAATGATGATAAAGCACAAGAAGCTCTTTCACTTTCATATCTCCTATCTTTCATCTGCCTTTCTTGATTGACTTCCATCATCCTTCTCGAGTCCGCATAGCTTGCTATCACATGACTGAGTATAATGACACACCAAAAACATTTGCATTTCATGTAGTTGCACCTGCATTACCACATATAAGCATTTCATACATACATATAGATATCACAACTGCATCACATCCTGCACACAACACCTGTTAGCACAATTTACATTTGCATTATCATATTCATTTGCATTACATACATTCACATTTGCATCATGCATACACATATAAAGCATAAAAGAACAAAAAAATATATTGCATTGCATCATATACATATTTGCATCCATATCATAAGCATCACATAGAAACATACATCACATAGGTACGCATGCATATAGCTGCCGCAAAGATGAATCATCTCATATATATAATCATAAGTGTCATGATACAATGATGTCAAAATCATATGGCTACAATCACGTGAAGATGTCTACATCATCATACAAAATGGTACAAAATTGATACATAGGGAGCCCTCTACGACTACGATGAACTCCCTCCTCGGAGCCAGCTAGCCTCGATGGAGTCTGAGCCCTAGAAGGACCCACCCCATGATCATCTCTCCTATCCCCTCTATCTCCTGAGCCTAGTTGTCTCATCCTCCTCCTCTCCTCCTCCTCCCCGATCCCGCAACCAATCCTCGTGTTGCCCTATCCAGGCAGAGGAACCCACTGATCACTCCTGCCAATATTACTGGTAGTGCTAATCCTGTCTGTGTCATCATGTCCCATGCCACGTGTCCAACCCTCTTCTCTAGTCTTGGATCCTAAAACACTCGTCTCAGGGCCTCCCTATCTCCATCTCGATCGTACGGAATCAGCTCCCCATCGATTGGTATCCGCAGAATCCTGTATACATCCTCCAAGGTGACTGTCATCTCACCCATCGACAAATGGAACATATACGTCTTTGAGTGCCATCTCTCAGCTAAAGTAGTAAGCAACCCCATGTTCACCCGAAACTCAGGCACATACAAAATATGTCTCAATCCCATAGCCTCAATCGCAGCTTGGTCCTCGAACATCAACTCAGGTCGCAACCTCTGAGTCGATGGGAATCTCTCCTGTGTCTCCAGCATAGGCAAATACTCATCCAGTCAAGCAAATCAATCATGTCAGTCATAGTGGCATTCACTATTCATCACAAAATGCTACTTTTTATCTACATACATATGATACTTTATCCTAGTGGTACTCCCTGTTCATCACAAAGTACTACGTGTTTTGCACTCACTGTTCATCACAAAGTGCTGCTCACATTTGCACTCACTGTTCATCACAAAGTGCTGCTCATATTTTAGTACTCCCTGTTCATCACAAAATACTATATCTTGGTACTCACTATTCATCACAAAGTGCCTTGATCTATCTTATCCTAGGGCCTATGCTTGAGTGAATCCTCTTGAGTAGTTTCCTAATTGGCAACATATGTTCTATCACAGAATTGTCAATCCTAGCCCTATTTGCTATCCTAATTTTCCTTAGAGGGCCTGCTTGAGTGTATCCTCTCAGCAGCTTATCCAATCGACAGCGTATGCTCATCACAAAACTGTCGATTTGACCTAGAAGACACAAGTTCACATTTTTGGACACAAACACGTTTTCCTGACATAAACGTGCATTTATTACATTACCTAGCATGCATTAATGACAACAATAAATGCATCAAAGTACAAGGAGGTTTCGTGGTATTTACTGGCTCTCCTGCCTCTGTTGGCCTCTGGAATCGGCGAACGTGGTCGAATCTGTGAACCAAAGCCATCGCTGCTGACTGCTGCTGCTCTTTTCTCTCTTTGCACTCTAATATCTTTGAGGTGTAGATGACAATGAGGATGTATTTCCCTCGTGGTCTATCTTATAGACTGCCCTAGCCCTCGTTTCCTGAGTTAGTCTTCATTATCCCGTGATTCTGTCACTTTATCCGGTCAGTCCATTCTACCCTTTCTTATCGAGAGATTGTGTGCGATCTTTCCAGACATTTTCATCCAATCTCTCGAGGGGGCATATCATTCCCATCTTGGGGCAACTTTGTATCAGTTCATATTATCTTCTTTGAAACAACGCGACAAGCCGCATTGTTTCAAATAGGGGCAAAATGTAGACACCTAAAATTGTCATGTCTAATTAAATAAATGTAGCATCCTAAAATTGCGACACTTGCAATTTTGACTGCATTTCGGTCTTCACGATGGCGACGCAACACGCAACCTGAATGGAGACCCTGAAACTTGCTCACGACACTGAAAACTACATTTTTCAAGCACCTTGGCCTGAACCTCCTTGCACCCTGCTGTCCCGGGAGGTGGGACCAGAGTGCCCAGCGCCCTGGTCCTTCAGGACCAGGGCACCTAGCGCCCTGGTCCCCAAGACCATGGCGCCCAGTGCCCTGGTCCCTGGGTCCTATTTTGGGCGCGGTCTCCTAAGGGGTCTCGGGTCTTTTTGTTTGCAAATTGGAAATTATCTTTCCTGGTCGGCCTAAGGTCGGGAAAATCAGTCTATCAGCCCTAAATGACAAGTATATAAACTACATTTTTCTCTCTCATTTGAACATAACACATACATGATGAAAAAGGCATGGAAACTATACTCAAGCATTCAAGCATTCAAGCATTCCTTCTAAGTCTCCATTCAAGGCTAAGTGTTGCATTCAAGACAAGGATTCAACCATTGAAGAGGAGATCGCATACAACATACTACTACAACATACAACATACAACATCTAAACCTTCGCACATAAAGATACAAACATCCTTAGAACAAGGTATTAGTACTTGTTTTACAGTCATTTACATTTACAGCTCTTGCTCATTTCTTGGTTAATTCCAAAACTGGGGTTTGACCTAAAGGCAAACCCCTAATCCCTAACCCCCCAATCGTCTTCGCTTTTCTGTGTGTAGGTTGCAGGTACGCGGCTGAAATTGAAGATCTGGAATCCTTGTGCAGAGACGAACAGATCCCCCTTCGTTTCGCGGATTTTCCAGAGGACCGTGGCGCCGGGCGCCATCGTCCTGACAACTTTTGCTCAAATTTGCAGGACAGCGACGTATCGACATTTAACTGCTAATTCCAGGTCCGCAGCTTCATACTGTATTCCTATCTCTGTTTATAAGCGAATCTTTATCACTTTCTATGCATGCTTAGCTTAATTCTCCTATCAACATTCTTTACGAAAGAGGGTAGCCTTGCTGTCTTAACCCTTGAAACACATTTAGCATCCAATCTTGCATTGCGTGGGATTGGATCTTGTGGGTTTCAACCCCTCTTTTGAATGTAAAGTCTCTCCCCTAAGTGAAAACCATCGAATCCTAGCGAACCTCCCTCCTCTCTCCTCGGAGTTGGAAGAGGGGAGAACAACTAGGGTTCGATCGCGATTTTCCGCTTTACATTTTGGTGAACCCGACGTGAACATCCTTTCTGATTTTTCATGCTTAGATCTGAAAAAATTGATTACATTTTCATGTTTGATCTTTTGCAAAATTTTAGAGGTGATTGCATAAAAACCCTAAATTTTCTTTTTAGTAATTGAACCTGCGAAATGTCTAAATGTTAATGCCTATTTCAGATCTGCCCTTCTATTACAAATTTTCAATTCATATTTGTGCTTTAATTCTGAAAATTAAGTGGTTAAATGTCAAAACCCTAATTTTTGAAACCCTCTTGATTCAACCTTTGTCCGACAATTTCACTGATCAAAACATCTCCAAATCAGCTGTAACTTTGGATTCCGCAATAAAATCACAATATCTTTCATCCCTGAAAATTTGGAAAAAAGTTGTGAGGACCGTGGCGCCGAGCGCCATCGTCCCCGACATTTTTTCTGAAATTTCGGGAGCGAGATCTTACTGTATTTTCTTGCTAAAATCCAGAATTTTGGCTGATTTTATCAATTTTAACACCTTCAAAATAACAGTCAAAGTTGGTTTTGTGATTGCTTGGATTAAGGCTTCTAAACATTTAAAAATCATTGAAATTGAAATTTTGTGTCAAAATTGTGTTCTTACTATCCTAAATCTGAAAAGTGTGTTATCATTCACTAAAAATTTCAGTGCTTTATTCAAATTCTTGCATTTTGTGACTTTTGAAATTAAGTGCTTAATTACAACAACTTTGATTTCCGCTTTCAAAATTGAATTTTGCGTGAAATTGAGTCAATTTTCAAATTCCAAAATTTACATTGCTCTTGACATTCCCTCTAAAATCATAACATTCAAAATTTCAGTTTCCCTCTCTTTTTCAAAAATTCAAATTTTGCATTTTTCGACAATCTTGATAAGGTTCAATTTCGAGATTACAACTTTAATTTGGCCTATCTACAGATCGTAAAATCACTCAATTTTTTCAGATTAGCTCTAAAATCATCATACCTTTCATCCCTGCAAATTTCGAAAAAAGTTGCAAGGACCGTGTTGCACTCCGGGCGCCACGGTCCTGGACGTTTTTTCCGAAATTTCGAGAGACTGTTGTGATTGCATTTAACAGCTTAAATCCAGAAGATTGGCTGATTTTACTGAAAATTGCTACCTCTAAATTCAAAATCTTCTCTCTCTTTCTAGTGCATGAGTTTTACAACAATAAGCCCTACTTACACTATTCCCATTAGACGAAGCCGTAGAATTAAGTCTTTCCAAGGTTTAACTACTGAGGAGATGGAACCTAATTTGAATAGCCTTTTTAACGAGGACATGGGTAATTCCTCTAATCCTCCTAATGATGAAGAAGCTCTCCATGAGGTTTCTGTAGAACAACTTTCGAAATTGGATAACCAATTTGACAATTTTCGACAATGGATGTCTCAAGAATACCCTGATAGTCAAGCTCTTCCTTTAATTGAGGGTCTAAAACGTATGCTTCAAAGTGATAAGAATGGAATTGATATTTTGTATGGTATTGCACACATTGTGGATTCGAATGTGATGCCTATGAAGAGTTGTGCTGAAAATTTAGGTTATACACAACCTCCTACTCAAGTCAATCATTCTATTCCTTTGACAACTCCTATTGCTAGTATACCTACCTTTACATCAAACATCATGGCTACTTCTATACAAGACATTCCTCCTATGATTACTAGTCATGGGGGCAACCCTTCTTCTTCAATTAACCCTCTTCCTTCATTCAATCTGACTTCTTCATTCATTCCTTCAATGAGTGTCCCTATTATATCTCCACAAATGAACATGACGCAAGGGGGCAATTCATTTAACCATTCCATTCCTCCTGTCCAATCATCTCCTATGACTAATTATCATAGAGTCCCACCACCTTACTCTTTACCTTCTTTCAATAACATAACACCTCCATCTCAATCTAACACATCCAATATGAATTCTTCGACTGAAGCGACCATTAACAATCTTGCACAAACTGTCTCTTCTTTACAGCAACAAATTGCCTCTATGAATCAATCTAAGTTTAGTGTGCCCACATTTGATGTTGCGAGCCCACTTTCTCTTGACATTGTTCGAGCTATCCCTCCTAAACATGTTGAAATCCCGCATTTGGAACTTTATAATGGTAAAGGAGATCCTCTAACACATGTTAAGACTTTTCAAACAATATGTACTGATTTTGCTTATGACCAAAGGTTGCTTGCAAAACTGTTCACTAGAACATTCAAAGACAAATCCCTACAATGGTATTTCTTGTTGCCTTCTTATTCTATTACTTCTTTCGAACAACTTGCAAATGCTTTCATTCAACAATTTCAAAACAATATAAGTCCTAAGGTTACTCTGATTGATTTAATGCATTGTAAACAAGGTGTTAAAGAAAAAGTGACTGATTTCATTGGTAGATATAAGCATTTTTATGCTCAAATTTCTTTTCCAGTGCCTGACAATGATATTCAAAGAATCTTTATTTCTAATTTACAAAAAGATATTCGAGACAAACTTCTATTTTCTGAGTTTACTTCTTTCCAACAGTTGTGTGCAACTCTTCACAATTATCAACTGACTGTGAGTCAAATGGAACAATCACATCCTATGGCTCCGAGTGATAAGGGTGATAGCAGTCAACAACCATTTGGGAAGTTTAAACCGAACAGAGATTCCATTAAATTCAATGAAAACATCATCAACAATAATGTGAATGCAGCATCAGGTGTGCCTCCTATTTCTAAATTTTTCAAGAAAGAAAGAAAGTATACTCCTTTGAATGAATCATTGCATAGTATTATGAATAAGTTATTGGAACAAAATGTGCTTACTCTTCCTCCTATAAGACAAATTGATCCTGCAAAGATTACTTCACCTTATTTTGATAACAAAGCTTTTTGTCAATTTCATCGTCAGCCTGGGCATGATACTGAAAAATGTTTTTCTTTAAAGGGTAAAATTCAAGATTTGATTGATAACAATACTATCTCTGTTTCTGGAGTGAATGATAAAGGCAACACATCTGTAGCTCCTCCTAACCAAAATCTTCAGATTTTCATTGATCCATTACCTTCTCATACCTCTAATACAATTGAGCCTAATGATTCCTCTCTCTCATCTGATGGTCTTGTGTCTATGACTCCGAATGTGATTAACTTTGTAGAGCAACAAGAAATCCCTAAAGAACCTTCCATCACATTTGATTCCAGTGAAACCATTAGGGCACCTGATGGTCCTTTATACATAGTTGCAAAAGTTAAGAATACACCTTGCCGTGGAGTGCTTATTGATCCTTCGTGCATGGTTAATGTTATTACTGAAGAATTTCTTTTTACTTTGCAATTGAATCAAGTGATATATGACAAAACAGATGTGATTGTGAAACTATTTGATGCATTTTCTTCTCCTGCAATTGGTTCTATTACATTGCCTATTGAGGTCCATAACAAATCTCTTGATGTGAACTTTGCTATTATTCCATCTTCGGAACAATTTCGTGTGAAGCTTGGCTATCCTTGGCTATCTTCCATGAAAGCTATTGCTTCTCCTATTCATAAGTGTTTGAAATTTCCCCATAATGGTGAAGTTGTTACTGTCAATCATAGTCTCTTTAAACCAGCTGAAAGAACCTCTAGTGTTCCTATTGATTACTTTTGGCCTAAACAATTCCAATCTCTTCCTCCGCGAAGTGATCATCTTTTCAAATCTTATCAAAAGTGGAAAACAGATATGATCCTGTCTCTAAGTGAACCTAGAGCACCTAAACTTGATATTCCTATCATTCTTGAGAAGGAAGTTCTTCCTTTGAAAGATAAAACTAATGTCTTTCCTCAAGAAGATTCTCAACCCATCCCTATGGATGTGACTATGTCTATACCTAATAAACCTTCTAAGAGTAGACCTATACCTCCTCGTCATGATGGACTTGGTCTTCTCCCTAAACCAAATATTCCTCCTTTATATGGAGCAGTTCCTCCTCCTTTTTATAGAGAGAAGAGACCTTCTTCTTCTCCTATTATCCAGCCTAAGAGACCACAACCTAAACACCCAAGTGCTAAGGATGAGAACATTCCTCCTCCTCAGTCTTCTCCACTTCCTACTAAGACTAGACTAAATCGTTCTGCACGTGAACGCCGACGAAAGCGTCGTCTTAGAGCTCAAACAGCTGCTTCTCAAACTTTGCAATCTCCAAAAACACCTTCAACAAGCATTATTCCATTTTCTCCTCAGCCGGAAATTGAGCCGAAATCTCCTAAACATAAGATGCATGATGGTCTTGATCTGGTGCGAGTTAAAGATCCTATTTTTATAAATCTTGATGATGATATAGATGAAAATGTTATTCATGATGAAAATGTTACTCCTCTTGCTTCTGATAGTGAATATGAACTTGTTGATGTCGATAACCATTTATCTAATGAATTTTCTAAAGCACTTATCCTAGCTCCTAGACAAGAACAACGTGGCTCGGAACATGAACATAGCCCTTGTTTGGATCTTGTGATAGCTCCATCTGCTGTGTTGAATGTTCCTCCTCTAGCGTGTTCCCTGCCTTCCCGAAACATTGATCAGCAAGATCGGGGGGTAGATGACATGCTAGACTAGTTACATTAGCATAGCAGATTCTCTCCTCCTCTCTTTTGTTACTTCTTCTATATGTTATTCTCATTCTTCTATTTGTTGTCCTTGGTGTTGTTTACTTGAGGACGATGCAAAGCATTGAGATCTCTCGATCTCTCTCATGTTGACTCAAAAGACACATGTGTTCCCTTCTTCTAGGTGACCTTCCTTGATTGGGGAATGAAGAACAATTATGCATACATACATATGATATATATACATGAATTATCATACAACATACTGACCCCGAGGAAAGCGAAGTCACCTCGTGCTTTGTGTTTTGTGTCTATTATCCTTGGGCTTATCTCACACTTGGGGCTAAATCCTTGCGATAACGTGCTCCTTTCCTTTCTCATTTCTTATGTGTATCACTACGTTAAAACAATCACCCCCGGTGAGGCGTGTGCGATCGCTTTAACGTAGGGGGGCATACATCCCGTTCATATCTTTTCAAGATACTTGAAAATTTCTTGGCAAATTTAGCCTTGCCTTGAAAATTTTTGATATCTTTCTTGCATGACTCATAGTGAGGGAGCCTTACTACTGACAGTCATGGTTCTCCCTCGTGATCTTCCCTTTTACTTTGTCAATCGAAGTCGTAAGATCCTCAGTCCACCGGGGGCTTGGTGTATCTTGCCTCCTTGACATGGTGAAAGTCTTTCAATGTTGTTTCCTTGTACTTTACCGGAAGTATGAGCATACATACTCCCGCTAAAGTGGGGGCTAAATGTAGCGTCCTAAAATTGGGACACTTGCAATTTCGACTGCATTTCGGTCTTCACGATGGCGACGCAACACGCAACCTGAATGGAGACCCTGAAACTTGCTCACGACACTGAAAACTGCACTTTTCAAGCACCTTGGCCTGAACCTCCTTGCACCCTCCTGTCCCGGGAGGTGGGACCAGAGCGCCCAGCGCCCTGGTCCCTGGGTCCTATTTTGGGCCTGGTCTCCTAAGGGGTCTCGGGTCTTTTTGTTTGCAAATTGGAAATTATCTTTCCTGGTCGGCCTAAGGTCGGGAAAATCAGTCTATCAGCCCTAAATGACAAGTATATAAACTACATTTTTCTCTCTCATTTGAACATAACACATACATGATGAAAAAGGCGTGGAAACTATACTCAAGCATTCAAGCATTCAAGCATTCCTTCTAAGTCTCCATTCAAGGCTAAGTATTGCATTCAAGACAAGGATTCAACCATTGAAGAGGAGATCGCATACAACATACTACTACAACATACAACATACAACATCTAAACCTTCGTACATAAGGATACAAACATCCTTAGAACAAGGTATTAGTACTTGTTTTACAGTCATTTACATTTACAGCTCTTGCTCATTTCTTGGTTAATTCCAAAACCGGGGTTTGACCTAAAGGCAAACCCTTAATCCCTAACCCCCCAATCGTCTTCGCTTTTCTGTGTGTAGGTTGCAGGTACGCGGCTGAAATTGAAGATCTGGAATCCTTGTGCAGAGACGAACAGATCCCCCTTCGTTTCGCGGATTTTCCGGAGGACCGTGGCGCCGGGTGCCATCGTCTCGACAACTTTTGCTCAAATTTGCAGGACAGCGCCGTATCAACATTTTACTGCTAATTCCAGGTCCGCAGCTTCATACTGTATTCCTATCTCTTTTTATAAGTGAATCTTTATCACTTTCTATGCATGCTTAGCTTAATTCTCCTATCAACATTCTTTACGAAAGAGGGTAGCCTTGCTGTCTTAACCCTTGAAACACATTTAGCATCCAATCTTGCATTGCGTGGGATTGGATCTTGTGGGTTTCAACCCCTCTTTTGAATGTAAAGTCTCTCCCCTAAGTGAAAACCATTGAATCCTAGCGAACCTCCCTCCTCTCTCCTCGGAGTTGGAAGAGGGGAGAACAACTAGGGTTCGATCGCGATTTTCCGCTTTACAATAAATATCTTTATTTATTTAATTATTTTAGCCTAATTCATCTATTAATTAAATAAATCTTTATTTATTTAATTAATTCATTTATCCTCTTCTAGCCTTATTTGTCATTTAAATAAATACATTTATTTATTTAAATTATCCTTTTTCTAAATTAAATAAATATCTTATTTATTTAATTATCCCACTTCTTCTATTAATTAAATAAATCTTTATTTATTTAATCAATTCATTAACCTTTTCTACCCATGACACATGTCATTCATCTCTTAATTCATACACTACCTACCCCTTTCATTATTTTATTATTTCTTTTACCTACCCTCTAATCATAGCCGACCTCCTTTTACACCTCTCAATATTATCCCTCCATTTCATATAGTGTCTTCTATATAAAGAGATGCTTCCTTCATTATCAAACCCCCCCGTTGACTACTTGACTACACTACACTTTTGAACATAGGCGATCCTACTTGCAACCACATTTCCGTTCTTTGTTGAGCTCTTGTGCACACATAAAATTTGAGAGCAAATATATCAAGCAAGATTAATGGAGATAGGAAGAATGGAGATCCAAACCCTATTGGACATGTGATGGTATAATCTTTGTGATTTCATTTGATTTGCATTGTCTTAGGTAATCTTCATATGTTATGGTGGATCTTTGTTGTTGTTAGGCTAGGGTTTTATGGTTGAATTCATTTAGCCTTTCAATATCGTTATTATTGTTATTCATTTTCACCATATACAATCATATACAGTCTATCTAATTAGATAAACTCTCCATGCACCTTGCTCAAAACATACCTAACAATTTCATCTTCGAATTTTGGAATATCTAGAATGTCAGTAAACCCTAAATCCACAATATGCTAGTATTCGGGCTTAATCTTTCCAGAATCTCCCATTAGATCATTCATGTGCATGCTCTTAATATCATTTGTTCCCAAATCCTCAATATGATAGTGAATATAAGCTCTTACATCTTCAACATACACGACTCCTTCCGTGACATGAGAAAAAGCTCCAACTGAATCGTCCAAGGTAGCAACATGCAGATATCGCTTGAAAATAGGACTGGGATGGTCCTTGACCTCAACAACAGTTGGATTTGCAACAAAGATAGGTACAAATGATGATCCCACTTCCATGATTGAAGATAAATACCTGTGAATCACTACCGGTGAAAAATCCTAAAGACCTCTTCCAATCGCTGGTGAAATCGCTAAAGATGATATCGATCGCTCTGATTCGCTTTAGACTTCCTCTGAATCTCTCTAAATCCAAAGTGATCAGAAATGAAGTGAATTCGACCTTTTATCCTGTAAGAAACCCTAATCTTTCATTGAAATTAATGACTTTCGATGGAAAATACCGGATTTTGATCAAACATTTCCATGCCCGATAAGCATCTCTAATGTCTGGAACATCTTCCAAAACCTCTTCCCGGGGCATATGCAACATCTGCATGAATTTTTCCTACCCCTAAGGCATCTACCTTAGTTACCGGATGAACTTCCTGCCGGTACAGGAGCAACCTCCTTTGTCAATTGAGTAACTGGTGCATTACCATATGTTGATTATTCTCTTGTCTTCCTGACCCATCAGTGGGTATGATTTTGCCAGATTTCATTAACCTTCTATTTTCCTTTCTCATTTGATCCTCCATTACCAATTGGTGGATTTCTGCTTCTACAAAACTTAGCAATATGTCCAATCTCATTACATGCATAACATGTAACATTGTTCTTTTGAATTGCTTTGCTAAAACCGATGTAATTGCTTGACCTGCACTGATTAGGCATATGTCCAAATTTTCCACACGCATAACACTTAACACTCATTCTACAATCTTTTGTTTTATGACCATACTTATTACATTTAGAACATTGATCGAGAGCAGAATCAAAGCAGAATTAGGGTTCCGATTTGCTTTGTTTCTACATTGCCTAGCCATGTGACCAAATTTGTTACAAACAAAGCATCTACCATTAAATTTATAAGCATTAAACTGCCTTACTAATGCCTTAAGGTTTTTATCTTCATTTGCAGTACCGAAACTATGTCCTTGTTCAAATCCAAGTCTACTGGAATCTCCATTCTGCCTTTGTCTCTTTAACAACTCATCTAGTTGTGCTGAACTAATCTTGAATTTTTCTTTAAACTCACTTGCAATAGTCAGATATCTCTCAAAATTATCATTTTTCTCTCAAGCTCTTGTACATTACTTTGAGACTGTACTAAATCAGTTCTCAACATGTCATTCTCATGAACCAACCTTCCACATTCTTCAAATTTGTTCTTCAGAGATACAACAAGATTTTCTTCTTTTTTCTTCCAGTCCTCAATCTCTGTAGATATCCTTATAGTTATAGCTTGCATTTCATTCCTCATAACCATGTTCTCCTGACTCAACTTTAGACATCTCTCATTAAGTGCATCTTTCTCATCATTATCTTTATTTTGCAAAATTTCCTTCCTCCTAGCCTGAACAGATGATAGTCTCTCTTGTAGGACAAGAATGAATTTCTATCTAGAATTCAATTCATCTTTTAGCTTCAAGTTCTTCATCCTTTCAACATCATAATCTTCAAGTGCCACCTCAAGTTGCTTCTCTAAACTCATATCCATGGATTCTGGATTCAAGATCTTCCTCAAGCTGTTAAACTTCCTCCGAGGCACAAGGCTCTGATACCAATTGTTGGAATCCAAGAACACTGAGAGGGGGGGGGGGATGAATCAGTGTTCTACCAGAATAAATAATTTTAACCTTATTAAAACATGCATACACCAACTGGTATACCGATACATATAGCATTGAAAGAAGTAAAGCAACCAATAAGCCAATCACATAAATGAATACCATAACACATAAAATTATACGTGGAAAAGCTCAAAGAGGAAAAACCACGGTGGGATTTGTGACCCACAATATCAATCCACTAGCCATATGAAGAGATATTACAAAATATAGGGGCTTGCACTTGTAGGAAGGCTTACAGCCTAGAGAACACTTCTCAAACACAAAAGAAGCCTCACTGACTACATACAAATCCAAACTACAATCCAAAGAAATGATTGAACTGCAATGATAGCATCTTCTATGCTTGAATACAGTTCCAATTAAGCTCTGTCTGTTTCGGTCTGAAACCCTTAACCCTATATCGGAATAACCCTTTACAAAAATATCCTCACATACATATTCTCTCTCATATATTTCACATATCCTTCATTATTTCCTTCCTTATATATATACTTATGATATATCAAAATAATATAACCAACTGACCTATATACCCTTTACAATTTATCATGTCTTATGTTGACTTACAAAGATAATTACAATATCAATATACATGTCGGCTAGATAACATAAATACATGAATATCAAAAATAATTGCTGATGTCAGATCCAAAGAATGTCGGCCTCCAATACTGTTAACTTGATTCTAAACCATGTCGGCCTGCATTGCCAGTAACCATAGGATTCCTTCCAACCTGTCAGTGCCCATGTCGGTGTCGGTGAAGTGTCTGTGAAGTTCCTACCAATACACAACTAACCCAAAATATGAAGCCAAAATAAATTACCATGTTTCCATCAATGACACCATATTTAAATCAACCAATTGAGTGTCAATTGCCAACAATATCATCACTAGCTTTGGTATTGCACTTGCTCTAGTATGTGACAATGACCTCGCTTTTACTTCAACACAATTAATGCAATGGTTATATGAGTACAAGGTAATCTTGAAATTTGTATCTAATTACTATCCACAAGGTAATGGAGTAGTTGAATCCACAAATATGAATATTTTAGATGTTATTAAGAAGCTACTAGAGAAGAACCCTAGGGATTGGCACAATCAATTCAAGTATGCCCTATGGGCTGATCGCACCAGAGTTAAAACCGCCATAGGGACTTCTCCATACTATCTTATTTATGGCCAAAACCTTATTTTCCCATTTAATTTATAGATACCTGTCCTCTAGCTAATGAAAGAATTCAAAATTGAGGACCAAGTAGAAGTACGCCTCTTGAATTTAATGAAACTTGATGAGAAAATGATAAATACCCTGCTACACTTCGCTAAGCATCAAGCAGTTATTAAGTGATGATTTGATAAAAGTGTCAAGGTGAAAGCCTTCCGTATCTTTGGCTTAGTTCTATTATGGACAAGGCCAAGGAAAAGAAGGGTCATCATCAAAAGTTTGACAGGTTGTGGTTAGGTCCTTATCAAATTGCTGAAATTTTAGGAGAGAACATTTTTAGGTTGAGCTCCTTGACTGGAGAATTTGTACCATTGCCCATTAATGGTCATTTCCTTAAGCATTATTTTTACTAAACCTCGGTGGAGGTTGATCCTTTGTACTATAGTAGTTTAGTCATTTTATTTTGCTTTGTTGTTTGCTTGGGTTTCCGAGTCAGTTGCGTGGTTTTTCTTTTGTTGCTTGTTTGTTTCCTTTTTATTTTCTTTAGTTCATTTGTCTTGTTCTGTTTGTTTCATTCTATTATGTTGGGACACATCTTTATTCTCAAGGATTCTAAAGGATAGGTTCTTTGCATAATAGGTTGGAAAATTTTGAGAGACTTCGACTCTTTTCTCTTTACAACCTCATTATTGTTTGGTTAATCTTGAAATCTTTGTCTACACTCATCCAAGGTGATATATAATGGTTTAATTATCATTTGAATTCTTGACTCTCAATTGGAAAAGGCTAACCTGATTACTTAGCACTACCATCACACTAAGTTACATCAGAAAAATTTGTAAGATATTAGATGAACTTATTTCCAACTGAAAAATCAGAAGTCACGATGTTTCACGTTGTCCACCGTGGCTCCCAACCTAGCAATCAAACTTCAATGTTTGAAAGTTTCTTAAAGGTTACGAAGGAATAATCATCCTATACTCTCTCTAAAAAAATAGGAAGAAATAACTCACTTACAACAACTAAATTTGGGTGTTTCAATTAATCTCCACTGGGGCTATGAACGCTTGACTGGCAGTGGAGCGTTGCTTGATAGGAGCCAAAGGTATCTCTATTGGGGCTATGGACGCTTGACTGGTAGCAGAGCTATGCCCAAGATGACCTTGCATGAAACACGTTGATTGACTTCAACTACGTAGCTTGGGCCCAATTTCCTTTGTTTATCTTCATTATTGAGAACAATGGAGTAATGAATCATGCCCACACACTTAAGAGTTGATCTTGTTTAGTTCTAGATACAGTTGCTTGTTCATTAGTTAACTCATCTTTTCGGTCCTATACATTGTTTTGAATGATAGTAACCTTAGGCGTCAGGTAACACCAGAGATTCTGAAGTTCTAAAATGTCTAGAGTCATTTTTCCCAGATAGTTGCCATTTGTTATGCCTTGCATACCTAATCCCATCAGTTTCCTTGTCTTGAAAATATGGGTCCCCTTTCCTTTGCTTTTTCTTAGTTTTTGCCTTTTGCACCCCCGAACCTCGGTGTTATTTGCTTTGTTTTGAGTTTTACCCTAGAACCCTAGAGTTCCGAGGTTGGCTCTTTGTTTCTTGTCTTTTGTCTAGACTTCAGAAATCTGAAATCCTGAGGTGTTGCCTTGTTCTTTTCGTTGAAGCCTCAGAATCTCGAAATTCCAAGTTCTTTGTGTTTTGTTGCCTGTTTGTTTGTGAACTTTGGAGTTTCGGAACCTTGGAATCCCAAAGTTGTTTCATGTTTTACCTCGGAACTCCAGAATTCTGGAATCCCAAGGTGCCTTTCATGATGTTGAGCCACACCTGAGAACCCCGATGTCCCGAGGTGTGTTCGTGTTTTTTGTCAGTCATCTCGAAAGTTCGAAACCCTAGACTCCTGAGGTTGTATTTAAGGCAGTTGTAAAAATGACCTATGAGGAGGTATAAATAGACAAAATGAACTTTTCAAAGTTCATTTGTGCATTAAGGCTTTCCATTTTTTCAGCTCTGACCTCCTGAGTTTGTGCCTTCCTGTTGCTGAGTTTCATGTGTTTTCTTCCACTAGGTTGGTGGATTTCTTTCTGTCTTGTGTATTTTTCTAGTTTAGATTTTTTGGTTTTTCTAGTTTAGATTTTCTTTTCTTTTTTTATTCTTTTTTGCGTGTTTGTGTCTTTTTTCGCATGCCCTAGGCTCGAGATTCTGGGAAATTGATGTTTTGACTATATGATAAGATAATTCTTGGTTCTTTCTTGTAGATTAGAGATTGAATGGACCCAACATCCGACAAGAAGGTTAAAGATCTGGATAAACTACCTATAATGATGAAATACCACTACCAGGGCCAAACTTAAGATTCTAAATTGGAAGATCAGATCAAATAGGCAACTGATACTAAAGTAGGTCATATAGAGTTGGAAGATATTAGAACGCAGTTCGACAAACCAAGGTTGGATGCTCCTTATAGGAGGATTAAGAGCTCAAGGCTAGTGGAAGCAAAAAAATTTCCACACTCTTTACAAGCCCCAAACTTCATTATGACTATTTCACAATTCTACGATGCAAACACCAGGAAATGTGTAGATGACAAAGGCCAAACAAAGATAGATTTATTAGTAGACATGTTAGGTTCGGTATTTGGTATTACTTCTAGTGATGAAGTGTTGTTGACTACCGAGGAGGCTGCAGAGGTTTGGGAAAAGGATAGAACTTCTTGTAAGAGGCACATGAATGAACATTGGCTCGAAGAAGAGAGAAAGATGGGTCTAAAGGCAAGTGATATTCTAAGAGATGATTTCAAAGAGCCACAACGAGACTTGATAATCATGTTGAGCAAGGTCTTCGGTAATAACCCAATTGCCGACATTTTCGCCGATGGATGTTCCAGTTTATGACCACTGTTTTGATTGGGAAACAATATTATGACTGGGCCCAAATATTATCAGATAACATACATAATCAATTGATTGGCATGCTTAAAACAAATAAGTTATTCTTTACTTCTTATGTTATCTTGATAGCTGCTCGAGCAGGTAAGTTTATGGGACTACAAACAAAAGGTCAACTTGGGGATGAAGAAGGACAAAAGAAGGTATGAGAGTATTACACTCAACTCCCTCTGAGCAAGACAAAAGAACATTTTAAGAGGATAAGTGATGCCTTCCTCTTCCCTGTTATCATAAAGCTCACAAGCGATGAAGGTTATAGAATAAGCCTAGAGGCAATGGCAGTAATAAAGGAATGGGAATGTTAGTTCCTCTAGAATCAACATTCTACATATATCAAAGTTAGTGGCTTTATAGGAAATCCCATGTTGCTGCCCAGGTATTGTAATAACAAGGTGATACTTTTGGAGTATGTTAGGCAGATGGTTGGATTGCAATCATTACTATCTTCAAAGTACAAAATAGGTGTTGATTTCTCTATGACAATTGGTTATTTTTCTTGTTCAAAAATTTAAGTGGCTAAGGTAGCTGAGCAGGAGTTACATGACTTACATTTGAAAGAATTTAATTATGCTCAAGAATACTACAATCCATACAGTAAATTGAAGCAAATGATGCCAAAAGCATATGATGGACATAAACCTAAGTTGGAAGTCTTTTGGGCTAGCCTTTAGGATAGTTTTGAAGTTAGGGAGAAGAGTTATTCTTGGCTCACAGTGCCACAAATAAGAGATTTTGAAATAGATACAAATCTTCCTAAAGAATTAAGGAATGATGGTGAGCTATTAGACCAAACATACAAAGAGAAAAGAATTGATAAGAAGCCCCCTTCTCCAATAAGATGGTCAGGACAAGAAGTAGATATAGATTTAATAACACAAAATGTTGTAAAAAGAACTAAACAATGACTCAGTTTGAGGAAAACATAAAGAATCAACCACTAATAATCATCAATCAAAGGTACACAAGGAATATGCTCGAAGAACGAGGTTTGATTCTAGAAAGAACACATCTACAAAACCTGATGAAGCTGCTAGACCTTTGCCATCCACATAGGAGCTTATGGAACAGGTAACGAAACAAATAAAAAAATATGAGTTGTTAAAGAAAGAAACATATTTAGGAATAAGGGAGGGATTAGGAGTAATGCTACTTGTAGAAATACATCTCATTAGGGTTTCTATTGGGCAAATGCCAGGAGAAGGTGCCATGGAGAAATATGAGAAAGGAAAGGCTGATGAAGGAATGTCTAGATCAACTCAACCTTCTCCTGACACAACAACAACATCAACTCAACCTCCACCTACTGCAACAACACACGCTCCTATTTTTACATCATTAATTACTACAATTCCTATAACAGCATCGATGTCTACACCGAGTGATACATTTCTACAACATCAATAATGTCACCCCTATTAATATAAAAGAATGCACCTGTAATGACTCCTACCACTGAAAGGGTGACCATTCATAATATTGAATCTGATTTTGATAAGGAGGATCAACAACCTATTATACAATTGACATGAAGGAAGGTTGAGAAAAAAAAAAGAAAGAAATATGTTCGACCTGAGAAACACTCACAGGTGTCTGAACAAGAATAGGTGGATCCTAGATATGTGGATGAGCAGAATCTACAAGAGAAGCAATCGACTAAAGGGGAAAAAGAACAAGATGAGATTGATGATGAGCATGATGAAAGATTTTTTAACTCCTTTAGACCAAGAAAATTTGTTTAAGGAAATAGCAACTGAAGGAGGATTGAAAGAGATTGATAAAGCCAATAGAGGGTTTGAAGAAGTGAGTGAAATGATAGGAGAGTTTCATAAACAATAACAATTGAATATTGATATTTCTCTCCAAACAAATCAAGCTCAACAAATTACTTCAACCCAAGATGTTCAAATTCCTAAGCGAGAAGAAGATAAAAGTAAGACTCAAGAGGAAGAGAAAGATGAAGGAGAAGAGAAATTAAGAAAGATACATAGGGTGACTACGAAGATCGTAGCACATGAAGGTGACAAGGATGAAGACACACAACAGTGGTTAAGTTTCACCTTTGAGAAGAAGAGGAAAGTGGTATTGCCAAAAATCACCTTGCAGCAAGCAATCACTAAAGAGCCAAGGAAAACAAAGAGGGAAAAGACCATAAATCATTTGTCTAGAATTGGTTCTGGTGAGATGATTGCTGATATTGCAACTCCTATACAAGTTGAAGGGGAAAGCTCCCTGAAATATGAAGTTTCACAGGTTAGATTGGGTAAATAGGCCAAGTGGGGAGAGTTAGATACTTCGGAACTTGCTACCAGTGTGGTAAGGAGCATAATGGAGAAAGAACACATTTCTCAGTCAAAAGTTAAGGCACAATTGGAACAATATAAGCAGTTGCTTGTAGAAATGGGCAAAACACTGGATGCATATTGAGATGACAATTTACCTTCAACTTCATCACTTCCTTAAGGTGATGTGAGAACACTCATTGAAGTGAGAAAGGTGGCCGCAATAGCAAAACCATGGGCACAAAATAATGTTTCTAAAATTAGAATGTTTTTGCAGAGTACTATGGTGATATATAAGAAAGCCTCATAGATAGAAGGAGCTTTGGCTTGATGTTATCAACAGTGGGAGCGAAAGCTCAACATTTTTACCAAACAATATGAGATATTGAATAAGATTTTGAATCTCAGAGAAGAGATCATAATGGAGGAAGATCTCTTGGGAGGAGATAGTATTGGGAACTTGCAGTCTTATATATACATTTTAGAATTAAAGACCAAGATGCTTCAGAAGTATGGAAAGAGCATAACAGATATCCATCTTCCTCTCCTTGGTTTGATAAATAAATATGAAAAGTTTGTAGAAAAGTTGTTAGGTATTTTTGGACTTGGTATTCCTAGTACTAGACATTTGGAGGAGAACAATGTACTCTATCAGTGGGACTCATATGTATCATGTTATTTTATAATTTTTGTTGAGTTTAGTGTTCAGTCAATGGATAGATATACATACTTGGTGACTCAATGTCAACAGGCTGCAGGGATAATAGAGAATTTAGAGGATAAAAGTAAGAATGCAAAGGAGATTTTGAAGAAGTTCAAGTTCAGAATCAAACATGTTCCTGATCCTCCTACTGAGGTAGTACCATGCTTCATTAGTAACTACAAGAGATATATAAAAAAAACAAAAAAAAATACAATTGCTAATGATAGCATGATATTTTTTAAAATTGTGCATGTTACTAGTACTGGGACTTCAACTACTGCTCCAACACGTACTTTAATTATTGAAATTTTTTTGTATGATTACAAAGTGTTGGTTCATGGAGCACAATTTTCATAATGGTCACCCAGTCACAGTTTTGTAGTAGGTAAGTGGAGTTCAAGGCAGAGACTTTGATGTAGCCATAACCGGTCAAAAACTCTCAAAAGAGTCAACCGGCTTATGCAGCAAGAGAGACACAATGAAAGAAGCAAGAAAACATAACAAATTCACATAAAAAAATCATATTAAAGCCTTAGGACTTTCGACAATCATACGAAAATCATCATATTATCATCAAAGAACATCTAGTAATTAACCGGTTACATGCAGGCTTCAAGCCAGATACAATCCAACCGGGACTCTAAGAATCAACTGGATCACAATATGAGAATCTCATTCCTTATTCTTAGCTCTACTACCTCTACCCCTACAAATTATTACATAATATCATATTTATACCCACCAGAACATATCCAGGTCGTCCTCATAAGATTACATTCACCAATGAAAGAAATTGAAACGTGCAATTAGGTTGGCCCTAAAAATTAGATAAATCTTTTCTGAAAATAACAACCAAGTGATGCGGTTTAGTAGGAAGGTCATCCACATGCCAAAGAACATCGTACAAGACCCAAGATGGATCCACACGCCAAGAATCATGCCGGTAATGAAGGAAACCCAACCGATAAGCACAAGAACTGTCCCGGAACCCAGAAACAGTCAACCGAAAGCAATAACTAATCGAAAAATAACCCAAATGAACTAAAAATATGGAATCAAGCACATGAAATCATCTAGAAACCGAAAATAAGATTTTCCATGAAGAATAAGCAACTACCAGTACCAAACGGCAAGAACACAGAAAGCTGCACAAGGAACTAAACAAGAACAAAACTGAAAGGAAATATTTTTGTTTGATGCAAGATTGCTTATCGACTAGGGATGCTCCTGCATCAGACAAACCATGTAGAAAAATATGTTCCATGAGAGGAAACTAATTAACATCTAAAAGGATTCAGAATGAAGATCCCATGCTCATTTATGATCCAAACATCTTCCTTATCTGCCAACCTCTAGTTTATCTCCTCTGGTGCCTCAACCGACTTCTCCAACCTCTAACTCTCTCTATTTCTCTTCCTTTGCTTCAGATCTACACATTGTCTCTATTTCTGCAACTCTAATTTGATTCTACCACAAGACTTCATCCAGTTGTCACCATTAGCTCTCTGTCGACCGGTTCCATCTATCCATCAGGTTCATCCGTCAGATCTTTCTGCAAACTCATGCCACCCTTGTGTTTAACCTCTGCAACTGGTTCTATCAGATCTTTCTTCAAAACCTCTAGTATAACCTCTACAACCTGTTCTTTCAAACCCTCCATTATAACCCTTGCAACCCGTTTCTTGGTACTGCAACTTTTCTTAGGGCTCAGATTCTTCACCCCCTTCCCTTTCTCCTTCAAATAAATCAATGTGAACTTATGCCTATCCTTTTCAATAGTAACTATGTTTCTTCTACAATCATAAATATCTCCTCTATCATACTTGATGCAGAGATCTTCAGTAGTAGTGTGGTAAACCCACACACTCTCTCACCTTTCACTCTCACAATCTCAAGCCTATGAAGGCCTCAACTGACACCAAAACCAAAAATTGAACTTTATCCCTCAGAAGGGTTGGCAAACACCTTCACTATGCCCTTAGGGTCTCACAATACCTTCCAAAACCTTCTTATCATTGATGGAAATAAGGTTCCACAAGATTAACCAGCAATAGACTTCACCTACCAACAATAGACTTCACCTACCGACACTGACAGATACAACAAGGCTCATTCACACCAGCATCCAGTTTACATTGGCAGAAGATTATACTGGTAAATTATAATTGTAGTTTTAAATACCCTTTTGGAACTTCTCTCAGACTCCAAAGAACCAGATCTCTAATTTGCTCCAGCACAGCTAGACACCTATTTGGGTCACAGACCTAGTTGATCAGATTAGGCCTGGGTTACAAAGGAAGTGTATGGGAATGGGACCACAAGGAAGATCCAATTCTTTAGAGGGATTTTCTAATGTCTAAATGTACCAATTCAACTATCTAACTCCTTCTAATGTATGGCATCATGCAATCCATCAATTCTTGATTGTACTAGTCTAAACCCTTACAAAGTTTAGGCTAGGGCTTGGTGGTAAAAATACCAATCCAACTCCCCTGATCTCTCCCCTTTGGAATATCATAATAAACCCCCCTAAATTTCATCCTACCAAAGGCCGTTGAGAGCCAATGACTAGATTGCAAGTTAGGGCCTCATCTTTGCGACACCCTAGGGAAATTATTTTTGGACCTGTAGAAGCAAATTGTCGATATCTCCTCCCAAACACCACTTCAAGGGGCCATACCAGATTCATATGAAATATTATTCAACATTCTACTATTCCAAACCAAATTTTTACAAAATCACTCAACGTTCCGTATGGACACTACAGAAAAGTAACAGAATTCAGGCAAAATCAGATTTGTTTCATTTCATACTCTCCACCAAATTTCTCCAAATCATTTTGTGCCTTCAATAAACCTTTCTTATGAGTTGTACAAGCACAAAAATAGGCTCCTCTCAATGAAAACAACTAACTTTGAAATGGTTATGACCGTTGGAAAGAGGTTACAATCCAATCGACAATTTTTCAAAAGTTGCTTTGACAACAACGACAACTTTTGCAACTTTGAATTTCTAAGCACCTAAACCTTACCAAACATATCTAAGGACATAATTAACCTTTAAAACACTTAAGACAACATTCTAGGATCATAAACACAAAATTTCATGATTCAAGCCCACATGGCCTAATAGACCTCTAGGCTTATATGTGCACCTGAGAGGTTATTAACCACACAAAGGCAGTTTATTACATCTCGGTTGATCTTTGAGATCCAACCCATTATGACAACACAAGTAAAAACAAAACAAACACTAGACATCCCTAATGGAATGAAAATGCCATGAAAAGAAGAGGTGCCTTGCACCATACTCCCCGGGCTAAAGAAACTCAAGTCCCTTGAGTGGGGATGTCTGCAATTTTGGTTCCTGTCCTCTCAATGGATTTAGAGGTCATCCATGTAGAATCTTCTAAAGGTTGATTCCTCCATTTGACCGAGTATTCCAAATAAGTATTCCTCCTTGTTTTCTTGTTGACCCTTTGATCCAAAATACACTCAATTTCAGGTTTGGGTTGTGTGGGAAGTCCTTCTTTCATGTTTGCAGTAGAGGAATCAGATTGACCTGTATCACAAACATAATCAACATCACCCTTATATGCATATATATCAAAAACATTAAATATAGGTGACAGTCCCACATCCGGGGGTAGATCTATTTTGTATGCATTGGTCCCACATCTTTTGAGGACCTTAAAAGGACCTATCTTCAACATGAGTAGCTTGGTGTATTTCTCCTTCAGGAGTCTTGCTTTATTGAGATGAATCATCACCATATCTCCCACCTTAAATTGAACATCTCTCCTTTTGAGGTCTGATGCTTGCTTGTATTTATTAGGAGGTATGAATCAATTTATCTCTGACTTGTTGGTGTATATCCTTCATGACTTCAGAAAAGTCATCTGCCTGAGCACGTCTTCTATCAATATTCTTCACATCTCTAAGTTCAAGAATACCCCTAGGATGTGTAACATACACAATTTGAAAAGGACTTAACCCTACACTTCTGTTCACAGAGTCATTATAGGAAAATTATGTCTGTGGAAGAATGATATCCCAAGTAGTTCCATGCTCCTTGGTCAAGCACCTTAACAAGTTTCCAAGGGACCTATTTATAACTCCAGTCTGCCCATCAGATTGAGGGTGATAAGCAGAAGAGAAACACAAGTTAGTCCCCAAATTATGCCACAAAGTTCTCCAAAAGTGTCCTAAAAACTTAGGATCCCTATCCGAGATAATGATCAAGGGTAACCCATGAAGTCTAACAATTTCATTGAAGAATAAACCTGCAATATTAGAAGCATCATGTGTAACCTTACATGGTAAGAAGTGTGCCATCTTTGAAAACCGGTCTACCACAACATAGACACTGTCATAAACTAATTTAGTCCTAGGAAGGCCTAAGAAAAAAACCATACTAACCAAATCCCAAGGTTTGGTAGGGATGGGTAAAGGAGTACAGAGGCTTGTATTTGAACTTGTACCTTTAGCTCTTTGACACACCACACATTATAAAACAAATTTCCTCACATCTGATTGCATTCTTGGCCAAAAATAGAACCTCCTAACTAACTCAAGTGTCTTATCAAGTCCAAAATGTCCTGATAAACTCCCACAATGCTTTTCCTTGACAATATTCTCCCTCATTAAGCAATTAGGAATACAAAGCTGACTACCCTTGAAAATTAAACCTTCTTGAAGCATATACTTAGAAAAATAAGTATGATACCTTTCATTCATAGCTTGACAAACCTCATAAGCCTCCTTGAAATCTGCATCTTCTTGGTACATGTCCTTCATAGCAATGATTCCCATGCTTTCCAATTGAATCTCTTGGATTACCAAGTTCCTCCTACTAAGGGCATCTGCAACTTTTTTGGCCTCTCCCTTCTTATGCTTGATAGTGAATGTGAAAGCTTGAAGATATTCCATCCATTTCATGTGCCTGTGATTGAGTTTCTCCTGCCTGTTCAAAAACTTAAAGCATGGTTGTCACTATAAACAACAAATTCCATAGGTAATAGATAGTGTCTCCATTTCCTGAGAGATTGTACCAGAGCATACATCTCTAGATCATAGGTTGAATATTTTTGTTTTGCTTCATTTAACTTCTCACTAAAAAAGGCCATAGGCCTACCCTCATGACTCGAGACTCCTCCTATAGCTTTGTTAGATGCATCACATTCAATAGTGAATACCTTATGAAAATCCGGAAGGACTAAGATAGGCTGCTCTACAATCTTTGTTTTCAAATACTCAAAAGACTTGTTAGCTTCATCATTCCAAACAAATTGACACTTTCTTCCACCCTTGATGGTATCTATCATAGGAGCGCTAACCCCATTGAAATTTCTTATAAACTTTCTATAAAAGCTTGCTAAGCCATGGAAACTTTTTACCTCACTTGCAGATCTAGGTGTGGGCCAATTGAGGATTGCCTCCACCTTAGATGGATCCATTCTCAGATTACCTTTGGAAACAACAAATCTAAGAAACACCAATTCCTCCTGCAAGAAAACATACTTGTCCAAGTTGACCTTCAACTGCTCCTAATACAACCTTTTCAATACTAAATCCAAGTGCATCAGATGTTCATTTCTATCCTTACTGAAAATCAATATATCATCCAAGTATACTACCACAAAATGATTGATAAAGGGCTTAAGAACCTCATTCATTAACCTCATAAAGGTACTAGGGGCATTGAAAATCCCAAATGGCATTACCATCCATTTAAAAAAGCCTTCATTAGTCTTAAATGTTGTCTTCCATTGGTCTCCGTCTCTGATCCTAATTTGGTCATAACCACTTTTCAAGTCTATTTTAGAGTTGTACTTGGCCTCTCCTAGACAATCCATCGAATCCTCTATTCTTGGCATTGGGAACCTATATCTTATTTCTATCCTATTGATATCCCTAGAGTTTGTACACAACCTCCATGTCCCTTCTTTCTTAGGATCTAGCACTGTCGGAACTGCACATGGGCTTATACTCTTTCTAATGAACCCTTTCTCAAGTAACTCTTGGATCTATCTGCAAACTTCTGCATTTTGTTCAGGGGTTAGTTTATAGGTAGCCTTGTTGGGTAGGGTAGCACCTGGTATAAGATCTATGTAATGACTGATTTCTCTTTGAGGAGGTAAGGTATCTATGGTACTGTCTGCAACAATTCCCTTATACTTATCTAGTAGATCCTGAACCTCCTTAGGTCCGACTTTCCCTTTTGCCTCATGGCTCTTAGGCTGCTTCTTAGGTTCATCCCTAGGCTTGACGACTATGGCAAAGCAAGGAGTATCCTTCTCCTTCAAATCTCTCATGAATTCTTTCTCATCTACTAGCATGACACTAGTCACAATGTGTTTGTCCTTACTGTCATTCGGGAGAGGGGTCATGGTAAATTTCTTTGCATTTTTGGTGATGGTGTAGACATTCTTTCTACCCTCATGCCTAGCATCCACATCATATTTCCAAGGCCTACCAAGTAATAAATGGCAAGCATCCATTTCTACCACATCACACAACACTCTATCCTTATATTCACCAATTGAAAAATCTACCCACACTTGTTCAATAATCAACACTTGTTGTCCCTTGTTCAACCAAGATACCTTATAGGGATAGGGATGAGGTACTCTTTGCAAGTTAAGCTTGGGACCATCTCAACAAAATCTATGTTATCTGTGGATCCGGAATCTACAATGACCTTACAAAATTTACCTTGTACCTTGCAGGTGGTTCTGAAAAGAGCCTTCCTCTAAGGTGGTTCTTTGTTGATTGGCTCCTTCAAGAGTGACCTTTTTATCATCAAGAGCTCTCCTTGCTCTGGGTCTACAGGTCTGGAAGTTGATGTGTGGTAGGAGGTCATGCTCTGACTATCTTCCTCTTGAATCAAATGTGCTCTTCTTTCACCCCCTTGACCACCCTTCCCTTGCTTCTTTGGATACCTAAAGGATTGATGTCCCACCTAGTTACAAGAGAAACACCTATTGGTGAAAACACTAGGTCCTCTTCCACCAAATCTTCCTCTTCCATTTGTTCTTCTCCCTCTAAAAATACCTTTGTTCCCCAATTCTTCCTTATGTTCCTGACAGCTTGTTTCTCCTTGGGGTTTAGGGTATGATCCTCTACCATTGAATCTTCCCTTACCTCTGAAATTTATACCCCTTCCTCTATTATGGTGTTCTCCTCACCTCTTTTTCTTCTCCTCAATCCCAAGTGCCATTTGATAACACTTATGCACTGATTCGGGATTAAATAAACTAATTTCATCTTGAATGTTGAACTTAAGGCCATTCATGTACCTTGCTAACTTTTGTGTCTCACTCTCTGGTATCTTTGCTTTAAGTGTCATTCTGTGGAACTCCTCGGTGTAAGCACTAACATTCAAATCCTTTTGCCTCAAATTTTGTAGTTTCTTATGTAGGATTATCTCATAATCCTCAGGGACAAATTTCTTCTTGACTTCTAACACCATCCTCTTCCATGAAGTGATGGGGTTCTTACCTTCCACCATTCTTTCCCTTTGTAGGACATTCCACCAAGGGAAGGACCCTTCAATTTTGACTTAGCTACCTTTAATCTTTGGTTCTCTATCACCTCCTCATACTCAAAATAGTTTTCCAAAGCCTCAATCTAATCCATGCACTCCTCTAGATTCATCTTCCCTTGAAACATAGGTAATTCTGCCTTAGTGTCTCTTCCACCTACTCTCTTAAGGGCTTCAATGAATTGCCTTTGATCTGCAGGTACAACTGGGTTCTCTCCTTGTTATTCTCCCTCTTCTTCTTCAGAGTCTGAGCCAACTTCCTTCTCATCCTAATCCTTCTTCAACTTTGCTAGTTCTGCTTCCATCCTTTTGTTCTTGGCCATTTGCTCCCTCACTATCCTAGCCAATTCTACATTGGTGACTCTAGAGGGTATTTCCTCTTCACTTTGTCCCTCTGTCTCATCTCCCATGGTTGAAACTCTTCCCAAGGTTATTATAGAGCTTTGATACCACCTGATGCAGAGATCTTCAGCAGTAGTGTGGCAAACCCACACACTCTCTCACCTTTCACTCTCACAATCTCAAGCCTATGACGGCCTCAACTCACACCAAAACCAAAACTTGAACTTTATCACTCACAAGGGTTGGAAAACACCTTCACTATGCCCTTAGGGTCTCACAAAACCTTCCAAAACCTTCTTATCATTGATGACAACAAGGTTCCATAGGATTAACCGATAATAGACTTCACCTACCACTATTGGCAAATACAACAAGGCTCATTCACACCAGCAGAAGATTATATCGGTAAATTATAATTGTAGTTTCAAATACCCTTTTGAAAATTCTCTTAAGACTCCAAAGAACCAGATCTCCAATTTACCCCAGCACACCTAGACACCTATTTGGGTCACAGACCTAGTTGATTAGATTAGGCCTGGGTTACAAAGGAAGTGTGTGGGAATGGGACCACATGGAAGATCCAATGCTTCAGAGGGATTGCCTAATATCTAAATGTACCAATTCAACCATCTAACTCCTTCTAATGTCTGACATCATGCAATCCATCAATTCTTGACTGTACTAGTCTAAATCCTTACAAAGTTCAGGCTAGGGCTTGGTGGTAAAAATACCAATCCAACTCCCCTACTCTCACCCCTTTGGAATATCATAATACACTCCCCTAAATTTCATCCTACCAAATGTCATTGAGATCCAATGACTAGATTGCAAGTTAGGGCCTCATCTTTGCAACACCCTAGGGAAACTAAGGGTTTTTGGACCTGTAGAAGAAAATTGTCAATATCTCCTCCCAAACACCACTTCAAGGGGTTAGAATAGATTCATATGAAATATTATTCAGTGTTCTACTATTCCAAACCAAAATTTTACAAAATCATTCAACATTTTGTACGGACAATATGAAAAAGTAACAGAATTCAGGCAAAATCAGATTTGTTTCATTTCATACTCTCCACCAAACTTCTCCAAATCATTTCATAACTTCAACCAACCTTTCTCATCGGTTGTACAAGAAAAAAAATAGGCTCGTCTCAATGACTACAACCAACTTTGGAAATGGTTGTGACCGTTGGAAAGAGGTTACAATCCAACCGACAACTTTTCAAAAGTTGCTTTGACAACAATGACAAATTTTGCAACTTTGAATTTCTAAGCACCTAAACCTTACCAAACATATCTAAGGACATCATTAACCTTTAAAAAACTTAAGACAACATTCTAGGATCATAAACACAAAATTTCATGATTCAAGCCCACATGGCCTAATAGACCTCTAGGCTTATATGCGCACCTGAGAGGTTATTGACCACACAAAGGCATTTTATTACATCTAGGTTGATCCTTGAGATCCAACCCATTATGAAAACACAAGTAAAACAAAACAAACACTAGACACCCATAATGACATGAAAAAACCATGAAAAGAAGAGGTGCCCTGCACCAATACTGCCAAGGTTTTCCCAACAAGACATGACAAACACTCATAGATACAACATCACATAAAACCTCATCTCTAAAAGGCCCAAAGTTGAAATTCACCAAACATTGCTCCTTTATCTCTATCTTCTGATCATCTTGTAACCAACTCACCTTATAAGAACAAGGATGCTTAAGCCCCTTCAATCCAAGCTTCACAACCATCTCCTCAAATACTAAATTATCAGTACTTTCATTATCTACAATAACCTTGCAACACTTGCCACCTGATTTACATATAGTCTAGAAAAGACTCTTCCTTTGAGTAGATCCGGTATCCTTTCTTCTGAACATATAATGGATTATTCTTGCTTCGGTGAATAGTAAGATTAGGTACCATCACCTTCCGGTTCCTCACTTGCCAAACAATTTCTTGCCATTCCTTACTCACATTCATAGAATCTATGTGCGATTTCTCCATACTTGAAATATTTGCCAGGAAATTATCTATTGGTACTGCTGCTACCTTTCCTCGGTATCTTCTGCTCCAATTCTTTACTCCACTTAGGTTTTGACTCCTCTTCTTCAACCGGTTTCTTCATACTATCACTCATCTTGAATTTATCCTTTCCCCTATTCAATTGTCTTCTTCTCACCTTCTCCTCAGCCTTCAAAGCATACTGGTAAGATTATTCAATTGTGGAAACCTTCAACATACTCATCACATCTTGAATGTTAAAAGTAAGTCCATTGATGTACCTTACCACCTTTTCTTTGTCCATCTCTCTATGTCTAGATATGATGACCACCTTGTAGAATTCCTTAGCATATTCCTTCATAGTCATGTATCTTTGTTTCAGGTTCTGCAACTTCTTGAACAACTCCAATTCATAGTCTCCCGATATGAACTTGGCCTTCAATCTCGCAACCATCTGTCTCCACTTGGTGATCTTCAATTCACCATTCTCCACTCTGTCTTTCTGCAATTCTTTCCACCACAAGGTAGCATGCCCTTTTAACTTAGTCTGTGCCAACCAGACTCTCTACGGGTCCTTGACATCCTCAAACTCAAAGTAGTCCTCCAACTCTCTGATCTAATAGATCAGATCCTTTGGGTTCGGGGTTCCAAAAAAGTTGGAAACCTCAATTTTATGAACTTTAATCACTTGCATCACTGCTCTCAAGAATCTTTCCTCTCTTTCATCTTCTGGTCCTTCAGCTTCCTCAAGCTCTTCACCGACTTCCTTATATTCATCCTTAGAATCGGGGTTTCTCCTCAAACCAGCCAAAGCATTTTGGATTTCATTCCTTAATTCATTCTTGAATTCTTCCATCGTCTGATTTACCCTTCGGGGGTTTGTCCTCCTCGATGACATCTCTTCTTCCACTTTGGTGAACTGCCTAAACTCAACGATTTGACTACGGGTTTCAATTGCCTCCTCTTGGTGATCTATTGAACACATGTGCAACTTGCCTCCAATCGGCGATCTGTCTACCCAAAGGAATGCCTCAATGTTTGCAAGTGATTCTTCCACCAGCCAGTCCATGACTAGCTCTAATACCACTTGATGCAACAATAACCGATCAAAAACCCTCAAAAGAGTCAATCGACTTATGCAGCAAGAGAGACACAACAAAGCAACAATAAAACATAACAAATTCACATAAACAGATGATATTAAAGCCTTAGGACTTTCGAAAATCATCCAACAATCATCATATTATCATCAAAGAACATCTGATAATTAACCAGTTACATGCAGGCTTCAAGCCAGATACAATCCAACTAAGACTCTAAGAATTGATCCGATCACAATATGTGAATCTCAATCCTTATTCTCAGCTCTATTGCCTCTGCCCCTATAAATGATTACATACTGTCATATTTATACCCACCGGAACATATTTGGGTCGGCCTCATAAGATTACATTCACCAATGCAAGAAAATGAAATGTGTAATTAGGTCGACCCTAAGAATTAGATAAATCTTCCCAAAAAATAACAATCAAGTGATGCGGTTCAGCAGGAAGGTCGACCACACACCAAAGAATATCGGACAAGACCCAAGATGGATCCACATGCCAAGAATCACACCAGTAATGAAGGAAAACCAACTCGTAAGCACAAGAACTGTCTTGGAACCCAGAAATAATCAACTAGAAGCAATAACTGATGACAAAATAACCCAAATAAATTGAAAATATAGAATCAAGCACAAGAAACTGTTTGGAAACCAAAAATAAGATTTTCCACGAAGAACAAGCAACTACTGGTACCAACCAGTAAGAACACAGAAAATTGCACAAGGAACTAAACAAGAACAAAATTGAAAGGAAATATTTTTGGTTGATGGAAGATTTCTCATTGACCGGTGATGCTCCTGCATCAGACTTGCATGTCAACTGCGACTCCTTGCTTTTATAGTTCTTAATTTAGATATATTTATTTCCTAGAAAGTAGGACAAGAAACTCTATAAATTGGAGAAGTTATTTCATTGTAAGGGTCTAAAAATTGATGATTTGAGGCCCAATTAGAAATTCTTTTAGAGATTTTATGCAGATTTTATGAGTTGTAGACGTTATGATACATTCTTTGGAGTTAATACAAGAAGAAACTTATAGATTGCCTGATCTATGCGTATGTGCTATGAATTTATTCTTCGCAATCTGGTAATGTCTATTATTTGAAATCAACAACTTGTTTTGATCTTATGTTTTATTGCTTTATGAATCATATTGCACATGTAAGTGGTGTATGAGAATTGATGTGATAGAACAATATTGTGGTGGTATTCGTTTTCGTGAATTTGTGAGGTTGCATGACTTTGCATGTTTATTGGAGGTCACTTACTGAATGCTGGTTTGAATGATATTGATGATATTTAGACTACAGGGTGCTAATTGCGTAGTTCATTAAATTGTTATTGTATTGGTTTCATTGTTATTTTCTTGTACTCTTGATCTATCTTTTGCTGTTTATTTTTTAGAGAGAATCTAATATCAGAAAAAAAAAAGTTAAGCTATTGGAAGTTGTTTCAACCAGCAGGCCCTATTGACGGGTACAACCACATCAACCATTGAGTTGTCCATCACTGTTGAGAACCGACTATAGAGACCTTGGAGTGCTTAGTTTCCAAAAACTTATTGCTTTTTAGGGGAGGTGGTGAGTGTTCACATAAACTACCTGAACATTGGTGAGTGTGTCAAAACACTTGTCAACAAGTACTTCTGTTGTTTTTAAATCTAAAGATGTGGTGGGTGTCCTACTTGGTGAAGAGATACAAAGGAAGGTATCTCACAATTCAAAGGAAGCCCTAACTATTCGTGGAAGGCCTAAGGAGAAAGGCAAGAAGAATGAGAAGTATGATAAGTCCAAATTGAAAGGGAGATCAAAATCTCCTAGAAAGTCCAAAGTTGTTTGCTGGAATTATAGTAAACTAGCTCATATTCATAGGACTACAAAGAAGAAGAAGATTAATTTTGGTTCTGAGTCCAAGAAGGAAGATGGTGATGCATTCATTGTGGCTTTGGCCACTCATGCAAGTAATGATGTCTGGTTAATTGACACAGGTGCATCTTTTCACATGACTGCCAATAGAGATTGGTTTTTTGAATATGAAGAATTTAATGGAGGTAAGGTGTACTTGGGTGATGATTCACATTTAGACATTGTTGGTCGAGGTAAAGTTAGAAACAGGTTTTCTGATGGTAGAATAAAAAGGATTAATGGTGTCCTGCATATCCCTGGTTTAAAACATAATTTTTTATTTGTGAGCAAACTGATAGATGCAGGTGTGCAAGTAGTCTTTTCTGAAGAAGGATGTAGGATGATTAAGGGTGCTATGGTAATTGCTAGACGTGTGAGGTTTGACACTTTGTATAAGCTAGACACATACACTGTTGAGTGTAATAACACTTCTATAAAAAGTAAATCTATGGAAGATTTGAGGGTTTCACCTTCAATAGATAGAAATGGCTTTTGGGTACCTAAGGGTGGTATTTCTTCTGAAGCAAAGTTAACTGCAGAGAAGACAATGTTATGGCACCAGAGACTTGGCCACATTGGAGAAAAGGGTCTAAGGATCTTGAAAAATAAAAAACCTCGTTGAAGGTTTGAATGATTGTAGTCTTGAGTTTTATTTTTGTGAGCATTGGATTTATGGAAAAAAAAACCGCGTTCAGTTTTACTTGAGTTCCCATAAAACTTGTGGTGTTTTGGATCTTATTCATTCTAATGTGTTTGGTCCTGTAGATGTTCCTTTGATTAGAAAATCTACATATTAAGTTTCATTTATTGATGATTTTAGTAGAAGGACATGGGTATATTTTCTAAAGAGTAAATCTGAAGTTTTCAGTCAATTTAAGGAATTTAAAGCAATGGTTGAGTTGCAAACTGGAAAGAAAATTAAAAGTTTGAGGACTGATAATGGCAGTGAATTTTTCTCTCATGAAATTGATAGAATATGTCAAGACTGTGGCATTAATAGACATAAGACAACTCTATATTCGGCACAACAGAATGGAGTTGCAGAAAGAATGAACAAGACATTGATGGAGAAGGCTAGGAGTATGCTGAGTGGTGTTATCTAGAACAAAAGTTTTAGGCTGAAGTTGTTGCCACTACTTACTACCTGATTAACTGATAGTTCTGATACTTAATATAAGTACAGATCCAATAGCCAACAAGATGAGAGGGGGGGGGTGAATCATACAAACTTAATCATCCATAAAAACATCAAATTCAACCTCGGTAACATATATATCAGCAATATACCCAAAACTGTTAAACATGCAACCTCAAAAGCATATGAACAATATAAACCTCATAACACCAGATTTAACATGGAAACCCAAATAGGGAAAAACCACTATGGGATTTTGGACCCACTAAGAAATACTCTTCTAGAGTATGCTCGGTTAAAAGCAAATCCTGTTAAAGATTACAAACACATTGCTAGTTGTGACCCAGTTAAGGGATTTCCCTCAGATCTATTAGGATCTTCACTTTGTTAGAAGTGACCTTGTTAAAGGATTTCAAACACTCAATCAGAATGTCACCTTGCTAGAGGGTTTACATATAAGACTATTAAGTCCACTCGGTTAAGAGATTTTCTGTCACTTTCACAAAATAACAGTAATAAAAATCTATCTGCAACTTCACATCTAAATGTTAAAGCAGATTCTTATTTGTTCAATACAATCTAGACATATAACTAATCTTGTCTATCTGCTGGGCTTCTATACTCTATTATTCTAACAGGTCTTCAAGCTTCTGTGCTCGGTAATCACTATGTAGCATCCCTGTGCATACACTTGCCCGCATACATTGTTTATCAACAGTTTCCTATTTATAAACAATTAGATAACCGCTTAATCTCCTTGATCACATTTCCCATGATCAATCATAGCCATTAGATCTTAAATCTTGTCCAGGTTCAATGCATCTTTCGATCTAAAAATATTTTACCCCACCTTGGAACTTGCATAATAGTCTTGGAACTTGTGCCAGGGTATTGCGGTTCAATCTGAGCTGTGGATCTTCATGCCGACTTTTCATTGCCTTGGATTCATTAACAAACTTCTTCCACAACTTACCAATCATTGATCCGCTCCAGCTCATCAACTTCCTTCATTAAATACCGCATGTAAACATTTAATACATTCTGTTATAGCTCGGTTACAACTTGGTAACAACTCAGTGAATACTAAACTTCACTCGGTAGACATTCCGCCTTCATTAACTGATATCGATAACCTTAGGGTTTACCGACTAGGTTCTTTGCTTGATAACATAGTATAGTATTAACCTTTACAATTTACAACATATGTATGATGTTAAAACAATCTAAAACATCATGATCTCATCATTGTCTGACTCGGTAGTAGTTTCCCATTGAATACCTTATTCATCTCCTTATTCATCATATTCTTTCCTGTGTCTTTTACTGACATCTTTATATTCTTCATATCATACTTCTCAAGCTATGGCAACATCATACTGAATTAGAAAATCAATTTCTTGACATCAATGACAAAATAATAATATCAAGATAGTACATCTTTAATCAGTTATATCCATAATCATCAACAACCTTCTCAATATCCTTAAGAAATGCCAACAATCTTTCATTGTCTGTTATAATGCAATATTGCCAACATTAACAGGTCTCCTACATTAACCCTTGTTGATAAAACGCCTATGGAAGCATGGTCGGGTCACAAGCTTTCATTGAGACATATTAGAGTTTTTGGTTGCGAGGCATATGCACATGTGCCAAAGGAGAAGAACACAAAGCTGGAGAATAAAGTTGTGAAATGTATCTTCATCGGGTATAGTTATGGTGTGAAAGGATACAAGCTTTGGGACCCTGTTGCACAAAAGGTAATTCATAGTAGAAGTGTTATTGTTAGAGAAATTAAGTCTCCTTCTGTTGCATTGCAGCTAGAACAAACTAAAAAGAAAGATGTGATTCAATTTACTCCTACAATTGAAAGAGTTTAATTGAGACCCCTAGATAGGCAAGAAGTTGAGGAGAGCTCATCTAGCTCTGAATCTTTAGAATAGGAGGAATAACCTCCAATTTAGCTTGTTCGAAGGTCTATAAGACATAAAAAACCACCTGAAAGGTATTCACCTAATGATTGGAGATGTATTTTTGCTTTGAATACTAATGTAGATGAACTGAAATCTGTAGAAGAGGTATTAGGTATGAATGATGCAAAATCTTGGAAGATTGCTATGGAAGAAGAAATGACAACTTCGAAAAAGAATGATACATGGGATCTTGTGTTAGGGTTTCAAGCAGATCCGAAGCAAATATGAACTAACAATTATATGCAAATTTAAATACAAAAGATAAAGAAATAAAACAAGACACAGATAACACAGAGATTTAACGTGGTTCACCCAGAATGGGTTACGTCCACCATACACAGCCGTCCAATCTTTCTTATTATCCAGCAAAAATAGTACATCAACATTACAATACCTTAAGCATCCCAGCCGCTTATAACATGCGTTTTTAGGGCAACAAACAAAGTCGGCCATTTTTAGGGTTTTATTACAATGTCGGTTTTCATCAACAAAAAAATGGCAAATTTTTTTTTCTCGGGGGCTGCTGCCTCCGAACCCCTACCCGAGGCCCGGCCCGGCCCCGGACCCCAGCGAGGATACGTGCTGAGTGTATAGTACTTTGCTGATCAGTCACCACATTTCAACAATCTCCCACTTGGAGACTGATCAGGCTTCACACCGAACAATCTCCCACTTGGAGACTGATACTACACGACACCACTGTACATGCAACATCCGCTGGATAAAACACTAGGACTTGACTGGTATAATTTCCAGAATTATCAATCAAGAAGACCAACAGAAACTGATGAAGAAATCAGCTTCTCCTGTGGAACTGCCTTTGTGAACATATCGACAGGATTCTCACTTGTGTGAATCTTCTCAAGCCGTAACTGACCCTCCTCCAAAATAGTCCGGATGAAGTGGTACCTGAGCTGAATGTGCTTTGTCCTTGAATGAAAAGCAGAGTTCTTTGCAAGATGAATGGCACTCTGGCTATTAGTATACAATGGGCTATCCTCTTGTGTCTGACCCAATTCCTTCAGAAAACATTGCAACCAAATCATCTTCTTGCTGGCTTCTATAGCAGCAACATACTCAGCTTCAGTGGTTGAAAGTGCAACAACCTTTTGCAGCCTAGAAATCCAATTGATTGCAGTTCCCCCTATAGTAAAAACATACCCTGTAGTACTCCTCCGTGAATCAATATCACCTGCCAGATCAGAGTCAACAAATCCACTCAGAGCAGCATTAGATCCTTTGAAACATAATGCCTTCGTAGTAGTTCCTTTCAAATACCGAAAAATCCATTTCACAGCATTCCAATGTTCCATACTCGGATTACTCATAAACCTGCTCACAACTCCCACTGCATGTGCAATATCTGGCCTTGTGCATACCATTGCATACATCAGACTACCAATAGATGATGAATACGGGATGTTAGATATTTTATTAACCTCTTCCTGTGCCTTTGGGCACATCTCCTTAGTCAATTTGAAATGACTAGCCAAAGGTGTACTAATTGCTTTTGCATCCTGCATGTTAAATCTTTTCAACACCTTCTTTATATACTCACTTTGGGACAAATTCAAGGTTATATTTTTCCTGTCCCGTGTAATCCTCATACCGAGAATTTGCTTAGCTACACCCAAATCCTTCATAGCAAATGACCTGGCTAATTTCTGTTTAAGATCATTTATATGTTGCATGTTAGACCCAGCAACAAGCATGTCATCAACATAAAGCAATAGGATAATATAACTACCATTATCAAATCTCTTAAAATATACACAATGATCAGAATGACATCTATGATAACCATGTTCAGCCATGAAACTATCAAATTTTAAATACCATTGTCGGGGTGCTTGCTTTAGGCCATACAAACTTTTCTTCAACCTGCACACCAAGCTCTCCTTACCTTTGACCTCATATCCCTGTGGTTGCAACATGTAAATTTCCTCCTCCAAATCTTCATGGAGAAAAGCTGTTTTGACATCTAATTGTTCAAGATGTAAATCTTCTGCAGTCACAAGACTAAGTACAGTTCTAATTGAAGTCATTTTTACAACTGGAGAAAATATTTCATCATAATGTATACCCTTTTTTTGTGCAAAACCTTTTACCACAAGTCTGGCCTTCTATCTTTTTTGACCTCCTTCCTCCTCCTTCAGTCGATAAACCCATTTGTTAGGCAAGGCTCTTTTTTCTGCAGGTAAAGGAACTAAGTCCCAAGTCTTATTTTTCATCAGGGAGTCCATCTCCTCTTTCATGCCTAGCTGCCACTGTTGTTTGGCATCCACCTGCATTGCTTCTTCATATTCTTCTGGTTCACCAGAATCTGTTAATAAAATAGAATACAAAGAAGGAGAAAATCTTTCAGGGGGTCTACTTGTCCTCGTAGAATGTCTAACACTTGCAAGAGTTTGTGGGACAATCTGTTGTTGCTGAGCATCAGGTACCTGTGGCATTTCATTTTCAGGAATCTTATCCAACACCACATATTCTTGTTTGTCCTATTCATGCTTCTTTTCCTGCATTTGTTCTTTATACATAACCTTCTCATTGAATATAACATCTCTACTTCTAATTATTTTCTTATTTTCAAAATCCCATAACCGATAGCCATATTCATCTATCCCATATCCAATGAAGGTACATTTCTGAGATTTAGCATCAAGCTTGGTTCTGTTTTCTTTATCAACATGGACAAAAGCTTCGCAACCAAAAGTTTTTAGAAAAGAATAATTTACCTTTTTACCAGTCCATGCCTCCTCTGGAATACCACCATCCAAAGGGGTTGAAGGTCCTCTATTTATCAAATAGACAGCAGTATGTACAACATCTGCCCAAAAATGTAAGGGCAATCTAGCTTGCAATCTCATGCTCCTCGCACGTTCCATGATGGTCCTATTCATTCTCTCTGACACACCATTTTCCTGTGGAGTTCCTAGAACTGTCTTCTGCTTTCGAATCCCATTTAAGGAACAGTAATCCTCAAATGCTTTGCTGCAATACTCACCTCCATTATCTGATCTGAGACACTTCAACTTTTTTCCTGTCTCATTCTCAACCAAAGCTTTCCATTTCTTAAAAGTTTCAAAAACATCTGATTTTTGTTTTAGGAAATATACCCATGTTTTTCTGGTTGAGTCATCAATAAAAATAACATAATAACAAGAGCCACCAAGAGATGATACCTGAGCCAGTCCCCATACATCTGAATGTACAAGCTCTAACTTCTCACTCTTCTTCTCTTTCCCAACCTTGAGAAACCTGACTCTTTTCTGTTTACCATAAACACAGTTTTCACAGAACTCTAAATCAATCTTCTTTAGTCCTAGCAATAGATTTTTGGAGTGAAGGATTTTCATCCCTTTCTCACTCATGTGCCCAAGCCTATGGTGCCACATTATCGAATCTGTTCTTGCAACATTTATTGTTGTTGTCCCTACAGTAACTTTATCTGTAGCAGCTAAGGTAGAATAAGTGTTACCAGTACACAGATATAATGTGCCTACCTTCGCAACTTTAGCTACTACTAATGATCCTTTAGTGACCTTCCACATATTGTCTGAGAAGGTAACTATGCAACCTTCACTACCTAGTTGCCCTGCAGAAATTAAATTTCTTCTTAAATTAGGAATATGTCTTACCTCCTGCAGAAACCAGTCATTACTATTCTGCAACTTGATCTTTATCTTTCCTTTTCCAACAATTTGACAGGGCTCATCATCACCCAAATATACTTGTCCAAAATCACCTTGAACATAATCTAGAAAATATTTTCTATGGGGTGTAGCATGAAATGAAGCCTCAGAATCTATTACCCAGAAATCATTAACATTATCCAAACATAAGATTAAAGCATCTTGTAAAGTATTACTTGCAATATTAGCTTCCTTACTATCATTTTCATTTTTGTCTCCTTCTTTGTTTTTCCGAGACCAACAATCTTTCTTTAGATGACCAGGCTTTCCGCAATACCAGCAATCTTTCTTTCCTCTAGATTGAGAGCGTCCTTTCTTTGACTTCCCTCGTGACTTCTCATTCCCAGGGCCTTTTCCTCTTTCCTTTGATCTTCCTCTGTTCTCCACATTCAAAACACTACCTGATGATGTTGGAGTCTCACCTGTGCTTTTCCTTCGCATTTCCTCACGTAGGATAACACCAACAATATCATCAAATACCAAAGTATTTTTACCAGAGACAGAGTTACTTACAACCATAACCAAGCTATTCCAGCTTTCTGACAAAGAACATAAAATCAAGAGAGCCCTAACCTCTTCTGCAAAGGTAATTTTTACCGAAGACAATTGACTGGTAATTGTATTAAATTTATTTAAGTGCTCCGCTACAAATCCTCCCTCACTCATTTTCAAATTAAACAAACGCTTCATAAGAAATACCTTATTCGAAGCCGAGGGTTTCTCATACAGCTTAGCCAACGTTGTCATCAAATCTACAGTCGTTTTTGCTTCTGTTATATTGAATGCTACCGACAACGCAAGGCACAATCGAATGGATCCCAATGCCTTTCTATCTAAAATGTCCCACTCTTCATCTGATATTGTGGTCGGTTTCTTTGCCTTTCCTTCCAATGGCCACCACAAATCCTTTTGATACAGGTACTCCTCCATCTGCATTTTCCATAACTGATAATTTTGGCCGTTAAACTTTTCGACCTTGAATTTGGAATCCTCCATTGCTCCCACTCAAATCTGAAAGTCCTGCCAATTTATAGAAAACCTCGCTCTGATACCAATTGTTAGGGTTTTAAGCAGATCCAAAGCAAATATGAACTAACAATTATATGCAGATTTAAATATAAAAGATAAAGAAATAAAACAGGACACAGATAACACAGAGATTTAATGTGGTTCACCCAGAATGGGTTACGTCCACCATACACAGCCGTCCAATCTTTCTTATTATCCAGCAAAAACAGTACATCAACATTACAATGCTTTAAGCATCCCAGCCGCTTATAACATGCGTTTTTAGGGCAACAAACAAAGTCGGCCATTTTTAGGGTTTTATTACAATGTCGGTTTTCATCAACAAAAAAATAGCAAAAAAAATTTTCTCGGGGGCTGTCGCCCCCGAACCCCTGTCCGGGGCCCGGCCCCGGACCCCAGCGAGGATACGTGCTGAGTGTACAGTACTTTGCTGATCAGTCGCCACATTTCAACATCTTGTACCATTTCCTGAAGGACGGAAGCCTGTTGGTTGCAAATGGGTGTTCAAGAAAAAGATTGGTTCAGATGGAAGCATTAAGACATATAAAGCAAGGTTGGTTGCAAAAGGCTACTCTTAGGCTGAGGGTGTTGATTATGGTGAGATATTTTCTCCTATTGCCAAAATGACATCAATTAGATTTTTGCTTTCTAATGCTGGTGCTTATGATTTAGAGGTTGAGCAAATGGATGTGAAAATTGCTTTCCTTTATGTTGATTTGGAGGAGGATATTTATATGACACAACCAGAGAACTATGTGGTGAAAGGTAAAAATAATTTGGTCAGTAAATTAAAGAAATCTTTGTACGATCTTGAACAGAGTCCTAGGATGTGGTACCAAAAATTTGATACATATGTGTTAAGTCTGGGATTTGAGTGTTCTAAATCAGATCACTATGTTTATTATAAATCTGATGGTGATCATTTCCTGTACATTGTATTGTATGTTGATGATATGTTATTCATTGGTAAACGGAAAGGTATGATTTCATAACTAAAGTCTCAACTCGCTGCTAAATTTGAAAGGAAAGATCTTAGTGCAACTAACCACATTCTTGGGATAGAAATTAAAAGAGATAGAATGAATAGAAAGCTATGGCTAGGCCAGAGTAAGTATGTGAATTCAATGTTACAGAGGTTCAACATGCAGGATTGTAGACCATTATGTGTTCCTTTTATAGTTGGAAATAAGTTGGAATTTTGATGTATGCTATGGTTTGTACTAGACTAGACATTACCCAAGCATTGGGAGTTCTGTCCAAATATATGTCTAATCCTGGTAGAGTTCATTGGGATGCAATCAAAAGAGTCTTCAAATATTTGAAGGGCACCTCTAAGTATTCTTTGTGTTATCATGGTAATTAAGTTGGAGATGTGATTTCCCTTGATATTCATGGTTATGTAGATTTAGATTGGGCAGGTGATATTGATAGCAGAAGATCCACCAGTGCTTATGTTTACTTTATTTGGTGGTGCAATTAGTTGGATGAGTAAGCGACAAGTTGTGGTTGCTTTGTCCACTACTGAAGCAAAATATATGGAAGATACTCATTCTTTTAAAGATGCCATTTAGCTTAAGAGATTGTGTTAAGAAATTGGAATAAAATAAGGAGCTGTGATAGTTTATTGTGACAGTCAGAGTGCGATTTGCCTAGCTAAGAACCCAATATTTCATGCCTGGGCCAAGCACATTGATGTTCATTATCATTTTGTTAGAGATATGGTCAAATATGGTAAGGTGAAGCTGGTTAGGGTAGAAACTTTGATGAATGTTGCAAATTCTTTAACTAAGGCTGTGAGCACAAAGAATTTTAGATGGCGCTTAGAGTCTATGGGCCTCATGGCCCCTAAAAATTCATTCTTTGTGTTGATACTCCCTTTTCTCTTGCAAGGTGTTCGACAAGTGGGATATTTGTTGGGAAAATGGTGTCTCAACCTTGCATATACATGAGGTTACTATTTATAGTAAGTTTTCCTTTGATCACAAAATGGTGCGAAATTCTCCCTGAAGCTTTTGGTTGGCTAGATAAGCATTCCAGTATAGTTACGTCATAAGATCATAGCTAGTTTTGAAGATATTAAATTTTCCATTTTGGAGGGGTCCAATGAAAGGTTTAAATTTGATTTTGAGGACTTTAGAGGCCCCTAAATGCCCTGAAAAGTGGGCATAAACAATGTAGCAGTTTACAAGGCAATAGAGCACTTTGTGAGCTTTCTGACGCTTCAAACGGTTCGTCAATAAGACACACAATTCACAAGTTATGGTCTCTGGAAGTTTGTACTCCTGAAATAGGAAAATATAAAATACACCAGACACATAAATGAGCTGTAAAAAGGAAGGGACACATCATAGGGCATCTAGAAGAGAGATAAGGTCGACTACTCCTTATTGGGTGGATTTAGCCCATGGTTTGTAATACCGTTTGACGGTTTTTTGTATTGTATCTCCTATATATGAGGTGTGTGAGATAGAGGTTTGGTGTAAGAGTCTTATGGCTATTGAGTTACCTTTGAATCTCTAATTAGTGGTAATCTTGTGAAGAGCATGCTCTACAAGTATATTGTAATCTACTTTGATTGTTGAATAATATATTGGGCGACTTTTGGAGTGTGGGGTTTTTCTCCTGAAAGGATTTTCCCCACTTAAATCACTATGTTATGGTTTGAATGTTATTATATCTATTTATGTTTTCTGTAATTGTTATAATCTGTAAATTTTTTTGCATAACTTCCCTCTCAAGGTTAGTGTAGGAAGTTGTTATGCTACTTGACTTCCTTACATGAGTATACCAAAGCATTCTACAAGTTGAATATCAGATCCGAACATGTTGATGATGAGGTTGAACAAGTTGCGAGATATTTCAATAGATTGGAGATGTATATACAAGATGAACTCATTTTGATCAAGTTGTAGAGTATTGAAGAAGCTTACCAATATGCCCTGAATGCAGAAGAGAAGTTGAACAAAAGGCATGAGCAGAAACAAAGAGGTAGAGGTGGAAGGTTTTCCGGAGGAAGATTTCAAGGAGGAAGAGGAACTTGTATGGATCAAAAAAAGGACATGGAAGTAAGCAAATAAGGTAATTCATACCGAAAGGATGAAAAAATCTTTTATTGAAGGAGAGAACCCGATGGCTACTGGAATGAGAATTTTGGAAAAGATGATCGGATACAAGACAAGAGAGTGTTTTGAGGAAATTACTTTAAGTGTGGAGGAGAAGGTCATCATGCTTTCGAATGTAAGAAGACAAAGAACACATGGAAAATAACATTAGTAGAAGAAGCCCCACCGGATCAGCTAACAAACCGAAAGATGGAGAAATGTTGATGATGAGGAGAGCTTTGTGTCATACCGAAGAAGATGAAGAGCCCTTGTAGAGGAGGAATTTGTTCAAGACCATATGTAAGGTATCTAGTAAGTGCTGTAAAGTTGTTATTGATAGTGGTAGTTCATATAATCTTGTTTCAGAAGAAATAGTGAATAAAGTGAATTTGGAAAGATTGAAAGACCCTAAGCCTTATTAGATAGCATAGATTCAGGATGATCATAAGTTGTTAGTAACTGAGAAATATTTGGTGAAATTGAAAATTGGGAATTATCATGATGAAGTCTTGTGTGATATTATGCCTATGGACATTTATCACCTTTTGTTGGGTAGACCTTGGCAGTTCGATAGACAAGAAATACATGATGGGAGAAAGAACATATACACTATCGTAGCAAATAGGATGACAAAAACCTTGTTACCCTTGGAGGAGCCCTTGAAGAGCGAAGTTTGTACAAATGCTAGAATCTATTTGATGGATGGAAGGAAATTCCTAGATGGAATGAGGCATGAGAATACGTGTTTTGCCTTAGTTCCTAAGAAGACTGAGAACCTGTAGCATAAAGAAGAACAACCGAAGGAGATAAAGGAGTTGCTGACATAGTATGAAGAAATCATTTTAGATAATGTGCCTAATGGATTACCACCCATAAGCATGGACCTAATTCTCGAAGCCAGTTTGCCTAACAAAGTTGCACACTGATTCACACCGACAGAGAATGAAGAATTGAATAGACAAGTGTAGGAATTGTTGAAGAAATGTTTGATCAAAGAAAGTCTAAGTCCCTGTGTAGTACCAACAATATTAGCACCTAAGAAGAATGGAGAATGGAGGATGTGTACCGATTCTAGAGCAATAATCAAGATCACAGTGAAAGATCGATTTCCCTTACCAACAATGGATGACATAATGGAATATTTGAGTGGAGCCAAATACTTCACAAAGATAGACTTGAAGAGTGGATATCATCATATCAGAATTAGAGAAGGAGATGAGTGGAAGAAAACATTCAAGACGAATGAAGGATTGTATGAATGGTAGGTGATGCCTTTTGGGTTGACTAATGTACTAGGTACTTTCATGAGATTGATGAATGAGGTATTGAAGAAATTCTTGGGTAAGTTTGTTATTGTATATTTGGATGACATTCTGATTTTCGGTAAGACAAAATATGAGCACTTGTTGCATTTAAGACAAGTTTTGCAGAGGTTGAGAGAAGAAAAGTTGTTGATAAACCTAAAGAAGTGCACTTTCATGAAAGAATAGTTAGTCTATTTGGGATTTATGATATCTGTGGATGGATTGAAGATGGACCCTGAGAAGGTAAGAGCAATTGTTGAATGGCCTACACTGGAAAGCATTCAAGAGGTTAGATCATTTAATGGATTGGCTAGTTTCTACCATAAGTTTATCAGAAATTTCAGTTTAATTTGTAGCCCTATGACTGAGACAATGAGAGGAGACATGAAGGAATTCAAGTGGACAATCAAAGCAAATAAAAGTTTTGAATTGTTGAAGCAGAAGGTCACTGAACAACCTGTGTTAGCTTTACCAGATTTCAACAAAGTATTCCAAGTGGATTGTGATGCAAGTGGGAACACGATTGGAGCAATATCAAGTCAGGAAGGAAGAGCAATAACTTATTTCAGTGAGAAGTTGAATGATTCCAAGAGGAGATATTCAATGTATGATCAAGAATTTTATACCATAATTCAAGCCTAGAAGAAATGGATGCATTACCTTTTACCTAAGGAATTTGTGTTGTATACCGACCATCAAGCCTTGCAATATTTGAACAGTCAGAGCATAATGAATCAGACACACATGAGACAGGTTGAGTTTTTGCAAAGTTACACCTTTGTGCTAAAGCATAAGAGTGGGAAGTCAAACAAAGTTGTTGATGCATTGAGTAGAAGGAGAAATTTGCTGACAGAGATGAGAGGAACACCATTAGGATTTGAGGAGTTGAAGACCTTGTATGATGATGACCCAAATTTTGCAAAAACTTGGAAAGCATGTATAGCACCGGTTATGGTGGAAGGTGGTTGGATTATTTCACTCAGGATGGGATGTTATTCAAAGGAGTTCAGTAGTGTATACCTAAGAGTTCTATGAGGAAGAATCTGATAAAGGAGAAACATAGTGGAGGATTAGCCAGACACTTTGGTATTGATAAAACAGTGGCATTGGTGAATGAACATTACTTTTGGCCTCACATTCATAAGGATGTTAGGAAATTTGTGTAGAGTTGTAGAGTTTGTCAAGTTGCAAATGGTAGTAGTCAGAATGTGGGATTGTATAAACCTTTGACAATACCAAAGAGACCTTGGGAAGACATAAGCATCAATTTCATACATGGATTTCCTAAGACATAGAGAGGGAATGGTTCTATATTTGTGGTAGTGGATATATTCTTGAAGATGGCTCATTTCATACCTTGTAAGAAGACATCAGACACAATGCATGTAGTTGACTTATTTTTCAATGAGGTAGTGAGACTACATGGATTACGTAAGAGCATAGTTTCAGACAGAGCTACTAAATTTGTTGGTTATTTTTGGAGAACACTTTGGAAGAAGATGAAAATAGATTTGAAGTTCAATTCTAATTTTCACCGATAGACTGATGGACAGACAGAGGTACTAAACAAGAGTTTGGTAAATTTATTACGATGCTTAGTTGGAGAGAAAACTAGAAGTTGGGATTTAACTCTTGCACAAGAAGAGTTTGCCTACAACAATTCAGTGAACAAGGGTACCGAAAGAACACCTTTTGAGATTGTTACCAGAGCACACCCTAGAGGTATATTAGAATTAAGAGATATCAGTAATGAAGACAAGCAGAGTGCAGAGGTAGAAGAATTTGTAGATCTACATCAGTATCATGAATCAAAATTCAGTGAAGGCAATATTCCAGACTTGGAGAAACAGTTGCTCCGGAAGGAACCAGAGTAGATTGAAGACATTTTGGACAATAGGATTGGGCATAGTACCCAGAACAGTTAGTACATGGGATATCTTGTGAAATGTAAGGAAAAACCCATTTAATATTCATCTTGGATTTATCAGACAAAGGTGACCACCTTGGTTTTCCTCTGGCCAGAGCAAAGTGAGAGACTCACCTTTTCAACAACCCCGGATGTCTGATGCAAGAGCATCCCTGGTTCTTGGCAATTTTTCATCAACCAAAAACATTTCCTTTTCAGTTTGTTTTCTGTTTTGAAGATTCAACATTTTTTTTATGTATTTTCTTGCATTGGCCCACTAGATCTTGCAGAGCTGGATTTTTCTTGTGGACATGATCATCATCTTTATTCCTAAATCGTAGAGCATCTGGATAATTTTCCAATAAGGTATTGATTCTGGATTCTACGACAGTTTTCTGGCTTAAGACACCAAAACCACTTGGACCTATTTAGCTATCGGAGAATCTTGTGGACCCTTTCCATAGCTTTTGGAGCCCCAATTCATGGATTCCAATGTTCCTTGGCATGTGGCCGGCCTTCCCTTTGATCCACACTTCATCCTTTGGATTTTTTGGATAAATCTCTTTGGCGGAGATCGACCTGTTGGTTTTACACGTTTGATCTTGTTCTTCAACATTTGATCCCTTTTGGGCTGACTGGATCCCCTTAGATCATATAGATCATTGTAATTGAGAATTAGGAATTAGTTAGATAGAACATAGAAGATAGATCTTAAGATTTAGATGTCTGAAGTTGACCAATTCTGTAATTGAGCATGTATGTAGCAGGCCAGTGAACCGAACCTTGTAACCCGAATGTTATCGGTTATCTATAATCAGTTTTCATGATCTAATTCATTCAGTTCTGCATTGCCTCCATCATATCCTCTTGTATCCATTGTGTTTACTCTTGTTTCCCGGTACAGATTGATCTCTTGGAGGTCCCTCCTAATCGGTGACTGCACCAGCTTGAATTTGAAGATATGGATACCGTGGAATCACATGATTGGGATACCGATGCGGTTATTGATTTTGAAGGATAACTAAGACTAGCTCTATCTAGTTTGGATGATTATAAAAAAAAGTTCAAGAAAACAAAAAAAATATGTTGTCCATCTAAAAAGGCAAATTGATGAAGGAAGACCATTGATGATCTTGAAACAAAGCTAGGTAAAAAATCTTGAGAGTGCACTATGCTTGAAAAAGAAGTGGTTATATTGAAAAAAGATTTGAAAGAGGAAAAATAATAAAATGATAGGAACCTAAAGCTCAAAAGCGATAATGATATGTGATAGCTCTGAAAATTGATTACTTAAGAATTATGAATTTGGAGCTTAAATATTGATTTTCTGGTTTTATTTGCATCCTCTGTCAAGGTCCAAGGTTTAGGGTTTAGGGCTTATCAAAAATTCTTATGTTTTGTAAAGAAAACCCTAGCATTGATATATCACGTGATTACCTTTTCCCACTTAAAGGTTGAGGGTTGTAGTTCGTTAACAAGGCCTTTTTATTCCCTAAGTATCAAGTTGTGTTAGACCGGTTTATGAAATGATTTTTTCCTAAGTCATGTGCAAATTTTTTCCCTATGACTGGTCTCCCTTTAAATATTTGTGCCCACGCCCATAATTTTCCTAGGTCTGAAAGTCCTAAGTATTTCGGCTGGTTGCTAAAGATAGAATGAATCCAACGGTCTGTGCTTCCTCATGGTCAAAAGTGCCATGATGATAAAGACCACGACATCATGAGATGATGCCACGTGTTTTCAACAAAAATCAACAAGGTTGGCGGTATAGTCGGTCGAAGCATTATGTTACTGATTCTCAGGCGATAAAAGTCAGTTTACTAATAGTCTTATCAATTGCCACATGTTCAAAATGAACATAGATGTTATGTCCTGAGGTAAAAGGTTCATGATTTTTAATTCTGGAGGAGTTAATGGGCATTGTGCAAAACAGTAAAGAGTGAATAGATCTAATGACTCCCTGTATCCCCACGATGGAAGTTGCAGGGAGGTTACGGACCATGACATCATGAGATGATGCCACGTATCCCAAGCTGACCATAAATACCTACAGTGGGGCCGCTAATAGAGTCTGGTCGAAAGATGATATGGTGCTTATTAGTCATAACTTTGTGGGTCCATAGATACAAATAAAAGGTCAGATGTCACGTCAACAAGTAATGATCATTAGATTTGCCAGGTTGGGTAAGATTTGTGGCTAAGTTTAAAATGTGAAATTAGGAGGGATCATTGAAGGCATTGGTCGTAGCTTGCATGGGAGAGGTAGAATGAACAGGATACAGACTTGTCCACTCAGGATGATTAATAACAAATTGGGAGATTTAGATGCCGAATCAGTCTAGGAGGATTATCTTCAAATTTTCTATTGAGCAAAGGACTAATTCGACAAGGCAAGGACGATATCTCAGAGATGTGAAAGGATTAGGATAAGCTTATAGTTCAGGTGTGATAGATCATGAGTTCTCTGATGAGTTCAAAGATTTGCTTGTTGACAGAGATCCTAAAGCAGAAGAATGTTCACCCATGGAAGAATAAAATCAGGATAAAATCACTCGCATCAAATGAACCTTACAGAAGAATACAGTGGATGTGATATGCATGATTTCCAGTCTCCATAGCTGGTAGGTTGAATTAAGAGCACCAGAGTGATGATGTTTCATGAACAAGCACTACTTAATGAAGTATTTTTAACTATAAGTACAAGAAGGTGGTGATTAAATTGGTAGGAGAATATGAAGCCTTTTCATTTTCTCAGTGCAATTTTTTCTTCTGCAAGGAGAATGATGTTTGAGCAAGCTCATAAATAGAGTTGCAATATACTCTGTGATACCAGACATATTTTTTTCTCATATGTGAGTATGTCTATTGCTAGAGGGGATGTGAAAGTGGGGAGGATTACCAGAGGGGGCGTGAAAGAATTTTATTATGAAGAAAGACCATGCATGGCACAACCTCTACTTCTACTCTATCACTGGGTGGTAGGGGGTTCTGAGAGAGAGCCCGCAGAGGAATGAAAAAGGAACATGTATGGGTAGGGAGTAGCAGCAATCCATCCATATAGCTACATGGAAGCTGCGACCCCTCCCCAACATATTATGTTTCTCCTATATCTCCTCCTCCCACTTTCTCTGATCCTAGGCATGAAGGTTGAAGTTCCTCGTCTAGTTTAGAGGCAACTTTTCTTCTTGTTAGGTTCCTGTTTCCTTTCCTAGAAGGGGAATTCTTAATAGGATAGAAGCGCAACATCTCACATTCCATCCAAAGGTATCAGGGTAATAATGACATGTCTCAAATGGTTTTTCTCCTACTAATTTTCAGTTAAGAACGATGATTCACAAGTGCCAACACATGGATATGTAAACATTTTCGTAACAGAATTGCATACGGCCTTTTAGGGCTAATTATTAAGAATGAATCTGGTGTTGACATGTGTCTTCTATCCAGAATCTTGTTGCTCCCTTTATTCTATAAAAAAGAAAATCACGGCCAAAAGAAGGGTTCATAATTTTTGGGAATGTCTTGTAGGTTCAATTTTTCCTTGTTCCTTGGGGTTTTTCCTAGTCTATTTCTGGTGGTGAGTCTAGGTGAAGCTAACAAATTGTAAAGTCTTTTACATAGAAAATAAATAAATGTTTTAGTGTCAAATTCTGTACAGGTTCTTGAAGGAGTTATATGTAAATTTTTATCTTGTGACAAAGATAGCATTTTGTTTAAATAAAACATAATTTTGACTATTTTCTCTCCATTGCATGATTCTATCAATTTTTAAATGAAACAAATAAAGGGTTTATTTTATTTAGTGCATTGTTATGATGTATGTAGCTTTCTATTTATGCTTCAGCCCAAGGGGTCAATTAAATCACTTAAAAAGAGTTGCAGAATGATAGGGCTTGTGCAAGGATTTTAGATAAGTAGTTTTAGGTTGGGGTTACAAATGAGATATATTGTAAGGAAGTATTATCTTAGATCTTATGTTATCAGATCAAATTCTATCATATTTTCAGGTTTATGTTGTATATCTTTCAGGTGCCCAATGGAGTAAGGCACTAATCAATGCTTGTAACCGGCTTTATTTATCAACTTTGTTTTGCTTTTAACTGATGAATCTCTACAAATCTTTTAAAATATCAGAATATCATCTGTTAAGTTTTTATGTATTTTCTAGAAAGTTGTCCCACCCATCTCATGCTCTAGTTTAAGATTGAGGATCACTAAAGGACTTGCCATCCTTGAGAATTCTCCTTTTCTATCGAGTCCTTTTTATGAGATAATTTTCTTTGTTTTCAACATATTCCTGAGTATCCTTGCAAAGAGCGGGAAGTTTACTGAAGGGATCATCCTCTCAGGTTCTGCAGAGCCCAAAGTGTAGAAGGATCTTGTATCCTTGTTAAAGTTGGTCCAAGCCTAATGGATATTGATAGTTGGAGGTGGCTTTCCATAGATATTTGGAGGAATCAACTTGGTCTCTGCCCTGTGGCAGTGTAAACCCATTCATTTTTGGGAACCAACAATATGCTTAATGAGATGAAAAGTTCTTATAAAACATCTAAGGACAAACATGGTCTTGGTTTTGACAAAGGATAATGTTCTAAAACTCCCTATAAAAATGAGCAAATGATGAATCTAATAAGACTAATGAAGATAAGAAAATATTTCACTCAGGTTCGGAACAAGAAAAACTTTAGAAAGCCTCCTCCTACTCAAACTAGGTATTCTCCATGTTTCATGCAATGTTAAATGTTTTAAATGCAACAAGTTTGGACATAGAGCTAGTGAATGTAGAAACTAAATTAGATCTCAATCATTTAATGGACAATGTTATGCTTGTAATAAGTTTGGACATAAGGAAAATGAATGCAAAAGTAGAGTGATGTATGTATATGTGAATGCAAAATTTCATAGAAATGTGCAATCTTTCAATGGATATTGGTATGCATGCAAAAAATATGGGCACAAGGCTAATGAGTGCATATCTAATGTTAGAAGGAATGGAAGTGGTCCACAACAAAGTCCTACTTGTTATAACTACAAAAAAATAGGACACGTTGCCAAGTTTTGTAGAGGAAAGAATGAGAAGATCTCTAGTTCAAACTTGAAGGTTGATACCAATGATATAAAGGAGAAGATGAAAAAGCCACGACTGAAGAAATTTGATGAGAATGTAGATGGAAAGACAATGGATGGATCTATACCTACTAGTGGTGCAAATTCTTCCTCCGGAAACTACATAAAGTGTATTATCTGAGGGGGGATTTGATTGAAGACCTTAAGAAACCTCTTTTCTGTGTGGATGTTGGATTGATTTCAACATGATAAATGTTATGAAGATTTTTTTGAATCTTTGCATGTTTTTGTAGTGATTTACAAATCTATTTGTGGTCTCTCTCAATATGAAGTAGCAACTTTTGATGTCTAACAGTCGAATGTATTCAATGCTAAACCGAAGTAATTGGATTTAATGATTGAATTTGGTTTTTGAATTCATTTTGTTCACTTGCGATCTTGCGAATTTAAGAGCTATTGAGTGCGAAAGAGGATTTCTTGTGAAAGCCCTAGCAACTATACAATCAAGGTATTCTACAAATCTTGTGTTATTAATAATGCTTCTTGATTCAATGGCTACTCCTATTTTTCCCTACATGTCCTTGAAGCCATGACTCCAATTCAAGTCTTACTCATTTGTGGTGATGGATAAATATAAGGAAGTAGCTTTTTTGACGGTTCCATTGGATATAATGTATAGAAAATATGTTAGGGATTATATTCATGAACCCCTAACTAAAATGAGTCAGGTGAAGTTTAATGATCTATGGAGGAAGTTGGTGGAAGATGATTGGATGACCTTCAAGCAACAATATAAGCATATTCTAGAGTTAGGGTTGAACATTTGGCAGAAGTTCCTTGATTTCAACTATGAGCATGCATGGATTAAAATCATCCTAAGACAAATTCATGGAGAAGTTATGTTTCTGGATCACTCAGATAAGATCATGAAGGATACTATTAGGGATTTGATAGGGTTGTGTACCTCTAGTACACTTCCTATTATGAAATTGGTGAATAATGATACTATGTTTGAGCTTACCAATGCAAATTTGATGATAGGGCTATGACTATTGAGGAAATCACTTATTCGAGTATTTTCTATGTAACCAAGGGTTTGGCATACAAGGTTTACTATTAAAAATCATGAGGATTCCACCAGTGCCACCATAATATACTCTTTTGTTGAACATGAGAAGTTTGATCTTTGTGAGATTCTAAGACAACAACCTTTGGATAATTTGGATACAACAAACAAAATCAAATATCCATTTAGGTATGGGTCCTTCATAATTTGCTTAGCTTTTATGTTTATGATTGAGCTCCCAAGAAATAGAAATAAAGTGTGGAATAAGTTCACTCCTATAACAGTGCAAATAAAATATCATATTAGAAATTTTAATAAAGATACATACACATACAATATTGCATATTCTAGTTGGTTCAAGGATTTTCAAGATAAGATGAAGATAAGAGAAATAATATTTAGTGGATTGTTCCAGAAATACATGAATGATGTCACATTTATAATCAACAAGGATTGTTGTTGCATTAAAGCTTTTGAGTCAAGGACTTCTTGGCTACCGGAGCTGCGGTATGAGATATTTGAGGAGTATGTAGAGAACCCCGAAACTTTGTTGAAGTTGTTGGTAGATCTAAATGATGAAAGGTTTGGGAAAAATGCTGAGATTTTGAACATGATGATATGGAAGAAGTCTGAGGAGACTCATGCTAAGAGAATGGAGAGCCTATACAAGAAGATTAACCTACTCATGGTGGTTGAGGCTTTTGGGAAGCAAGCTATAAGGAGAACTAGAAGAACTAGGCATTTGGTTCCTCAAGAACCCTTGTGAGAGAAATGATAAGCGAGAAGAAGGGTCAAAGACCTAATAAAAAGGCAACAAGAGAAAAATCTAGTCCAAAGACTATTGTTGAGGAGTTGGGAAACAATATCATAGATGAAGAAGAACAAAGGGAGAAATTGTAATAAGAAAGAGGTCTAAGAAGATAAGAGATGAAAAGGATGATGTGGATGCAATGGATGATGTTCCTCTCATTCAAAGAAAGAGAACTTTGGTCTCCCCAGTAGAGACCCCAACTAAGAAGAAGGAAACTATAGTGGAGAAGAAGAAAGAAAATAAAATAGTAAAGGGAAGGAAGAAGAAGCCTAATAGCTCTCTGGTTGATCCTAATTATCAACCTCTTTATATTACAAGTTTGGTGAATGCCATTTGTCAACATGATTCTTTAGAGGTGTCTACAAATTTGAATAAGGATGCTCCTTCGCCAAACAAGGTGACAACTGAGAAGGTCATTGTCTAGTAAATCGATCACATTCAATAAAAACATTACAGATATTGCTAATAAATTACTAGTGGAGTAACTGGAGGCCTTGGCAGAAAGAAGAAAGGAAGTAGTAAGGAAGGAGTTCAACATCAGGAATCGTGCACTAGATATGGTATGTAGTCCCTTATCTTAGGATGATAGGAAAAATATCATTTAGACTCTTAACATAATGTTCAAAACTAAGAGAGAGTCTTCTACTACCTATTTTGCATGCTTTCCTTTAGTCTTTTTGTCTTAGGTGGCTTCCATAGCCAAATACTACATAGTATCCTAGTGGGATGTCATTTATTATAGGCTTGTCTTCTTCTCATGTTGATTACTCTTTTCCTAGATCCTTGGATGGTTTAGAGAATCAAAATGATGAGAAGAAAAATTAGAATATAGGGGTTCCATTTGTGACTTCGTATTGTAGGTTTTGATTAATTAAAAAAAATAGGTTTTCAGGACCCGAAACCTTTAACATAGGAAATTAAGATATGTCATCAAAGAGTCCAGAGCAAAAACAAAACCGCTTACAAAACAACTAGAAAAAAAACCAGTAAACTAAAAAGAAAACAAAAGTAGAAACAACAAAGAAACTAGGAAGGCACTACACAAATAGTCTTCAGAAGGTTCTCTGCCTTTATCACCAACTGGTCATAGGTGGCCGCAACAACTTTGAGATCATCCAAGTCCTTATTAGGCTTCTTTTCTTTCTTTTTATCTTTGGTTCTTGTTCTGGGTCCTTGAGCATCTCCTATGCCTTCAGTGTCAGGGTCAATATTCAAGGTATCCTTCTCCTCATCCAATTTGCTGATGAGAGTTTTAGTATTGTCAGCAGAAACCTTCAGGATGTTTAAAGTTTTCTCTGCAATACTCTTGAGGCAATCCTCAATTTTTCTAACTTTACTGACAGTGTCCGATATAGTTTGATTCATAGCATCAACATTAGTTTTCCTCTCCAGCAGGTCTTTCTCTATTTTCTCGAATTTGGGGTTGAAGGATTCTCTTATATTTTCAACTTTTGCAATAGTATTTTTCAAATCCTTCATATAATCAGCAATAGTCTTCCCTTCCCCAGTGATGATTGTTTCCAGAATATGAATTCTGTGGTTGAGCTTCTTGTTGTCATCCACAACTTTCTTGTAACTAGTTATTAGCCACTCCATAGTGTCAATAAAACCTTTCATACGCTCCAGGAGGAGGGTTTGGGAGAAAATCAAAATTACCGGAGTTGTCCTATTCCTTTTTTGGAGTGTCACCAACAGTAGTTGTATCGTCAACCCTATGAACTTCTCCAGTGGTCACCTCCTCTAGGTTTTGTTCTGCTTCCGAAGTCTTTTCCTGCTTATGAACCTCCAACTCCTTCACACTCTCCTCCTTTCTCTTTTGCTTTTTTCTAGTCTGTGTATGGACTTTAGTTTTTTTTTTAAGAGAACCCTGGGGTTTCTCCTTCTCTGCATCTTCAGATACCTCCTCCTCCTCCCGAAACTAATCTGGAGGATTTTGCCTTTTGATTTTTTACCCTTGGAGGAAGAAGGCCTAGTTTTCATATATTTCCTTTTCTTGCCTATTTCAAATTTCAAGTCATCCAAACTCTCCTAAGAGTCACTAGTTGGGTCATTGTCAAAACCCTCATCCACAAAAAAAAAGAGTCCGACCCATCCTCCTCAGACTCAATAGAGGGCTGCAGGCGAGCAATTTGATTAGTCTTGAGATGGTCATTAATAAGAACCATTAAACCTTGATGCATGGCAGTGTCCCCCATAGGGTTCTCTTTATAGGCCTTAAAGGTGGCATTCATAGATCATAATAGAAAATAAGGAAAGTTAACCTTCTCATCATGCCTAAAATGATTCAGCAAAACAAAATGGTAGCCGTAAACTTTAGTAAATCTACCATCCAATGTAATATAGTGCATTATAACAAAGAGGATCTCCCGCCATGGTTTAACAAAAGCCCTAGGGGGATATTAAGTTTTACTTAGCTTCACCAAGCGTTTTTTCTCCTTTTCGGTTTCAGGATATCTATCTGTAGTGTCGTAAATTGTACGCAGTACAATTTCACACCTAGTTTAGCACCCGCCTTGGCGCATTTTGCATTTTGAATTGCACTTCCCCTTTAGCACTTAATTAATTAAATTAATTAGGTCTAAGGTTCTATTTTATCATCTCCCATATCATAAAGTTGGGCCCTTTTCATTAAAGTGTGCCCCTTTCATTTTATTCCTCCAATACATCATTTAATCAAAAACCCTGATTAGGTCCTATTTTGAACTCGAGGGCTTGATTTCGGGGGTCAAAACATCTCGAAATCACCTGTAACTTCGGGATTCTCTCTAAAATCATCATATCCAACGGCCCTGAAAATTTGGTGAAAAGTTGTCGGGACCATGGCACCCGGAGTGCACACAGTCCCGGACATTTTTCCCAAAATTTTAGGAGTGCGATCCAATCATAAAATAAAGCTTAACCCCAAGAAATTGGTGGGAGATTCAATCTGTAGGTCGGCCAAAAGTTGAAATTAAGACCTAGGGTTTCATATATAAGAGCTCTCTTTCTTCATTTGAAAGGATCGAGATTTTTGGTTTCAAGGGCCTTCTATGCAGCGAAAGAGCAGATCTTTGAAGACTTCAACAACATTCAACATCCATCCATCAAGCATTCATCAATTTCATTCATCCATTTAGGGCTTTGAAGACATTGAAGAGCAATAAGGGATCACCGACTGAAGATTGGCTTGTACCCCTCCCTTGGGGTTGGGTATGATTTCATGTTGTTTTCATGTCTTTGCATAAGCCTCATTATATCACTTGTATTCATGATTTAGATCTCTTTACATCTTGATTTGGAGCATTTACATTATCATTTACAAGCAATTAGGGTTTACTTTCTAGGTTGCTCTAGCTTGCTTACTTTCATTTTAGGATCTTGCACACATACAAGGTCTGCACACACATTACTTTTACAATACAACTTGGCTATTCGTGGAGTCAGAAATCACCAAAGCGGGGGTTTGACTAAGGCAAAACCCTATATAGCCGCCCACCACACCTTTTCAGATATAAGTGCAGGTTTCAGGATTCGGACGACACTGCAAGTTGCAGATCCGACGGAAGCAGACTGAGACGGAACTTCACACCAAGTTTCAGAGCAAAAGACCAAGACAGGGGCGTGGGGTGCCCTGGTCCTGCCAGGACAGGGGCGCTGGGCACCCTGGTCCCTGGGACAGGGGTGCTGGGCGCCCTGGTCCTCCTGACAGACAGCAGTTTTCAGCATTTTTGACAGCTTTCCAGGTTGCAAAACAGCAGTTTCCGGAGCAGTTTCAGGGGCAGAATCAGGACAGTGGCACCCGCGCCCCCGTCCCGAACATTTTCATTCATATTTTAACACCGGGTATGCATTTACATTCTTATTTTGTCCTTGTGTTTACAGCTTTCCATTGTTTAAGTTCAATTCTGCAATCTTGTTATTAGTTCATACTTGCACTTTGGGGTTAGGGATTGAACTTGCATCATTTTATCTTTCAATTGCAACAAAGGAAAAGAAATCCTAATAGGTAGCCCGTGGCTCTCTCTTCCACAAAAAGAAGTAGCCAATTGTGTGATACCTCTAGGCTCTTTCGTATTCCACAAGTGTGTGGTTGAAAGTGAGATTAGGGCATGTTTGCTTAGTGTCACTTTTTCTATCACACATTTTGGTGAACCCGACGTGAAATCCAATCTTCTCTAATTCTGATTTGTGTTTTCAAATTTGAGTGTTTATGCTATTTCAAATTCAAATTTCTATTTACAAGTTTTAATTTCTTGCAAGATTCAAAAATATAGAGGAAATTTTTGCTAAAACCCTAATTTTTCAATTCAAAGTTGAACTTGTGGATAGCTTAATTGGGATCAATAATTTCAAACCTGATTTAGGAACTCATTTGAATCATAAATTTCATTTTCTAAATCTACATTCTAAGTGCTTGCATTGGTTAAAATTAAACATTTCCTTCTATTTTGCATGTCTTATCATTTGAAAGAGGAAAATTGTTGTCATGATGCATTCATTTCATAAATGTGATAATGGGTTAGCTTCCCTTGTTTCAATTTTTCCTTCTCCTAAAGAATCTCCCCCCATCTATAACAACATTTTAGTGCCTAAAAGAGTTGCTACCAATCCCTTTGAGACTCTCCCATGCTCTAAGGATGAAGACTTTAAGAGTGATCTTGACAATTCTCCTAAAATGTGCCCTTCCTATTTAGCTATCCTAGAGGAAGAGAATGATATCATAAACACCTTTCTTAATGTTACTTCACCTTCCCTACATGATGCCTCTCTAAGTGAAAAGGTATTGATAGACATTGACTTATTTTCTCCTAAAGTTGGTCCTTCCAATGGGGGCATGTTAGTGCAACAAGAGGTTATGAACACTTCTTTCAAAGATCTCCTTCCTAAGCATGAATCTTTGGAGAAATATGTTCATGTTCCTCCTAAAAAACACTCCCTTCATGAGGATCCTTTTGTGCAAGAAGATGACATTATCCCTACATTTCCTAGTGATGGCATTTTCTTTTCCAACAAAATTCCCACTAGAGATGATGAATTAATGATAAATGCTTACTCTTCTCCTAAAGTTTGTCTTACCCATAAACATCCTTTAGAGAAAGAAGATGAAATAATAAGAAATTTCCTTAATTCTCTCTCCCCTAAAGATCATATTGAACATATTTTGAGGAAAGAGGATGAGTTTAACACATCTATTGATGCTCTCCCTCCTAAGGATGAGGAATTAATAAACAATGTTATCTCCTCTTCCGAAATTGACAATACTTCAAACATTCCTTTCAACAAACTCACTATTTGGGATGAACCATTAGGAGAAGGTGTAGATTATACTCTACCCCATGAGAGAACCCTAGCCAAAGGGGATGAAATCAAGATTGAAAACTCCCTTGATAGTTTCTCACCTTCCTTGAATCTCAATTATTCTCCCTCTCCTCAACTTGGTTCTACTCATAAGGAAACCCTAGTTCAAAACAAGATGGTTAACATCTCTTTCAAAGATCTCCCTCTCAAAAGTGAGACTTCAGAGAGTAATGTTGATCCTTCTCCTAGAGAGTTTATTCCCCATGTAGATCCTTTGATGATAGAGGATGATATAACCCTTCCTAGTATTACTCTACCTACTAGAACATCAATGCCTACCCCTTGTCTCTCTCCTAAAATTGATTTAATCTGTGATGAGATTTTAGTGCAAGAGAAGACTATCAATAATTCTTCCAACACTTTTGTTCATTCCTCTAAACCATCCTCAATCAATTTGATACATGTGAATGAAACACCTAACAAACCTTTCTTCACTGTCCAAGGTGCTTGTCCTTCTCAAAATTCTCAACCTTTAAATAAGCCTATCTTAGTGGTTCAAGGTGGTTATGCTAATGATTCTTTTTGCACTCCTAAGAAACCTATTATTACTGTGCAAGGAGGTTATTCTACTAAGAGCCCTTATGAGTATGCTAAGCAACTGACTAGAGAGAGTTATAACGCGGTTGCTCATACCTATAACACAAGAAACAATAGGCAACCTAATCCTCCTCCCGTTATCCCAACTTCACTTCCTCCTTCCCAACCTCTTCTTCCTCAAGCTCCTCGTATTTCACAAATGCTTAGTAAGGACTATGATCTCATAGAACAACTTAAAGCTACCCCTTCTAAGATATCCCTTTGGGATTTGATCCAAACTTCTTCCGCTCATCATGGAATGTTACAAGATGCCTTGAAAGATTTGAATGTTCCTCCACCTAATACATCTAGTAATATAGTGTCTTTGGTTAACTCTGTGATGAATCCTAAAGCTCAAATTGTGTTTACTCAAGATGAGTTGCCTACTAGTGAAATTCAACATCAATATGATCCCTTGATGATTGTGGTTATCATAAATGACACTGCTATAAGACAAACACTGGTAGATAATGGTTCTGGCCTTAATGTGTGTAGCATTAATCTATTGCATAAGATGAATGTGGATACATCCCTTATTGAGCCTGACTCTCGTCCCATTCGAGGCTTTGATAATGTGGCTAAGTCTTCATTAGGTATTATCACCTTACCCATCATGGTGGGACCTGTTACTTTGCCTACTCCTATCCATGTTATGTCGGGAAACCTAACATACAACTTGTTATTAGGGAGACCTTGGATTCACAGTATGCAAGTTGTCCCCTCTACATTGCATAGACAAGTTAAATTTATTTATAATAATAGGACGTATACTTTGATAGGTGATACTAATTTTCAAGCTTGTTTGCAAACATCTACTTCCAAAGGGAGTTCTTCTAAGCCTTCCTCTTCTAGTGATGACTCGTTAAACAAGATACCTATGGATGAATCATCACCCTCTGATAATCAAAATTCTTTGGATGAGTCTGAAGTTCCCGAAGAAGATTCTTGTCAACTTGAATCTACACATGAAAAGGCTTTTGATCCTGAGAAGGTTCTCGCAGAAGATGATTGGGGATCTCTTGATTTTAATCCCACCTTTGTAGGTGAGTATAGGGTTCCTCGTAGAGAGCTTAAAGTTAAAAAGAAGGAAGAAAATAGAGATCAATCAGTTTTACCTGTACCTATGAGCAATAATTTTGTGGCCGCTTCTCAAACTTCTTCTCCTCACACCTCTAATTCTGAAGAATTTGATTCTTTGTCTTATGAAAAACATCCTTCTCTTTCTGAAATGGCTAATCATTATGGTCGTGGTTTTCATATTTTGGCTAAGAGTGGCTATAGTGGAAATGGTTGTGGCACAAATGAACAAGGAATTAAAGTTCCTTTAGAACATAACATGCATGAATATTCATTTGGACTTGGATATAATCTTTCTAAGCCCACCAAAGCATCTAAAAGACCATCTCTCAATGTGAATGCTATATTTAGTGGTGATGATGATCTCAGTTCAACTAAATCATCTTCTACTTCTATCAACTCTCATTCCCCTCATAAGGAAATCTTGGCAATGAACAAATATCTTTATGACTCCCCTCAAATTTCTAAATCCACTTATGAATCTTTATCTCCTATTCATCATAAAGTCCTTTCTTCCAGCGATAAGGCTCTAATAAATTACACTCATCTCTCTTCTAAGATTTCTCATAACTTTCCTTCTTCAATTTTTATCATTTTATACATGTTTTTATCTCACTTATAGTTGAGCATTTAGCATGTCATATTCAAATACCTCATTTAGTCTATCATGTCTTTAAATAACATTAATGGCTATTATGTTGCTCATCATTATGTGACATTGGTAGCTCATTTACTGGGGGCTCATTGTCATTCATGATGGTACAATTTCAAGTGCAATCATATTTTTGAAGCAACATAATAGCCTAATTTTTCTATGTTATCTCTTGTTCCTATGGGGTAATAATGTGGAAATATTGATCATCTTTTCTTTAGAATCCTCTTTTTCTAGATATGGGAGAAGACGTGTATTCTCTTTCTTATCCTGCCCACTTCTTGTGGGGAGAATTTTACATACACTAATGTCTTGCAATTTGCTTATGTCTAGATCTCTCCCTAGAAGATTGTGTAAGTCCTTCTCATTGTCCTTATCCTTGGGAGACAATGATCTTTCCTTATTTTTTTCTAAGGATCCACTTTTTCCTATTTTCTGGATGGTGTGAACTTTATTACTTGATGTTATTCCTTGTATGCATTTGTTGTTGTTTGTTGAAGGATTCTCTCTTACAATAGGTGTAAGTCCTTGACTACAACCTCTTTTGCACTTGGTAAAATACATCCATAATGAATTCATTGTCCCAATTGGGTTAAAAAAAGCGTCATCCTTCATTAAGAATCACTTTCACCTCGCGAAAGAAGGAAGTATTGCATTCTTATTCTCTTCTTTGTCTTATTCTAGAAGATGTTATATTTGTCTAAGACAATTCCCCTCGGGGATAGGTATCTCTTCTCCTCTAAGGATCTCCTTTACACATACTACAAGATATCCCTTTTCAACTATCTTATCCTTGCTTAAAGAGTGCAGAACTCTCTTGCTTGGATCTATGACATTGTTGCATTTTTGGGGTATCTTCTTTTGTGATGAAGGTAGGTATCCTTGTTCTACTTTACTTATGACATAAACATTACACTTTTTGAGCAATGGGTCATTCTTGGAACCAAAGCACAGACTCTTAGAGCGAGATGTCTCCATTTTTCTTTTATGCAAGGTGATTATTCTCGGATCCAGAGCACAGACTCTTAGAGCGAGATGTCACGCTTTTGTACTATACATATACAGGTTGTAGCATACTTGGGCATAGACTCCTATGAGGTGATTCTAACCTCACTTACACACACATGCACGAGGTTGAGTGGAACTAGCGGCATAAGGCTAGACTTTCTCACTCTCCTCCCTTACATGGATCACCTAGACAGATTCTGGGGGCTAGTTTTCCATGTCCTTTTCCCATGGATCACCTAGACAAGATCTAGGGGCGAGAAGTCCATGTTTTCTCTCTCACTATTCTTCTCATGGATCACCAATGTGTGTATTCATGCTTTTTTCCTTTCTTTTCTTCTCTTTGCATTTTGTTTCCATTTACATCCTTCATCTTGTGTTAGAGAACTCTCAAATCCTCACACTCTTTGTTGTGTTGGAATTGAGATTTAGTCCTCTTTCTTACCAAATGATTCTCCATTAGTTTTTGATCTCATATCAAATCTTCTTGTGAGCATTTGTCATCAATATTCTTTAACAATTCGAAGTGGTAAACATGATACCCTGTTTCAACTCACTAAAATTAGCAAGCCGAAACAGGGGGGGCATATAGCTACCCTCGAATTTTCATCACCTCCCTTAGTAAGCATTAGGTGATTTTGTGATCTAACGTGTGTTTTGTAGGGTGCAGTTCCTAACTGTGTACTGCAGATACCGCTGGGGGCTTCGTTCGACAGACTTATGGATATATCCTTTTTCAAATAATGTTTACTTTTCTGTACTTTAGCTTGCATATGCACATAGTGTTCATATGACCGCTAAAGTGGGGGCTAAATGTAGCGTCGTAAATTGTACGCAGTACAATTTCACACCTAGTTTAGCACCTGCCTTGGTGCATTTTGCATTTTGCTTTGCACTTAATTAATTAAATTAATTAGGTCTAAGGTTCTATTTTATCATCTCCCATATCATAAAGTTGGGCCCTTTTCATTAAAGTGTGCCCCTTTCATTTTATTCCTCCAATACATCATTTAATCAAAAACCCTGATTAGGTCCTATTTTGAACTTGGGGGCTTGATTTCGGGGGTCAAAACATCTTGAAATCACCTGTAACTTCGGGATTCTCTCTAAAATCATCATATCCGACGGCCCTGAAAATTTGGTGAAAAGTTGTCGGGACCATGGCACCCGGAGTGCACACGGTCCCGGACATTTTTCCCAAAATTTTAGGAGTGCGATCCAATCATAAAATAAAGCTTAACCCCAAGAAATTGGTGGGAGATTCAATCTCTAGGTCGGCCAAAAGTTGAAATTAAGACCTAGGGTTTCATATATAAGAGCTCTCTTTCTTCATTTGAAAGGATCGAGATTTTTGGTTTCAAGGGCCTTCTATGCAGCGAAAGAGCAGATCTTTGAAGACTTCAACAACATTCAACATCCATCCATCAAGCATTCATCAATTTCATTCATCCATTTAGGGCTTTGAAGACATTGAAGAGCAATAAGGGATCACCGACTGAAGATTGGCTTGTACCCCTCCCTTGGGGTTGGGTATGATTTCATGTTGTTTTCATGTCTTTGCATAAGCCTCATTATATCACTTGTATTCATGCTTTAGATCTCTTTACATCTTGATTTGGAGCATTTACATTATCATTTACAAGCAATTAGGGTTTACTTTCTAGGTTGCTCTAGCTTGCTTACTTTCATTTTAGGATCTTGCACACATACAAGGTCTGCACACACATTACTTTTACAATACAACTTGGCTATTCGTGGAGGTGGAAATCACCAAAGCAAGGGTTTGACTAAGGCAAAACCCTATATAGCCACCCACCACACCTTTTCAGATATAAGTGCAGGTTTCGGGATTCGGACGACACCGCAAGTTGCAGATCCGACGGAAGCAGACTGAGACGGAACTTCACACCAAGTTTCAGAGCAAAAGACCAGGACAGGGGCGTGGGGCACCCTGGTCCTACCAGGACAGGGGCGCTAGGCGCCCTGGTCCCTAGGAAAAGGGCACTGGGTGCCCTGGTCCTCCTGACAGACAACAGTTTTCAGCATTTTTGACAGCTTTCCAGGTTGCAAAACAGCAGTTTCCGGAGCAGTTTTAGGGGCAGAATCAGGACAGTGGCACCCGCACCCCCATCCTGAACATTTTCATTCATATTTTAACACCGGGTACGCATTTACATTCTTATTTTGTCCTTGTGTTTACAGCTTTCCATTGTTTAAGTTCAATTCTGTAATCTTGTTATTAGTTCATACTTGCACTTTGGGGTTAGGGATTGAACTTGCATCATTTTATCTTTCAATTGCAACAAAGGAATAGAAATCCTAATAGGTAGCCCGTGGCTCTCTCTTCCACAAAAAGAAGTAGCCAATTGTGTGATACCTCTAGGCTCTTTCGTATTCCACAAGTGTGTGGTTGAAAGTGAGATTAGGGCATGTTTGCTTAGTGTCACTTTTTCTATCACACACTATCAATGGCCTCCTTACTCACTTTTTTGTCTCTATAGAAGTTTCTTCCTTCCCTTCAGAGACCCGTGGCTTGGACGATAAGGTCTTCATCTATGACAACTGACTGGTCTCCCATCTTCAAAGTGCCCTTTCTCCAATTTTTGTAGAAGAAACTGGTGACCGTGCCATCCCGTCCATGGAGTCTCTCCATAAATTTTGAAAACCCACCCTTCTGCAAAATATTCCAGACCTCCTCCTTTTGCTTCCATTCCTTGCAGCTGCTAGGTTCATATCGACATTTGTTTTCGTCCATGTTTTCGCTATTCAGAGCAGAATATTGAAACTTGCAGAGAGTTTTAGACAGAAAGTTTCTCGAAGCTACCAAATTTACCCAGAAAGCGTGGGAAGTGATAGAATGAGTATTATAATAAATGGTGCTGACAATATTATAATAACTCAGAGTACTCCATTTAGTCTGTTTCATTATTATTTTGTCCATAAAAAATCTTTGGAGTGCTACTATATCGGTCCTTAAAAATGATTAGTCTGATATCCTCAAGGAGTCCTTGTTCTCACGTCCACGTAATCATTTCATCTTTATTGACCACCGCGTTGGCTACCTAGTTAGCAGACCCATTGGCTTCACGGTAGATATGAGATATGTAAGTTTTTTCAAAAGTGCTAACGAGGTCTCTGGTGGATTTTATAATATTATTGATAACCATGATGGCTTAGAGGTCCCCTTGAGACATTTAATGATGTTATTTGAATCCCCTTCAATCCATATGTAGGGGCAATTCCATCTTTTAGCGAGGAGAATACCTTGGAGAGCTGCCATTGCTTCTGATTTGTGGTTTGTTTGACTCCCTATAGGGACATCAATCATTTCTTTGCATATACCTTTATCATCTCTAAGAATAGCTCCACAACCCGCAGGGCCCGGATTACCTTTTGCAGCACCATCAAAATTGACTTTGAACCAACCATGAGGGGGAGTTTGCCATCTAGCTTCAAGTCTTTTATTTTTCTTGGGGTCAGAGCTACCAGCATTCTTCAAATTCTAGGAACTTAAAATGTTAAATTCCAAGGGGTTGGTCGAAAAACAGGGACCCCCAATGATTCCAATATTCTCCACAATCGCCCATTGTATTTTCTGGAACACAATATCCTAATTGAGGGATGTGTCCCTAAAAATACAATTGTTTCTTTCTTTCCATAATCCCCACAGGATGTGAGGAAGTGATAGCTGCCACAAAGATCCCAAAAAGGAGTTAGACCAATGGATATTCTAGGAGTAGAAAAACTCACTGATAGTTTTAGGAAACACCCAATCAATGCTGAAACTTTTAAGAAATCTATCCCAAACCGAGGCAGAATAGGAATAGTGGATGGCCAGGTGGTCCACTAACTCTTCATCCTTAAGACACAAAGCACATCTATTAGGAAAGGCAAAACCTCTACCCTTGAGGTTATCTAGGGTCAAGATTTTATATTGAAGAATAGTCCAATAGAAAAAGTTGATTTTGGGGGTCAGACCCTTAATCCAAGCTTTGGACCAGAAAGGATTATTAGGAGGGTGGAGGAGAGAACGCCATACATAGAAGAAATAGTAATGATACCTTTGGGTTCATATTTCCAGATGAGGGAGTCTTCCTCTTCGTTCAACCAGACCGAAGACAAGTGGATCTTGAGCTTAATGAGGCTTGGGTGGATACTTTCAATGTTCTGCCATTTATTGCCAGTCCAATACCCTTAAACTAAAGGGCCAAAAATTCTAGAACAGGAGGGAGCATAGGGGGCCCATTCAGGAATATCAGTCAAAGTTTATCAAAAAGCCAGGGGTCTTCCCAGAATTTAACTTTCCTACCATTTCCTACTTTCCATATAACTCCTTTAGCAATGCTTTCTCTACACTTAGAGGCATGATTCCATATATGGGACCCATTAATGCTGATATCCGAGTTGATAAAAGATGAAAGAGAAGAGTACAAAAGAGAGTACTTACTTCGCTAGATTTTACACCATTTAGTATTTGAGTGGAACATTCTCCAAACCTTCTTGGACCGGAGAGCTTCATTTAAGGTCCGGATTCTTCTCAGGCCCAGACCTCCTTTAATTTTCAATCTGCATACCTGGTCCCAAGCCACAAGAGACATTCTTTTCTTGTCCTCAACCCCTGACCATAGATATTTTCTTTGAATTTTCTCAATTGCATTAGCATACTTAACTAGAATTTTGAAAAGGCTTAGGGTATAGATCGATATGCTTTGAAGAGAAGATTTTAGAAGTTGAAGCTTTCCAGCCTGACTTAAAAGGGCTCCTTTCCAAGCAGCTAGTTTTTTTATGAAATTTATCCACAAGTGAGCTCCAAAAAGGATTAGGAGGTGCAATGCCCATGGGGAAGCCAAGATAGGTCACATGAAGATCAACAATCCTACATTCTAGGATTTTTCTGATTCTTTGTTGTCTTCTCTCTGGAGTATTGATGAAAAAAACTTTGCTTTTGACCCAATTAATGAGCTGACCAAAAGCTGAGGCAAACTTACAAAGAGTATTCTTTAGGGTTCTAGCTTCGGAGATACTAGATTCCCCCATGATGATAGTATCTTCCACAAACTGTTGATGGGAGAAAATAAGATCAGCAAAAGAAGGTTGGAGTCCCTTAAAAGAGCCTTGCATAACCATATTTTCCATGGACCTACCAAAGCATTCTGCCATAATGATGAAGAGGATAGGGGAAATGGGATCCCCTTGCCTTAGTCCTCTTAAAGCTTGGAAGAAGGGGGAAGAGGAACCATTAACAAGAAAAACAAAAGAGGCTGAGGTAATAAGCTGGCTGAAGAGGTCAATACAATTGGTGGAAAAACCATAAGCCATAAGAACCTTCACAAGAAAAGGCCAGTCAAATCGGTCATAGCCCTTGGAGAGATCAAGCTTAAGGATGAGACCCTGCTTCTTAGCCCTAAAAAGAGAATGAATATTCTCATGGACAGTTATGATGGAGTCAAGAATTTGTCTTCCAGGGACAAAACCATTTTGCTGATGATTAATCAAAGAAGGAAGGATAGCCAGAATTCTGGTGGTAAGAACCTTGGAAATAATCTTATAAAAAGAGTTGCATAAACTGACTGGTCTAAACTTATCCATAGAGTCTGCACTTTGGATTTTGGGAATGAGAGCAATGAAAGTACCATTGATTTCTTTCAAAAGTCTTCTAGCCCCAAAAAATTCCTTGACCCCATTGGAGACATCTTTCCTAACTATGTCCCAGAAATCTTGGAAAAAGAACATGGGGAAATCGTCTGGGCTGAGAGCTTTGTTACCATCAAAGGAAAAAACAACATTTTTGATTTCCAAGATCGAAGGAATGGAAGAAAGGGAGACATTCATTTGTTCATCAACGAGACAAGGAATATTTTGAAGGAAAGAAGATTGAGCATCGACATCCAATCTGTGATCCCTCCTAAGAAGTTCTGAAAAGTACCTTTTAGCTTCATTCCTTATCTCTTCCTCCTTGACTAGCTCCCCATTATCCATAATTAGTTTGGTTATCCTATTAGCCGCTTTATGCTTGATCATTGACATATGAAAAAATCTTGTATTCCTATCTCCTTCCTTTAGCCAAATGCATCTTGATCTCTGCTTCCAGAAAGTTTCCTCTTTAGCAATGATTTCATGGTATTTTTTAAGAGTCTCATTTTCATCAGCAATGGACATAGTACTGAAACCATCCTTCTAAATTTGGGCCTATATTTTTTAAGGTCATCCTGAACTTTACCTTTGGCCTCAAAGATATTCCCAAAGTTGGATTTATTCGATAGTCTTATATTGTCCTTTACACTTCTAAGTTTCTTAACAATTTTGTACATAGTAGTTCCCTCAACTTGGATACTCCACCATTTCTGAATATTACGGGTGATATCTGGGTGATGAGTCCACATTTTTTCAAATCTGAAAGGAAAGTGTCTCCTTCTATTAATTGGGTCGGCAATGAAGGTGATAGGAAAATGATCTAACCCAACCCGGATGTGGGCAGATAGAGAACAAAAATAATGTTTGTACCAGTCATTTGAGATGAGAGTCCTGTCAAGGCGAACTTGGATAAGATCATTACCAGTTCTCCTATTAGTCCATGTGTAATTGCATCCCTGTATCTCCACATCATTGAGAGCCTGAGTGTTAATAAAGTTAATAAGGGCCAGCCTACTTTCCAACTGAGAGGGGCTTCCTCCAAATTTTTCCTCCTCTCTCAAAGGAGTATTAAAGCATCGCATGACCAGCCAGCTAAGATTTTTGAAGCTATCCCTGACTTCTATAAGTTTTTTTCAGAAGGAATTTCTAGCTTTCAAGGTATTGGGAGCATAAATGTTAGTGAGGATCCATGAAGGTCCATCTTTTAAATGCTCAAATTTAATACAAGAGATTTTTTTTTCCTGAAGAAGAACATGGCCTTTGACACTATTAAGGTTCCAAATGGTATCTATGCCTCCTGAGGCACCTTCCAAACTACCACCGCTGATACTCCCATTTTTGAAAAACTTCAAAGATTCAACTTTTTCTCTACTCATTTTGGTCTCTTGAATTAGAAAAACACCAAGTTTAGTATCCCTTATCATATTCCTAATGATATCATGTTTATGAGGATTATTAAGTCCCCTAATATTCCAAGAGATAATCTTCATAGTTACTTACCGATTCCTAACTCCTTAAGAGTCTTCTGGGCCCCATCTGAAATGTTCTTACTAGCCTCCTTGTCTCTAAATTTATGGTTAGAGGGTCCACCTGGGGAAGAGGAGATATACCCAACATCAACTTGAGCTATTATGCTAGATTTCCTTAGTTGAGAAGCTGAGAGAGTGGTTCCTTTCTTGTTCCTATATTGTGGTATTTTCCAGTCAGCTTCTTTCTCAAGAGCCGCTTCTAGGTTACTGAGGATTATGGAAATTTTATCTTCATTACCCTAGTTAGGGATTCTGGAACCATATAAATCATTGTTTACTGTTTTTGAATTTTGGTCTGAATCCGAAAGGTTCATACCCAGTATTGCACAATTTTGGGTTTCTTGCATTTCAGAACTTGTCATGGGTGGTGAAGAGTCAGTCTTTTCTTCTTGGGAGCCAAGGATCTCCCCTTCCTTAGGTTGATCCTCTTCCTTTTGCATTTCCTTACCCGCATAAGTGTTAGCTACCACTTCAGCTGTGTCATTTGAAGATTCAGTCTGTTCTTTCAATTCCTCTGATCGAATCTACTCTGTAACAGAGATGTTTACTTTGGTAGCCTCATTTCTCAATACTTCTTGGGTTGGAGGATTGGAGACAGAAGTTGAGGACACTTCCTTATTTTCCCCCAATGGTTCAAAACAATTATAGTCAGCTTCCTTATTCTCTGAGTTTTTAACTTGTCATACCATTTTTTCTGGTGCCTTTTTACTTTCAACCTGGGGTTTAGTATGCTTGAGCTCTACTTTCAGCTTGATTGGACATGATTTTGCCGAGTGACCTACTTTTTTACAATGGAAGCAGGCAAAGGGGATAGATTCATATTCAATTTGTTGTTTCCATGTTCCCAACTTTGACACTAGATCTATTTGTTCCGACATGTCTGCATCATGGGCTATCCCTACACAAAACCTAGCATGAGTGAGTCTCCTTTTTGAAGTTGTGACTGGGTCTATAGAGAGGAGTTCACCAAAGGAGCTTGCAATTCCTAAGAAGATGCTTTCTGCCCAATATTCAAGAGGCAAACTTGGTAACTTTACCCATACTGGGACTTGTGCCAAAAGAGAGTTGTTCATGTTCAGATTCAGATGCCATTTCCGAAGAACCAAAGTTGTCTTTCCTACCATCTAGGGACTTCCACAAATATCCTTAATTTATCTTCTTCACATGAAAAAGTAAAAGACATGAGGCCTTTAGGCAAAGCCGATATTTCAACATCACCCTTCAGAGCCCATTTTCATTTGACATAAGCCCTAACAACTTTGATGTTTGGACACGAACCCATAAATTTACCTACCAGGGAGTTTGACATACTGTTTATATTATGATCCAAAACCAAATCAGGAATAGAGATAGCAAACTTTCCATCGGAAGGATCATAAATATTCTTGACAGGAGGTAAAGAGGATTTACCAGATGGTTTTGTTCCAAAAAGGGATGACCATTTTCTAGGTTCTTTTCCGTTCTCCAAGGTCTCTTCACGTGGGCTGGGCCCCCCGCTGGACCCCTCCCCCAAAAGACCGGAACCCTCTTTCTTCTCTAGCAGAGTACCACCAGTCTACAGAATGTCAATAGCCTTCAGAATGTCCGAAGGCTTGTCCTTCTCTCCCATGGGGCCAACTCCTTCATTTTGGCCACTCCCACCATTGGAACCAGAGTTCCCACCTTGCAGAGAATTTCAATTTTGAATTCTCCCATTGCCGCTTCCTACTCCTCCAAGCTCTTCCATCCTTTTCTTAGAAACTTGTAAAGAATCTAATGACTTTGTATTGTAGGTTACTTCGGGTGATTCTATAAGTAAATTTGAGCTCATGATTAAGTCTAGACTATCTTAGAAAGAATTTTATTTGTTAAATTCAAATAAAAAATTGAAGGCTACATTTGTAAGCATTTCAATTTGGGAGGTGCATACCAAATAATAGATGTAGTTGTATAAATCTTACCACTTTCCTAAGTGAATATTTAATATTAAACCTCATTCCCCTTATTAATGAAATTCTATTTAATTAATTTCTTCGCATTCATCTATTTGATTAAATAAATTACTCAATTTATTTAATCAAGTTCACCTAAGCCTTTTCTAACCTTTAATTAAATAAATCACTTTATTTAATTAATTCCCCTTCCTCCCCTTTTAATTAAATTTACATTTAATTGAATTGATCCTTGCAAATAAATAAATCTAATTTATTTATTTAAATCCCCCAATTGTATTTATGCAAGTTGCATCTATTTGATTGAAATAAAGTAATTTTATTTTAATTAAATTCCTTTTGCCTCCACTTGCATTCTCCTACATCTCCCACTTGCCTCCTTAACCCCCTTCTAGATTCTTCTAATCAATTCTAATTTAGCCTAATCCATCTCCTAAATATTGTCACATCCATAAGCAAAGAGAAGTCACTTCTCAAAGCCTTCAAAGTCTTTGAAAATCATTAAAGGCTTTATGTCCTCAACAAGTTAACCCTCAAAGTCTTCCAAACCATTAAAGGCTCTTACATAACCATTAATGGTTAACTCAATCTTCTTGCATGATCAGAGAATTTCTCCCTAACTAAACCCTCATCTAACCCAAGGGTCTCATCAAGAATTCATGGCGTTAACCTTAGTTATCCCTTTAACCCTTGCACAAGAGTTTACACCTTGGGTAAAAGCTTTATCTAATGGGTAACCCTAGTCTAACTTTAACCCTTGCACAAGAGTTTACCCCTTGGGTAAAAGCTTTATCTAATGGGTAACCCTAGTCTAACCTTAACCCTTTCCTCCTAAGGTAACCATCATGTCTTCTCAAGTATTTAATGCTTCTTTCATCTCATCTCAAGCAACATTTTGTTGACAATTGTCACCATTTCATTGATGAGAATTATGAACATGGATTGATAACTTTCAATCCTGGCCCTTGTTAAGATTATCCAATCTTGACCATCCATTGCTCTATTTTTCCTATAAATAGAGCTCTCATTCTCTCATTTTGGATCCAAGTTTTATGCATCTAATTTATAGTCATTTTACTAAGCATCCAAGCCTCTCTTTGTTAAATCACACTAAGCATTTAGAATCATTTTCAATATCATAGCATATCCATGTTAGACTAGTATATATTGTTAGGATAGGACTACTAATATTTATCATAGCATAATATTCATACTAGTTTAAATCATTCTAGTTTCAATATCATACATTTTGTAGGAATGCATTCATTCTTATAAACAAAAATCACTCGTTCTTGGAGTTGTCATTCCTAAGCCACTTTGTTAATGATCTGAGAGCAAGAGTGAGACCTTAGGAATCCTATGAGATAGAGAACAATGGAACACCCCTTGGGAAGTTGAGGTAATCAATATAGTTCCTATAACTTGCACCAAGAGTCTCACTGGTGTTTGGACACTTTGAATTTGACTTTCAAGTTTATGTCACCCTCATTTCTCGCACACATTTCTGGCGCCCACCGTGGGGCTCAACCCCATTAATCATATCATTTTTGATGCAGTATCAAGATTGAAAGCATGCAAGAATTATGTTTTAGCGCGTAAAGACATTTCATTAGCGCATTCAGAGAAAACACTAGCGCTTTTGGTGTACTATTTAGTGGATCAGATCCATTCCATAGCACATATAGACTTTCTGTTAGTGCATAACATTCTGGTTTTTATTTTTTACATTGGAACAACAACGTAGCACATCCAGTAACCAGTGTAGCATGTCGGGACCTTTCATTAGCACATCTATTAATTTATGTAGCGCATTTGTATCGCACTCTAGCACATGACTTTGATAAAGAAAAGGCAAAAAGTATAATCAAGGGGAGAAAATTTAGGCTTGTGTAAGCCCACCTTAGATTCTAGTTCTCACTAACTTTCTTCTTGCAAGTAACTTACCATTTTCTTGCAGGTTAGAATAAGTTAAAATAGAAATTTTAATTCTTTCTAACTTTTTAGGTAGATAAAAGGAATTCATTTTTTCTTTAAAATTGAAAAGAATCTCACTTGTCTTTTGGGCTTAAAAATTCACCACATCTTTCTTTGGGTTTTAAAAAGAACTTCATTGTTTGATAAAAAGAACAACAAAGGAAACCTTTTCATTTTGGCAAGTTAGACAAAACACTTCAAAATTGGGTTTTAAAAAAAGAACAAGCAAATTTGTTTTTCAGTTTGCAAAGGTAAAAAGAACTTCACCTTCCTTTGGTGCATAAAAGGATTCATTTTTGATTTCTTTTGCAAAGGATAAAAAGAACCTCATCTTTATTTTTGTGCAAGGCAAAAGGGAAATTTTATATCGACTTTAATTTTGTTGACCAACATCGCAATTTCTTTTGTTGACCAAGATTTTTTCACTTTCTTAGATAGAAAATCATTGCTATGAAGAGTTAAAATGAACACCATGCTTTTTGGAGCAAAATCTCCAAATAGAAGTCAACAAATCATTGCTTTAAAGGATAAAAAGAACTTTGTTTGTTTTGTCTCAAAAGTGGAAGGTATATGCTCTCTCCTTAACTGGGTGACCAAAAAGCCAAACCACTCTTAAAAGATTTCTTTACTTCAAGCATTTTAAATCCTTTAGTAGGCCCGCCCTCCCAAGTTGCTCTTAGAGCACCATTAATGGCCGGTTAGAGGGGAATGACCTAAGTGGGAAATGACTTTATTGCCAAGTGTTCCAACCCACTATAATCGAATGTGGAGGCTGACGAAAGTCCCCTTCAATGGTTTTGCTCAGTGATTAGCCTTCCCCTAGTATCTTTAAGATACATAAAGCCTTTGTTCTAAAGGTTGGGAAGCCTCTAGAGGGAGTTTATCATTGAAGACCGAACGAAAGCCTGATTAAAAACCTTAGCACTAGAAAGTTTGAGCTGAGTCAATATCCAAATATTTTCAACATCATAGAGCAAGGGTGGGGTAGAATTCGCCCCCAAGATCACTCACCATATATCTCCCAAGATAACTACTCAATTGTGAAGCAATTTACTTTGAGTTAATTTATGGTAAAAGACAAAAAAAAATGGGCGCCCCCTAGGGGGTGACATGACTGTTTGAGCTGAAAGAGTATCGAGAATAGTGGGATATGATGTTGTTAATGACCCTTGAATAAAGAGTCTACTTGATTTGTATTACTTGTTATCTAAACCAGTGAAAACATCAAGGATTTGAACACAACCTCACAGAACATACACTACTTGTCTAGAATAGGCAAAATTTGTTATCTCTTTCATGCTATGTTTGCAATTTATTTTTCATAAAACTATCCAAAATACAAGTGTTAAAAATCCAAAAATAGTAGAAGCAAAGAAATCAGGGCAGCTTAGCGCATAGGAGCAACTTCCTAGTGCGTGTCAATCATTCTGTGGCATATTTCAGCCAAAACATAGCGCTTCCAGCAATCATATTAGCGCATAACTAGTATCACATTGTTAAAACTTTTAGTGGCACTTTTTGGCTCCAGCCTAGCACATTTAAACATCAGCTCAACACATCAGAGACATATCTTAGCACTTTCAGCTTAAACAGTAGCGCATATCAAAGAAATATTAGCGTGTAACACATCCAACCAAGTTAGTTTCAAAATTTTTAAAACAACGCGTAGGAAAGGCATCTTAGTGCATAGAGAACCTTCTGTGGCACATTTGGAACATTTGTTAGCGCATCCAGTCTCTGTCTTAGCGCATATTAAAAACCAAGAAAAACGGAGAGCAAATCAGGCCTTTCAGGAAAAATTACATTGATAGTCTTGAACACCCTTTTAGGTCTTTTGTCAAACTTAGCAGTAAAAATCCAAATCCAATCATCAGAGAAAATAATTCCAAAATCAACAAGGCATCCTTGGAGCAAATTTTTTGATTTAAACTAGCTCAAGAGAAGACTTCATCCAACAAAATCAGGCAGTATCATAACTGTGATCAAGGTTCCATCATCTAACAAATTCTATCAAAACAACATACCAAGTTTAAATCTTAAGTTGTCAAATCAAGTTTCCATATCGGGAAAATCTTATCCATATCATTTGACACACTTTTTCATGGAGGCGAATCTAACTAAACCTCTACTTGATAAAGTAAGCTTGATTTTTTCAAACAAAGTATCCAAATCCAGCATCAACATCATTTTTGTATGACCCCTCCTCATATTTTGAGAAGAACAAGTCTTCATCACAAAACTAAGTTGAAGAAGAGACAACCTAGTTCTAAGGCACTTGCAAGAAGGAATAAGTTTCTCTACATCAATCACCAACTCTTTGCATCGCATTGGGCATTCTTGCGTCACATGCGATTGTATATCCAAGGTAAAACAAACGAGTTTGACAAGGAACCTTTAAGAAAGAGCTTATATTAGAAAGCAACATTCAACCAATGCCTAAATAGTGGAGGAAGGATCAACCCTTCTTTATTCCCATAGTTCTGTATCACATATAACAAAGCTCAACCTAGACCGCCAACACCACTCAGAAATCTCATAGAAGATGAAGAATTCATCACAGTAGAAATTTACTAAATGCTCGTTGTCACTCGATCTTAGAGAAACAAACAAAGAGAATCACAACTAGAATCAAGTATGGTTCGTAGATTATCCAACCCTTTTGATGAGTATGCTAATATGGGTGATACAAAAATCATCGAGGAACTTCTCCAAGAGTGTCAAGAAAACCCATCATTCCAAAGGCTCATGGAAAGACTTATTGAAGAAGATAAAGAAAAATATCTACTCATGCTAACTAGCAAAGGAGTTAGACTTCCTGAAGATTTCAATACCGAAAATTTAAGAATGAAGACAAAAGAATTTTTAGAACAAGGTCTAGAAATTATGCCTATCACGACCAATAAAGAGAAGAAGAAACACATGATCCAAAAATCATACATGAGCAAAACAACACCCCTGAACACAACCATGTCCGCAATCGGGACAATCTTAATGAAGGGAGGAAGCTCTCCCTCGAAGTACAAATCCGCCCATGATCTCTCTTACCCAACAAATCCAAATGTTGCAAAGGCAAATGCAAGACATGCAACAAGGAACTACGATGCGATACTCCTTGGATGAGATCTATCCTTATCCTTTTGATAGGAGATTGAACATGGTACCTTTTCCCCAAATTCAGATATACCAAAGTATGACAAGTACGATGGTAAAAGTGATCACTGTGATCACGTTCAGGAATTTTGTACCATAAGCCTAGAGTTTTCTCATGATGACACTTACTTAATGAGATTATTCCCAAGAAGTTTGGGAGGGAAAACAATGGAGTGGTTGTGTAAACTCACACCTCCCATCAGATCATTTGATGAGTTGGTAAACAAATTTATCACGCAATACTCCCATAATATTCAACGCACAATCACCATGTTGGATGTGTGTAACACCAAACAAAAGAACAATGAAACATTCATGGTGTTTCTTCAACGGTGGAGATGCATGGTTTCGAGATATCCTCAAGATGTACCTGAAAAGGAAAAGATGGAGATATTTATCGATAATATAAATAGTGAGATGAGTTATCAACTCAAACTCCAATGCATACCATCTTTTGCCAAGTTGATAGAAAATGGAATCCAAGTGGAGGAAGCCCGCATCAATAAAGGAACATTGAAGTTCTTTAAGGAAGGAGTTAACTCATCAAACACTAACCCCTTTAACAATCAAAACAACAACAACACTTTAGACAAATCCAGATTTTGGACAAGGAACAAAAATGTTATTAATGATGGGGTAGTTGATGCTAATAATGTAAAGTCCAAACAACCAGTGTTCGCCTTATCAGGTAACCCACCATCTAACAAAAATAAAAAAAGTGTTAATCAAGGCACTAACACTTATTTGCAAAATACCAATCAAGGACTTTCAATTTCAAACACCAACAACAATAACCAAGGCAACAACACTAACTGAGGGAATAATGCAAACCAGAGAGACAACACCAACACTTTCCCGATTAGGCGCATCTACACACCATTGGGGAAAACCTTAGAATCAAAATTTCAAGATCTCTTGGAGAACATGATTATCACATTACCAACCATAAACAACTTTGAACCCCAAGTCAAACCACCTTGGCGGAATGACTCGCATTTCTATTATTTTCATCGAAACAAAGGATATCACACAAATGATTGCATGGGGTCTAAGAACATCATTCAGATTATGATCGATAGAGGTGATTTGATAGTTGATGGTCTCAAAACAAATGGTGACCATGATGCCTTTAAAAATCCTCTTCTGAATTACAACAAGGGAGGAGCTTCAACATCAAACGATACGGGAGGAGCTCGAATAAATCACCTGTACAATAACACCATCAATCACATGTCGACAGTTGACAACCAAATAAATGTCATAAAAATCAAGGACAAACAAGAACATGCGTCGATCAATGTGACAACCAGAGCACAAAAATACGTCTTGAAAGGGCATACATCAACATCCACAACTATCCCCAAGACTCAATATAACTTGGTTGATCAACTGTGGAGAACTCCCACTCAAATATCCATACTCGAGTTACTCAAACTCTCGCCAAAACATAAGGACATCTTAGAGGAAGCACTTGTCAAAACAAACGTTCCTAAAGATCTAGACATTGATAGATTCCAAGCCACGAAGGCTCATATGACAGGGCCTCATAACCTTACCTTTTCTGAATATGATGATGTCTCCTTGAATCATCCTCATAACACTCTGCTCCATATTGAAGTCTTAGTCTATAAACATCAAGTTAAAAGAGTGTTAATAGATGGAGGAGTTGGTCTCAATATCTATACTTTAAAGCTTATCCATGCATTGGGCTTCTCTGAGCAATCTATTGATCCAAACAAGAAGATCACCATCAAGGCCTATGATGATGAAGAAAGGTCATCCAAAGGAACAATGATACTAACTATTCAGGTAGGATCAATACAAAAGGACACTATGTGCCAAGTCTTAGACATAGACTTAACATACAATATTTTATTGGGTCATCCTTGGATACATGAAATGCAAGCAGTGCCTTCGACATACCATCAATGTATCAATTTTCCATACAATGGACAAGAAATTTCCATATCTGCCAATAATAACCCTTTTCAATATTGCAATGCTATGGGGGCAGATCAAGACAACCTGGTTCCACACAACAGGGAAGCCCAAGATTCCTCAGCATTCAATCATCATCAAGAAAAACTCAAGTCTTTATCCATAGACTTCAAACAAAAGATGAAAATCAAAGATCAAGGCATGGGGGAATACTCTTTTGAACCCATGTGTATCAAAATTGCCAACATCGCCAAAATCCTATGGACAACCTTCGACATCAACACATCAAGCAACACAGTCCATCACCAAATTTGAAGGCAAATTTATCTAATTGGGCACACTAGCAAATGAATCAGAAGAGAAAGACATCCTTAGTTGGCGATACAAAGATGAAGAAGAGGTTAGAGCAGCTACCCTAGAGGTGGCCATACCAACACAACAATATGGAAAAGGATTCTAGATCATGAAACAGATGGGATACAATGGCAACTGACCTATAGGAAAGCGTCGGGTTGGCATTACAGAACCTCTACAACCTCCTTCACAATTTTCACAAGACAAAATAGGACTGGGATATGGACACAGTATACCACCTATGCAAAAAAAAGAGTGTCAGAAACCTCAGTGGAAAGAAAAGAAGAAATATAATGAAAACTCATGGCAAGAAGCACTACACCAAGCAGCCGAAATGACAAGGAAAGAGAAAGAAAATGAGAAGCGACAAGAAGAGCTGGCTATTCAAAGGGAAGAAACATCTTATAAGAAAGTGTATCATGTGCAAGAACTTGTTCAAACCAAGGTAGAGCCACCACCCGAATAATTTATTACTCCCCGAGGAGAAACAATGTATGAACAAATGCAAAGAGTACAAGCAAGCTCTGATTCTGAATCAAAAAAACTACAAGATTGGTGTAGCGTCGTAAATTGTACGCACTTGCTAAAGCAGTACAATTTCACACCTAGTTTAGCACCCGCCTTGGCGCATTTTGCATTTTGCATTGCATTTTCCCTTTAGCACTTAATTAATTAAATTAATTAGGTCTAAGGTTCTATTTTATCATCTTCCATATCATAAAGTTGGGCCCTTTTCATTAAAGTGTGCCCCTTTCATTTTATTCCTCCAATACATCATTTAATCAAAAACCCTAATTAGGTCCTATTTTGAACTTGGGGGCCTGATTTCGGGGGTCAAAACATCTCGAAATCACCTGTAACTTCAGGATTCTCTCTAAAATCATCATATCCGACGGCCCTGAAAATTTGGTGAAAAGTTGTCGGGACCATGGCGCCCGGAGAGGACCATGGCGCCCGGAGTGCACATGGTCCCGGACATTTTTCCCAAAATTTTAGGAGCGCAATCCAATCATAAAATAAAGCTTAACCCCAAGAAATTCGCAGGAGATTCAATCTCTAGGTCGGCCAAAAGTTGAAATTAAGACCTAGGGTTTCATATATAAGAGCTCTCTTTCTTCATTTGAAAGGATCAGAATTTTGGTTTCAAGGACCTTCTATGCAGCGAAAGAGCAGATCTTTGAAAACTTCAACAACATTCAACATCCATCCATCAAGCATCTATCAATTTCATTCATCCATTTAGGGCTTTGAAGGCATTGAAGAACAATAGGGGATTACCAACTGAAGATTGGCTTGTACCCCTCCCTTGGGGTTGGGTATGATTTCATGTTGTTTTCATGTCTTTGCATAAGCTTCATTACATCATTTGTATTCATGCTTTAGATCACTTTGCATCTTGATTTGGAGCATTTACATTATCATTTACAAGCAATTAGGGTTTACTTTCTAGGTTGCTCTAGTTTGCTTACTTGCATTTTAGATCTTGCACACACACAAGGTCTGCACACACATTACTTTTACAATACAACTTGGCTATTCGTGGAGGTGGAAATCACCAAAGCGAGGGTTTGACTAAGGCAAAACCCTATATAGCCGCCCACCATCCCTTTTCATATATAAGTGCAGGTTTCGGAATTCGGACGACGCCGCAAGTTGCAGATCCGGAAGAAGCAGACCGAGATAGAACTTCACACCAAATTCTAGCCCAGAAAGCTAGGACAGGGGCGTGGGGCGCCCTGGTCCTACCAGGACAGGGGCGCTGGGTGCCCTTGTCCTCCTGACAGACAATAGTTTTCAGCATTTTTGACAGCTTTCCAGGTTGCAAAACAGCAGTTTCCGGAGCAGTTTCAGGGGCAGAATCAGGACAGTGGCGCCCACGCCCCCGTCCCGAACATTTTCACTCAGATTTTGACTCCGGGTACGCATTTGCATTCTTGCCTTGTCCTTGTGTTTACAGCTTTCCATTGTTTAAGTTCAATTCTGCAATCTTGTTATTAGTTCATACTTGCACTTTGGGGTTAGGAATTGAACTTGCATCATTTTATCTTCCAATTACAACAAAGGAATAGAAATCCTAATAGGTAGCCCGTGGCTCTCTCTTCCACAAAAAGAAGTAGCCAATTGTGTGATACCTCTAGGCTCTTTCGTATTCCACAAGTGTGTGATTGAAAGTGAGATTAGGGCATGTTTGCCTAGTGTCACTTTTTTTTCACCACACATTTTGGTGAACCCGACGTGAATTCCAATCTTCTCTAATTCTAAGTGTTCATGCTTTTTCAAATTCAAATTTGTATTTACAAGTTTTAATTTCTTGCAAGATTAAAAAATTTAGAGGAAATTTTTGCTAAAATTCAAAGTTGAACTTGTGGATAGCATAATTAATTTTAAATCTGATTTAGGAACTCATTTGAATCATAAATTTCATTTTCTAAATCTACATTCTAAGTGCTTGCATTGGTTAAAATTAAACATTTCCTTCTATTTTGCATGTGTTATCATTTGAAAGAGGAAAATTGTTGTCATGATGCATTCATTTCATAGATGTGATAATGGGTTAGCTTCCCTTGTTTCAATTTTTCCTTCTCCTAAAGAACCTCCCCCCATCTATAACAACATTTTAGTGCCTAAAAGAGTTGCTACCAATCCCTTTGAGACTCTCCCATTCTCTAAGGATGAAGACTTTAAGAGTGATCTTGACAATTCTCCTAAAATGTGCCCTTCCTATTTAGCTATCCTAGAGAAAGAGAATGATATCATAAACACCTTTCTTAATGTTACTTCACCTTCCCTACATGATGCCTCTCTAGGTGAAAAGGCATTGATGGACATTGACTTATTTTCTCCTAAAGTTGGTCCTTCCAATGGGGGCATGTTAGTGCAACAAGAGGTTATGAACACTTCTTTCAAAGATCTCCTTCCTAAGCATGAATCTTTGGAGAAATATGTTCATGTTCCTCCCAAAAAACACTCCCTTCATGAGGATCCTTTTGTGCAAGAAGATGACATTATCCCTACATTTCCTAGTGATGGCATTTCCTTTTCCAACAAAATTCCCACTAGAGATGATGAATTAATGATAAATGCTTACCCTTCTCCAAAAGTTTGTCTTACCCATAAGCATTCCTTAGAGAAAGAAGATGAAATAATAAGCAATTTCCTTAACTCTCTCTCCCCTAAAGATCATATTGAACATATTTTGAGGAAAGAGGATGAGTTTAACACATCTATTGATGCTCTCCCTCCTAAGGATGAGGAATTAATAAACAATGTTATCTCCTCTCCCGAAATTGACAATACTTCAAACATTCCTTTCAACCACTTCACTATTTGGGATGAACCATTAGAAGAAGGTGTAGATTATTCTCTACCCCATGAGAGAACCCTAGCCAAAGGGGATGAAATCAAGATTGAAAACTCCCTTGATAGTTTCTCACCTTCCTTGAATCTCAATTATTCTCCCTCTAAAAATAAAGCATCTCCCTCTCCTCGACTTGGTTCTACTCATAAGGATACCCTAGTTCAAAACAAGATGGTTAACATCTCTTTCAAAGATCTCCATCTCAAAACTGAGACTTTAGAGAGTAATGTTGATCCTTCTCCTAGAGAGTTTATTCCCCATGTAGATCCTTTGATGATAGAGGATGATATGACCTTTCCTAGTATTACTCTTCCTACTGGAACATCAATGCCTACCCCTTGTCTCTCTCCTAAAATTGATTTAATCCGTGATGAGATTTTAGTGCAAGAGAAGACTATCAATAATTCTTCCAACACTTTTGTTCATTCCTCTAAACCATCCTCAATCAATTTGATACATGTGAATGAAACACCTAACAAACATCTCTTCACTGTCCAAGGTTCTTGTCCTTCTCAAAATTCTCAACCTTTAAATAAGCCTACCTTAGTGGTTCAAGGTGGTTATGCTAATGATTCCTTTTGCACTCCTAAGAAACCTATTATTACTGTGCAAGGAGGTTATTCTACTAAGAGCCCTTATGAGTATGCTAAGCAACTGACTAGAGAGAGTTATAATGCGGTTGCTCATACCTATAACACAAGAAACAATAGGCAACCTAATCCTCCTCCAGTTATCCCAACTTCACTTCCTCCTTCCCAACCTATTCTTCCTCAAGCTCCTCGTATTTCACAAATGCTTAGTAAGGACTATGATCTCATAGAACAACTTAAAGCTACCCCTGCTAAGATATCCCTTTGGGATTTGATCCAAACTTCTTCCGCACTTGCTAAAGCAATACAATTTCACACCTAGTTTAGCACCCGCCTTGGCGCATTTTGCATTTTGCATTGCATTTTCCCTTTAGCACTTAATTAATTAAATTAATTAGGTCTAAGGTTCTATTTTATCATCTTCCATATCATAAAGTTGGGCCCTTTTCATTAAAGTGTGCCCCTTTCATTTTATTCCTCCAATACATCATTTAATCAAAAACCCTAATTAGGTCCTATTTTGAACTTGGGGGCCTGATTTCGGGGGTCAAAACATCTCGAAATCACCTATAACTTCGGGATTCTCTCTAAAATCATCATATCCGACGGCCCTGAAAATTTGGTGAAAAGTTGTCGGGACCATGGCGCCCGGAGAGGACCATGGCGCCCGGAGTGCACATGGTCCCGGACATTTTTCCCGAAATTTTAGGAGCGCAATCCAATCATAAAATAAAGCTTAACCCCAAGAAATTGGCAAGAGATTCAATCTCTAGGTTGGCCAAAAGTTGAAATTAAGACCTAGGGTTTCATATATAAGAGCTCTCTTTCTTCATTTGAAAGGATCAGAATTTTGGTTTCAAGGACCTTCTATGCAGCGAAAGAGAAGATCTTTGAAGACTTCAACAACATTCAACATCCATCCATCAAGCATCTATCAATTTCATTCATCCATTTAGGGCTTTGAAGGCATTGAAGAAAAATAGGGGATTACCGACTGAAGATTGGCTTGTACCCCTCCCTTGGGGTTGGGTATGATTTCATGTTGTTTTCATGTCTTTGCATAAGCTTCATTACATCATTTGTATTCATGCTTTAGATCACTTTGCATCTTGATTTGGAGCATTTACATTATCATTTACAAGCAATTAGGGTTTACTTTCTAGGTTGCTCTAGTTTGCTTACTTGCATTTTAGATCTTGCACACACACAAGGTCTGCACACACATTACTTTTACAATACAACTTGGCTATTCGTGGAGGTGGAAATCACCAAAGCGAGGGTTTGACTAAGGCAAAACCCTATATAGCCGCCCACCATCCCTTTTCAGATATAAGTGCAGGTTTTGGAATTCGGACGACGCCGCAAGTTGCAGATCCGGAAGAAGCAGACCGAGACAGAACTTCACACCAAATTCCAGCCCAGAAAGCTAGGACAGGGGCGTGGGGTGCCTTGGTCCTACCAGGACAGGGGTGTTGGGTGCCCTGGTCCCTGGGACAGGGACGCTGGGTGCCCTGGTCCTCCTAACAGACAACAGTTTTCAGCATTTTTGACAGCTTTCCAGGTTGCAAAACAGCAGTTTCCGGAGCAGTTTCAGGGGTAGAATCAGGACAGTGGCGCCCGCGCCCCCATCTCGAACATTTTCACTCAGATTTTGACTCCGGGTACGCATTTGCATTCTTGCCTTGTCCTTGTGTTTACAGCTTTCCATTGTTTAAGTTCAATTCTGCAATCTTGTTATTAGTTCATACTTGCACTTTGGGGTTAGGAATTGAACTTGCATCATTTTATCTTCCAATTACAACAAAAGAATAGAAATCCTAATAGGTAGCCCGTGGCTCTCTCTTCCACAAAAAGAAGTAGCCAATTGTGTGATACCTCTAGGCTCTTTCGTATTCCACAAGTGTGTGATTGAAAGTGAGATTAGGGCATGTTTGCCTAGTGTCACTTTTTTTTCACCACACAACTGGTATCAACTGTTAGAGATATTTTCTCACCCTACAATGTACCTATTAGAAGCAGTGAGAGACTCTGGGATAGTACTTCTGAAACTAATTCTAATGAATATGAATGGGGTAGTTGTTAAGATATTATTGAGGATATCGAGGTAGGTACTATCCATTCACCCACACCCCTTTCTCAAGAGGGACTAGGCGTAGAGTCTTGATCACTTGAATTTGGACCACGACATATCTACGAGGCTAAGGAGAATGAGCAGTAGCAATATGAACAAGTCTACATCGAAGATAATACCATCGAAGACCTTAACAATATCATAAACCTAACCAGCATCCCAAACAACTATAACGCTACGTCTATCATGACACTTACTGCAACCGATCTCAACCCACCAAATGACTCTCTACCACTCCTATTTCCTGATTTGATAGACTGGGAAGAACCTGAACACCTTGATATACCAATTTTCACGGATTGATGAATTCATTGTCCAATATCTATGTTCAATCAACCCGGAAACGTGCTCTACTAGCGAACAAAATAATGATATCTGCAATCAGGGGAGTGCCAAGTCTCTCAGTTGCAAAAATGAAAGAAACAAAGGGTCTAATGTTGAAAACTAGTTAATGGCAATATTAGATCGCAAAAAAAGTAAAAATAAAGGATGCATCTGTAGGTGAAAACCTTTTTAAGGCATCTAAGGATGGGAGACTTGACACTCTTCCTGAACGCTATCAAGAAAGGTCACCCATATTGATTGATCCAACTCAATCAATAAACATTGGTACTGAAGAAGCAGTCAAAACCATACACCTAGCAAAATCCCTGACAAAAGAAGAGCAACCAGATTTCATCAAATTCTTCAAATAAAAGCAAATCAATTTTCCTTGGTCCTATGTTTATATGCCTGGAATAGATCCGAACCTAATCATGCATCATTTGTCCATCGATCTAGGAGCTAAGTCGGTCAAACAAAAATTAAGAAAGATGAATCCACATGTGGCATTGTTGGTCAAAGCTGAACTAAAGAAGTTATTAGACGTTGAATTCATTCAACCTATAGACTATGCTAAATGGATTTCAAACATTGTACCAATTTCAAAACCTGACAGAAGCATTAGAATATGCACAGATTTTAGAGATGTCAATAGGGCCTATCCAAAGGATGACTTTCCTTTGCCAAGAATCGACATAATTGGGGATCTAACAAAAGGCCACACAATGTTATCATTAATGGATGGTTTCTCTGGCTATAATCAAATCAAAATTGCCCTAGAGGATCAAGATAAAATTGCGTTCACCTATCCATGGGGAATGTATTGTTGGAACGTCATGCTTTTTGGCTTAAGAATCCTGGGGAAACTTATCAAAGAGCCATGACAACAATCTTCCATGATATGATCCTGTAAAGCGGAAAATCACGGTCGAACCCTAGTTGGTCTCCCCTCTTCTAACTCCGAGGAGAGAGAAGGGAGGTTCGCTAGGATTCGATGGGTTTTCACTTAGGGGGAAGACTTTACATTCAAAAGAGGGGTTGAAACTCATAAGATTCAATCCCACACGATGTAAGATTGGATGCTAAATGAATTTCAAGGGTTTGGAAAGCAAGGCTACCCTCTTTTGTAAAGAATGTTGATTAAGGAAATTAAGCTAAGGATGCATAGAAAGTCATAAAGATTCGCTTATAAACTGAGTTCGGGTTATAGGATGAAGCTGCGGACCTGGAATTAGTAGTAAAATGTCGATACGGCGCTGTCCTACAAATTTGAGCAAAAGTTGTTGAGACGATGGCGCCCGACGCCACGGTCCTCCGAAAAATCCGCGAAACGAAGGGGGATCTGTTCGTCTCTGCACAAGGATTCCAGATCTTCAATCTCAGCCGCGTACCTGCAACCTACACACAGAAAAGCGAAGACAATTGGGGGGTTAGGGATTAGGGGTTTGCCTTTAGGTCAAACCCCGGTTTTGGAATTAACCAAGAAATGAGCAAGAGCTGTAAATGTAAATGACTGTAAAACAAGTACTAATACCTTGTTCTAAGGATGTTTGTATCCTTATGTGCAAAGGTTTAGATGTTGTATGTTGTAGTGTGTAACATGTAATAAGTGATCTCCTCTTCAATGGTTGAATCCTTGACTTGAATGCAACACTTAGCCTTGAATGGAGACTTGGAATGATCAATTGCTTGAATGCTTGAGTATAGTTTCCACGCTTTTCACATATGTCCTTCTCATCCCAAATGAGAGAGAAAAATGTAGTTTATATACTTGTCAATTAGGGCTGATAGACTGATTTTCCCGACCTTAGGCTGACTAGGGAAGTATATTTCCAAATTGCAATCAAAAAGACCCGATATCACTTAGGAAACCGGGCCCAAAATAGGACCCAGGGACCAGGGCGCTGGGCGCCCTGGTCCTGAGGGACCAGGGCGCTGGGTGCTCTGGTCCCACCTCCCGGGACATCAGGGTGCAAGGAGGTTCAGGCCAGGGTGCATGAAAAATGCAGTTTTTGGTGTCGTGAGCGAGTTTTGGGGTCTCCATTCAGGTTGCGTGTTGCGTCGCCATCGTGAAGACCGAAATGCAGTCGAAATTGCAAGTGTCGCAATTTTAGGACGCTACATTTAGCCCCCACTTTAGCGGGAGTATGTATGCTCATACTTCCGGTAAAGTACAAGGAAACAACGTTGAAAGACTTTCACCATGTCAAGGAGGCAAGATACACCAAGCCCCCAGTGGACTAAGGATCTTACGACTTCGATTGACAAAGTAAAAGGGAAGATCACGAGGGAGAACCATGACTGTCAGTAGTAAGGTTCCCTCACTATGAGTCATGCAAAAGAAATACCAAAAATCTTCAAGACAAAGCTAAGTTTGCCAAGAAATTTTCAAGTATCTTTGAAAGGATAGACAGGGTGTATGCCCCCCTACGTTAAAGCGATCGCACACGCCTCAACGGGGGTGATTGTTTTAACGTAGTGATACACATAAGAAATGAGAAAGGAAAAAGGAGCACGTTATCGCAAGGATTTAGCCCCCAAGTGTGAGATAAACCCAAGGATAATAGACACAAAACACAAAGCACGAGGTGACTTTGCTTTCCTCGGGGTCAGTATGCTGTATGATAATTCATGTAAATATATCATATGTATGTATGCATAATTGTTCTTCGTTCCCCAATCAAGGAAGGTCACCTAGAAGAAGGGAACACATGTGTCTTTTGAGTCAACATGAGAGAGATCGAGAGATCTCAATGCTTTGCATCGTCCTCAAGTAGACAACACTAAGGACGACAAATAGAAGAATGAGAATAACATATAGAAGAAGTAACAAAAGAGAGGGGGAGAGAGTCTGCTATGCTAATGTAACTAGTCTAGCATGTCATCTACCCCCCGATCTTGCTGATCAATGTTTCAGGAAGGCAGGGAACACGCTAGAGGAGGAACATCCAACACAGCAGATGGAGCTATCACAAGATCCAAACAAGGGCTATGTTCATGTTCTGAGCCACATTGTTATTATCTAGGAGCTAGGATAAGTGCTTTAGAAAATTCATTAGATAAATGGTTATCAACATCAACAAGTTCATATTCACTATCAGAAGCAAGAGGAGTAATATTTTCATCTATATCATCATCAAGATTTATAAAAATAGGATCTTTAACTCGCACAGGATCCAGACCATCATGCATCTTATGTTTAGGAGATTTAGGCTCAATATCCGGCTGAGGAGAAAATGGAATAATGCTTGTTGAAGGTGTTTTTGGAGATTGTGAAGTTTGACAAGCAGCTGCTTGAGCCCTAAGACGACGCTTTCGTCGGCGTTCCCGTGCAGAATGATTACGTCTAGTCTTAGTAGGAAGTGTAGAAGATAGAGGAGGAGGAATGTTCTCATCCTTATCACTTGGATGTTTAGGTTGTGGTCTCTTAGGCTGGATAATAGGAGAAGAAGAAGGTCTCTTCTCTCTATAGAAGGCAGGAGGAGGAACTGCTCCATATAAAGGAGGAGTTTTTGGTTTAGGAAGAAGACCAAGTCCATCATGACGAGGAGGTCTAGGTCTATTTTTAGAAGATTTATTAGGCATAGACATAGTCGCATCCATAGGGACGGGTTGGGAATCTTCTTGGGGAAAGACATTAGTTTTGTCTTTCAAAGGAAGAATTTCCTTCTCAAGAATGATAGGAATGTCAAGTTTAGGTGTTCTAGGTTCACTTAGAGATAGGATCATATCTGTTTTCCACTTTTGATAAGATTTAAAAAGATGATCACTTCGCGGAGGAAGAGATTGGAATTGTTTGGGCCAAAAGTAATCAATAGGAACACTAGAGGTTCTTTCAGCTGGTTTAAAGAGACTATGATTGACAGTAACAACTTCACCATTATGGGGAAATTTTAAACACTTATGAATAGGAGAAGCAATAGCTTTCATGGAAGATAGCCAAGGATAGCCAAGCTTCACATGAAATTGTTCGGAAGATGGAATAATAGCAAAGTTCACATCAAGGGATTTGTTATGGACCTCAATAGGCAATGTAATAGAACCAATTGCAGGAGAAGAAAATGCATCAAATAATTTCACAATCACATCTGTTTTGTCATAGATCACTTGATTCAATTGCAAAGTAAAAAGAAATTCTTCAGTAATAACATTAACCATGCACGAAGGATCAATAAGCACTCCACGGCAAGGTGTATTCTTAACTTTTGCAACTATGTATAAAGGACCATCAGGTGCCCTGATGGTTTCGCTAGAATCAAATGTGATGGAAGGTTCTTTAGGGTTTTCTTGCTGCTCTACAAAGTTAATCACATTCGGAGTCATAGACACAAGACCATCAGATGAGAAAGAGG